>NC_142810.1:39788531-40146031 GCF_049724085.1 Artemia sp. Qi Xiang Cuo
TAGGGAGCCCGTCCCCCTTGATTCAGTTGCCCTGGCAATTGAGAAAAAAACTTTTATCACTTTACCATACATCCCGAAACATGGCGATAAACTTGGAAAATTTTTAAAAAAACTTAATCTCTCTGTTTCTTTCAAAACTGGACAAAAAGTTGAACATTTTTTCAACTCAGGAAAGGATAAAACTGACCCTGTACTGGGTAGCGGTGTCTACAGAATCCCCCTCTTGTTATTTTCTTTCCTCTCTGAGTTCCATTTGTTTTTACTTTTATAACTTTAATAAATCAAATTATATTAGCATTTTGATTACTAAATATCAGTATATGTATATTAAACTAACAATGCACAATCATTTTTTGTTTAATGGAATTCTTTACTTTTCTTTGAAAAACATATTTTGTGGAAAAAGTTTTTTTAATTAATTTATGTTCGTTTTATATTGACAAAGTCTTTCGAGGAAAAAGAAAATAATACTTTAAATCTTTTCGTTTTTTGAAGAATTTATAGTTTGGCCTGCTATTTGTATGCTGGAGAAAAATTTTCAGTAATTTTTAACAACATACACCCTTTTAAAAATCTAGACACAAATAGTAGCGTTAGTTTAGTTTCATATCTCCTCTAGTTGACCTGAAATGGAAAACTTGATACCATTCACAAAAAAATCTGTTTACTTTCTTTGATAGCTTGGATTCACTTACGCTATTTTGATTGGGTTAAATTTTAAGAGCACAAGTAGCCCCGAAAGTTTGAATATAATACCCTCAGTCGTTCTTGGGATACTGCTGAGATGCCTTATTGGGAATTAGCATTAAACAGTGCATTTTGATTTAATCTTATGGCAACATTTAGTTTTTAAACATAAAGGCAAATGAGAGGGTGGGCGTGGGAGGGTGATTAGTCTCCCTCAAATCACTTTCGACTCAGCCCTTTCTATTTCCAATCGAATGAGCCCTTTCGAAGTTCCTATGGCAACTCCTTCGATACAAAGTGCCCTGGTCTAAACAAAAACAACAACAAAAAATAATACATTATACCCACATCGATCTTTACTATAAAAATGTCAAGCCTTCCAATCGCTTTCGACTATTAAAAAGGGCCCTAGGCCTTTCGATTTCCAATCGAATGAGCCTTTTTTGAGTTTCTACGACAACACTTTCTATAATCACCTTATATACCCCCAGGGCATAAATTACAACCCTTCCCCTAAGGGCTGTGAGGGTGGTTGTCATCCTCTAAGACCGAATTTCCAGAACTTTAAACTACTTTAAACAAAATGGCTATCTCAAAATTTTGATTGGATGCTGCTGGGAAAATGGTGGGCGTGAGAGGGACGTTAGTCTCTCCAATCACTTTAAACTATGAAAAAAGGCACTATCCCTTTCAATTTCTAATCAAATGAGCCCTTTTGAAGTTTCTACGACAATGCTTTGAATAATAACCTTGTATGCCCCCAGGGCATAACTTACAACCCACGCCCTGAGGGCTGGGGGGGGGTTGTCATCCTCAAAGACCTAATTTTCAGAACTTTATGCGACGTTGAACAAAATGGCTATCTGAAAATTTTGATTGGGTGTGTTTTGGGGAACCGTGGGCGTGAGAGAGGGGTTAGTTACGCTCCAATCACTTTCAACTATTAAAAAGGGCAATAGCCCTCTCAATTCTGAACTGAATGAGCCCCTTTTGAAGTTTTTACGAAAACTCTAAATATATACATCTTATAGGTCCATTGCATATAAGTTACATCCTTTGCCCTGGGGGTTTCTGGCGGGTTTGTACTCCTTAAATACATAATTTTCAGAACTTTCAACTACGTTGAACAAAATGGCCATTTCTAAACTTTGATTGAATGTGTTTGGGGAAATGGTGGGCGTGAGAGAGGGGTTAATTACTCTCCACTTACTTTCAACTATTAAAAAGTGCAATTTCAATTTCCAATCAAATGATCCCCTTTTGAAATTTCTACAACAACTTTCTATATAAACCTTATATGCCCCCAGGGCATATCTACAACCCAGGCACCGATGGCTCTGAGGGGTTTAGCATCCTAAAAACATAATTTTCAGAACTTTCGACTACGTTGAACAAAATAGATATCTCAAAATTTTTGTTGGATGTGTTTGGGAAAATGGTGGGCGTGAGAGGGGGGTTTTTACCCTTCAATCACTTTCGACTATTGAAAGGGCTAGCACTTTCAAATCAAATGAGCCCTTTTTCAATTTTCTAGGGCAAAGATTTCATTAAAAACTTATATATCCCCCCCCCCGGGAATAACCCTTGCCCTTAAGACTGCGGGGGGAGTGTTCTAATCAAAGGTATAGTTTCCTGAACTTTGAACTGCGTGGAACAAAATGGGTATCTCAAATTTTGATTGGATGTTTTTGGGGAAATGGTGGGCGTGGAAGGGGTGTTTGAAGTTTCTACGACAACGCATTCTATAAAAACATTATATTCCCCAAGGGCATAACTTACAACCCTTGCCCTGAGGGCTGTGGGGGTGTTGTCATCCTCAAAGACATAATTTCCAGAACTTTCAACTGCGTTGAACAAAATGGCTATCTTCAAATTTTAATTGGATGTGTTTGGGGAAATGGTGGGCGTGAGAGGAGGGTTAGTTGCCCTCCAATCCCTTTTGACTATTAAAAATGGCACTAGCCCTTTGAATTTCCAATCGAATGAGTCCTTATTGAAGTTTCTACGACAACGCTTTCTATAAAAAACCTTATATGACCCCAGGGCATAACTTACAACCCTTGCCCTGAGGGCTTTGGGGGAGTGTCCTCCTCAGAAACATAATTTCTATCTGGAAATCAACTACGCCGAATAAAATTGCTATCCAGAATGTTTGATTCTTTGTGTTTGGGGAAAAGGTAGGCGTGAGAGGGGGTTAGTTGTCCTCAAATCACTTTCGACTATTAAAAAGGGCACTAGACCTTTGAATTGGAGTGCCCTGCTCAAAGGGCGTGGAAGGGGTGTTAGTTGCCTTCCAATTACTTTTGACTGTTAAAAAGGGCATTGGCCATTTCAATTTCCGATTGAATGAGCCCTTTTTGAAGTTTCTATGACAACGCTTTCTATAAAAAACCTTATATGCACCCAGGGCATAACTTACAACCCTTGCCCTGAGGGCTGTGGGGGAATGTCCTCCTCAAAAACATAATTTCTATCTAGAAATCAACTACGCTGAACAAAATGGCTATCTACAAATGTTGATTGGATGTGTTTGGGGAAAAGGTGGGCGTGAGAGGGGGGTTCGTTTCCCTCAAATCACTTTCGACTATTAAAAAGGGCACTAGACCTTTGAATTGGAGTGCCCTGCACAAAGGTATAATTTCCTGAACTTTAAACTGCGCGGAACAAAAAGGCTATCTGGAAATTTTGATTGGATGAGTTTGGGGAAATGGTGGGCGTGGAAGGGGTGTTAGTTGCCTTCCGATCACTTTCGACTATTAAAAAGGGCACTAGCCATTTCAATTTCCAATCGAACATTTTTGAAGTTTCTACGACAACGCGTTCTATAGAAACATTATATGCCCCAAGGGCATAACTTCTACCCTTGCCCTGAGGGCTGTGGGGGGGGGTTGTCATCCTCAAAGACCTAATTTTCAGAACTTTCAACTACGTTGAACAAAATGACTATCTTAAAATTTTTATTGAATGTGTTTGGGGAAAAGGTGGGCGTGAGAGGGGGGTTAGTTGCCCTCCAATCACTTTCGAATATTAAAAAGGGCACTAGCCCTTTGAATTTCCAATCAAACGAGATTTTTTGAAGTTTCAACGACAACGCTTTCTATAAAAAAAACAACCTTATATGCCCCCAGGGCACAACTTACAACCCTTGCTCTGAGGGCTGTGGGGTAGTGTCCTCCTCAAAAACTTAATTTCTATCTGGAAATCACCTACGCCGAACAAAATTGCTATCCAAAATTTTGATTGGATATGTTTGGGGAAAAGGTGGGCGTGAGAGTGGGGTTAGTTGCCCTCAAATCACTTTCGACTATTAAAAAGGGCACTAGACCTTTGAATTGGAGTGCCCTGCACAAAGGTATAATTTCCTGAACTTTAAACTGCGCGGAACAAAAAGGCTATCTGAAAATTTTTGATTGGATGAGTTTGGGGAAATGGTGGGCGTGGAAGGGGTGTTAGTTGCCATCCAATCACTTTCGGCTAATACAAGGGGCGAAAGCCCTCTCAATTTATAATAAAATGATCCTTTTCTGAAGTTTCCACGGCAACACGTTCTATATAAACCTAATATGCCCCTAAGGCATAACTTACAACAGTTGCCCTGAGGGCTGTAGGGGAGTGTCCTCCTCAAAAACATAACTTCTATCTGGAAATCAACTACGCTGAACGAACTTGCTATCGAAAATTTTTGATTGGATGTGTTTGGGGAAAAGGTGGGCGTTAGAGGGGGGTTAGTTGCCCTCAAATCACTTTCGACTATTAAAAAGGGCACTAGACCTTTGAATTGGAGTGCCCTGCACAAAGGTATAATTTCCTGAACTTTAAACTGTACGGAACAAAAAGGCTATCTCAAAATTTTGATTTGATCAGTTTGGGGAAATGGTGGGTGTGGAAGGGGTTTAAGCAGCAGTTCAATCACTTTCGACTATTAAAAAGGGCACTAGCCATTTCAATTTCCAATCGAACATTTTTGAAGTTTCTACGACAACGCGTTCTATAGAAACCTTATATGCCCCAAGGGCATAACTTACAACCCTGGCCCTGAGGGCTGTGGAGCTTTGTCATCCTCAAAGACCTAATTTCCAGAACTTTCAACTACGTTGAACAAAATGGCTATCTTCAAATTTGTATTGGGTGTATTTGGGGAAAAGGTGGGCGTGAGAGGAGGGCTAGTTGCCCTCCAATCACTTTTCTATCACTTTCTTAATCACTATAAATGCCAATCACTTTTCTTAATCACTCAAAAACATCATTTCTATCTGGAAATCAACTACGCTGAACAAAATTGCTATCTAAAATTTTTGATTGGATGTGTTTGGGGTTAGTTGCCCTCAAATCACTTTCGACTATTAAAAAGGGCACTAGACCTTTTAATTGGCGTGCCCTGCACAAAGGTATAATTTTCCGAACTTTAAACTGTGTGGAACAAAAAGGCTATCAGAAAATTTTTGATTGGATCTGTTTGAGGAAATGTGTGCGTGGAAGGGGTGTCAGTTGCCTACCGATCATTTTTAACTATTACATACATCATAAGCCATTTCAATTTCCAATCAAATGAGCCCTTTTTGGAGCTTCTGCGACAACGCTTTATATGAGTTCATTATATGCTCTACAGGTTTAATTTCAAATCATTGTCTGGAAGGATGTGAGGAGGGGGGGGGGTTGTAAATCTCCAAGAAAAAATTACTAGATCTATCAAATACGGTTACCAAAATGGCTATATTAAAATTTTTATTTGATGTGTTTGGGGATAAGATGGGCGTGAGAGGGGGGTTAGTTGCCCTCCAATCACTTTTGACTATTAAAAAGGGCACAAGCCACTCCGATTTCCAATTGAATTACCCCCTTTCGAAGTTTCTACGACAACTTCTTCGATACGAAGTGCCCGGGTCTAAAGGGAAAAAAAATAATATATTGTGCGAACATCGTTCTTATATACCCCCAGGGCATAACTTAAAACCCTTGCCCTGAGGGTTTTGTGGGATTGACCTCCTCAAAAACATATTTTCTATCTGGAAATCAACTACGCTGAACAAAATGGCTATCTAAAAAAACGCGTTATATGAAAACCTTATATGCCCCCAGGGCATAACTTACAACCCTTGCCCTGAGGGCTGTGAGGGGGTTGTCATTTTCAAAGACCTAATTTACAAAACTTAAAACTATGTTGAATAAAAGGGCTATCTCAAAATTTTGATTGAATGTGTTTGGGGAAAAATTGGGCTTGATAGGGGAGTTAGTTGCTCTCCAATCACTTTTGACTATTAAAAAGGGTACTAGCCCTTTTAATTTCCAATCGAATGAGCCTTTTTTGAAGTTTCTACGACAATGCCTTCTATAAAAACCTTATATGCCCCAAGGGCATAAATTACAACCCTTCCCCTGCAGGCTGTGGGGGAGTGTCCTCCTCGAAAACATAATTTCTATCTGGAAATCAACTACGCTGAACAAAATGGCTATCTCAAAGTTTTGATTGGATGTGTTTCGGGAAATGGCGGGCGTGGAAGGGGTGTTAGTCGCCTTCCAATCACTTTCGACTATTAAAAAGGGCACAAGCCACTCCAATTTCCAATTGAATGGGCCCTTTTCGAAGTTTCTACGACCACCTCTTCGATACGAATTGCCCTGCTCTAAAGGAAAAAAATAAATAATACCTTGTGCCAACATTGTTCTTATATGCCCTCAGGGCGTAACTTAAAACCCTTGTCCTAGGGTCGTAGGGGAGTGTCCTCCTCAAAAACATATTTTCCATCTGGAAATCAACTACGCTGAACAAAATGGCTATCTCAAACTTGTGATTGGATGGGTTTGGGGGAATGATGGCCGTGGGGGGGGGGGCTTGTTGCCCTCCAGTCGCTTTCGACTATTAAAAATGGCATTAGCTTTTAAAATTTCCAATCGAATGAGCCTTTTTTTGAAGTTTCTATGACAACGCCCTCTATAAAAAACCCTTATATGCCCCCAGGGCATAACTTACAAGCCTTGCCCTGAAGTGAAGGCTGTGGGGGAGTGTCCTCCTCAAAAACATAATTTCTATCAAGAAATCAACTACGCTGAAAAAATTGGCTATCTCAAAATGTTGAGTGGTTGTGTTTCGGGACATGGTGGGTGTGGAAGGGGTGTAAGTTGCCTTCCAATCACTTTCGACTATTAAAAAGGGTACAAGCCACTCCAATTTCCAATTGAATGACACTTTTCGAAGTTTCTGTGACAACTTCTTCGATGCGAATTGCTCTGCTCTAAAGGAAAAAAAAACACATTGTGCCAACATCGTTCTTATATGCCCTCAGGGTATAACTTAAAACCCTTGCCCCGAGTGTTGTGGGGGAGTGTCCTCCTCAAAAACGTGTTTTCTATGTGGAAATCAACTACGCTGAACAAAATGGCTATCTCAAAATTTCTAATGGATGTGTTTGGGGGAATGATGGGCATGGGGGGGGGGGCTAGTTGCCCTCCATTCACTTTCGACTATTAAAAAGGGCATTAGCCACTCTAATTTCCAATCGAATGATCCCTTTTCGAAGTTTCTACCGCAACTCCTTCGATACGAAGTGCCCGGATATGGAAACAAAAAAAAAATAATAATACATTGTGTCAATATCGTTCTTTACTTAGGCAGCCCTATTGTGCTGACTATGATCTTCCCCAAATTACCCAAAAATCAACTTCCTGGCAATTTCGTTCAAAATATTGTCATTAAGAGTAAGATTTGCCAGGACTAGAGGAGGATTTAAGGTCAACAGCTATGGTTATTCTCTTAAAGGGTTAAATTTATATTTTGTATTATTATTATACATAACAAACGTAATATAAATCTTATGGCGAACCAGGATTGCAAAGGCTGAATGCCCGAGCTCATTATTTATGAAGGGAGTAGGCCAGAGCAAGCCAAGACAGTTGACAAAAACCTAGCCAAGCTATATTTTTTGCTAGCTAAAGAACCAGAGGCCTTCTGCCAATATGTATGTAAGATAAAGTGTTTATCCGTGTTTTTTGTATGTATACTGAAAAATTAACTAATCGAGCTAGAAATAGGAAATTTATGGGGATTTTGGAGACATCAGGAAAGCTAAAGGCTGCTAAATTTTGGCAAAATTTAAGCTAAAAAACAAACAAAAAAAATAGATATGTGACACAATAACAAGCTTGTAAGGGCCATATATCGTAGCTGCCGACTGTAGCAGATAGAGACAGGTGATTTCATGTTATATATGAGGACTGAAGGGTCAAGCTGCCTACATCTATGAGGGAGACCACTCAGGCTGTACTTGATATGGCCAAAGACCAGGAAAGCAAAGAGAGGGGAGACAAAAAATGACGTTTTGCTAACAGGTCGTAAGCTGGCTTTTTAGGTTTCTCTGGATCATCTGAAGATTGAAATGCAATTAAAAACATTATCTGTATCAGTTGATGTGAAACACCATATCATTATTAGCTACTCCAATCAAGCATTTGTGATGCTTGATTTTAAAAACGTAGTTTCGGGTTCAATGAACTGTGTAGTAGTATACTTCCATCCTGAAAAGAAACTAATGATGTTTAGTTGCTACCGTACAATCGCTACAGGACGCTCTATGTTAGTATCTCTTTTAATTTTTGTTCCTAATTTCTTTACTTTTTTTAAGCTGCTGAGCAGAGTCAGGATGAGCTCATACAAGAGGTTAAACGCGCTGACGTAGTCTGCATTGTTTATAGCGTAGATGATGAAACAACTTTGGAAGCAGTGACCTCTAAATGGTTGCCATTCCTTCACGACGTTGAAAAACAAAATAGTCTGAATGTGAAGCCTGTTATTTTAGTTGGTAATAAATGCGACATAGTTGACTACTCTACTTTTGATGCCGTGATGCCGATTATGAGTGAATACCAAGAAGTTGAAACTTGTATAGAGGTAAAAAAAAAATATATTTTGAGTTAAAGAACTAATCAGGCTTGCGTTTTGATAGTTTTTAATTTATTCTAAAATGTGTTTCTTTTTCTGAAATCAATCATATTATTTGGGATTCTTCACTGACTACTAATCATTTTTTTTTTTTTTTTTCAGAGGCTAGTCTCTGAAACCGGAAGTCGTAAAAAGTTTGGTAAAAACCTCGTTGAGTTTTCTTTGACCATTGATTAGACCTCACTGTGAGGGTCATTTGTTTTCAAATTAAGCACCTTTTGTTTGTTTTTTTTATATATGTAGTGCAAACGCATTGCATTATAATAATAAAAAAACAGTTTCGATACACCCTTTTACTATCTCATCAAATGTTATGTGATGATGGTGCCTTTCATTTGCAGTATCTCCGTTAAAATATGAAGATGTTTCCTCTTTTTTAAAGAAACTGGAATCATGAAAGCTAAACTGGAAATAAATTCTATAAAATATTTACAATAGCCATTTTTTTTTCTGTTAAGGGTTTATTGGGTTGTTTTGCTCCAGTACGGGTTAATATCTATTTGTTTTAAATTTTTATTTTACCATTGTTTAAACTCTAATTTTTCCATCATGTGCAAGGAACCATTTCTTACAGACTTTTTTTTCTTTTTTTTTTATTTGAGTTAGTGGTATCTTGGAAAAAAACTTTATAAGAGCATTCTGCAAAATTAAAGTTAGTGTATTTTATAGAAAAAGGTGATGTCGAAAGCTTCCATTACATTTTTTTTTTCTTGTGTTAAATCCAAAGGACAGAAATTTCACAAAAAGATCCCATAAGATTTAAGACAAGTCTTAACGTAAAAACTGTGGCTGCTTGAAAGAATTGTGAATGAATTTTTAAATCCAGTGTGGTAAGTTGTATTAGGATACTCTTTCTTTATTTTCTTACCTGCTTTGTTTTTTCTTCTGTTTAAACTTATGGGCTTTTCAGTCAAGATTATTTAGCCCTCTTCCTTATCTTTATCTTAAAGTGGAGCGTGGTTCTGTGACAACTTACTGCAGTATTTTCTGAAGTAGCTCCTTGCATTTAAGGCACTGGACTATCCCTGTGCGTATTTTGACTTCAATACTCTTTGGGGGTGTGGCCAACCAGGCTTTTAACTGAGGGTGTTAGGTGGTGGTGTTTGAGGCACTTTAAAAAATTATTTTGTAAAGAACACTAAATTTGGTGTCAGTATTTTCAAATAGGCAATGGTCAATAGTTTCAACTTTTTATGTTGACAAATCTGCCATATGGACATGAGGGGATGAGGCCAGTTGCATTTGGTGGTAAGAGAAAGTCTGCATTGAGTTTGCACAGAGTCTATTGTACATTTTAAATTGAAATTTTGTAGGCAACGGGGAAAACTTCGGTTTATTAGTTGTTACACGAGCCTCTGATAATTTGCATTGAGAGATATCTCTTAGGTGGATGGGACTCTTACTTTGCTGGACTATATTAAGCAAAGGCTTAGCTATTTCATCTGCATGATATTTACCGATAATACCCGGTTGGCTAGGAATATAGTAGAGGTACGTCTTTATACCCTTAGAAGCAAGTGAATCTGCAAGTATTAGACAATGAAAAAGTTTGTGATACCTTGGATGTGAACATATCAGATCAGATCAGGGAGAACATGGGTGCCATTTCATACCTGTAACCACACGTTCCTTCAATGCTAAGATAAATAAAAGGATGGACTAATCACAACGCAAATTAAGACGGAGCTTTACGTAGCTTACGTAAATCTCGACCTATTATTTTTGATGTATATACATTTTTTCATCCTTTCCCCATTTAGTAAAGTGTCTGTGTCTAACTTATATTGTGCGGCCGAATCTAGGAACTCGATGCTTGACATTCAGTCTCAATAAATTAGAATTATATTTTCTAAACTAGAACCAGACGGAAAATTATGCACAACATATTCCAGGGCTATATTTATAGCATTTATTTCAGCTGACATAATGCATAAATTATCAAATAGTTTCTCAACAATTATAATATCAAGGCAGGGAAGATATGCTTCAGATGTGACCTTATTACCTATTATTGAACCGTTAACAAAAATAGGGAAGTTCACCTTATTTATAATCTTGTCGAATTTAGCAAACTTTTTATGCACGTCCTGGAGGGAATTAAGTACTTTTCTCCAACTCAAGAAATGGGTGTTTAGGAGGGTATCTAGTTCCATGGGGATGGGGGGGGGGGGGGTCTGGAGTAAAGTGAGAGCAATAGACCCAGTGTCACATTCATAAACTAATCCTTCAAATACGGATGCATTCCTAAACCAGTTGTGCAGAATGCGTGATGTATTAGCTTCAGTTTTTGAACAACTTTTAATTAGGAGGACATTTTTTTTTTTCGATTTTAGTTGATAAACCACTCTCTTTGTGCTGAAACTTGGTATTTGTGGATATTCTGGGACCAAATATGATTCGAATTGGGTTATTTTACCAGTGCTGTATAAAAGCAGCCCATAATCAATTTGATACCTTATTTTGGCTTTGTAAAACTAAAGTAACATCTTGTCAATACAGGCGCAGGATGTAGAAGTGGTCCTATTATTATTTTTGTTTTCTTGTAGTTTTTGTTTTTAATTTACATAGTTTAAATTTTTAATTTTCCTATAGTTTTAATTATTCTATAGTTTCGTATACTTTTTTTTTAGTTTCTGAGCGACATAAATTCTTCTTGCACTTTGTTACTGTAGTGGTGATGTGACATTGCTTCTTACAACTTGCACTACGCAAGTTAAGATGAAACCTTGTTTAATATTGGTAAACTAAATTAATAAGTAATTTATGAGGCCACATTGGCTGAGCACGAAAAACGTGAAAAGGTGGAACAATGAAGGAAACTTTGTTTTGAAGGTTTGTGTTGTTATATTGTCCTGAGGATTTATGCTTGCAATGTGGACGATTGAGCGGAGGTCTCAACCAAAATATTTGTATTTTTCTCTATTTTTTCACTGTTTTGATTTGCCATCTTTATCTCCGTTGTTGTATGTTTTCTCGTTTTCTCAGCTAAATTAATCTATTTATTAAACCATTCTGCATGCGCAAACTCCTTAACTTAAGCTCTTGCTTTGTAATTTTACCATAATAGGTAAATTGGTCACCTTGAGTTTGCAAAATTAGCAAATGGTTCTAAATTAGCAATGCTCAGTTGCAGAAAATTGATTTCGTTAGAATGAAACATACGGGATTTAATGCTCAGAAGACCTTTAAGAAGGGTCTGCGTGGTCCAGGTTTGGAATACAGAGCTATTTTGAACGCGGAGCAAAGCAGACTCTTCAGTCTGTCCGCAATGTAGTGGACAAGGTTGTTGTGGACAAGGAAGGAAACACTCTGATGGAGAAGCGAAAAACAAATCAAAATATCTCTGAATACATGTTGGAAAAAAGGACCAGGTCACACAGAAAACCCCCTTCCTGCTAGTGTTGACTTAAAAAGTCTAATTTGTAGAAAAAAAAACAGTGTTGGTAAATACGAACTTTTGCCGTTCTGGAAAAGTTACAAGATCTGTAATTTTTTAGTTGACAGTACTGACGGATAAGCTCTATTTGCTCTGCAGAAAGTTGGCTTTAGGGAGTGATTTCCTACGATGTCTAATTTTAACCCAACTGGATAATACAAGGAAAGTGATTTATAAAACTAAATGTGTCTTGGACTCAGATGAGATATAAAATAAGTATTAATGTGGAGTTTAAATAGCAATTAACAGGAAAGTTTGTGGTAAATGGAAATATCGAAAAAAATGTACTTCTGAAAATTTTCGGGTGCAGGAAGAATGAAGGATTCCCCTTAATTTACCCGTTATATCTTTTGGTATAACGGGTATACAAGAATTCGCCTTGAAGAATCCCTGTTCGATCATGTATTAACCTAACTGGACAGAGCGACGGCAAATGAAAGAAAGTGCTTTCCATTAAAACAGACCCCATTCAGTTGGTGTTTGAATGGGGATTGTTTTTTCTTCCAATAATAGTTTCTGAAAATTCATTCCAAATAACAAGCATTTACTTGAATTTTTCCTTTCGATAAAGATTTTTTGTGCTATTCTTGATGAAATTTTTGAAGTCCATATTTTGAAGAAAATATGGAGAATAAAAATATAAACAATAAATGAAAGCTTTAATTTTATGAAGAACAATATCAAATAAGTATCGAAAATTTAAAATAGTAGGTTTGTTTAATTTTCTTTTCCTTCTTTCAATTACTTGGTCGATTGTTTGGTTAAGTGTTACTAATTAAAATTTTTATGACAAAATCAATTTATCGTTTTCACAATTTGGATAAGTTAATTCCAAAACAATACCTGTCAATGAAATAACCGCCTCTCCTTTCAATTGAATTGGCTCGTTTTACATAAACTAAAAATAACGATTATAATTCGTCATTTGACGATAAAGTGAAATTTCAAATTATAATTTTCCTATGAATTAACACCACCAAAAATGAAGGTTCATTTCCTTTTTGGTTTCTCAACTATTTCTGATTCCTCAAAATAAGACTCTAGAAAACACGAAATCCAAGATTATTTTTCCTACGTGATCTACATATCGGCCAAAAGTGTTTTCAAAACGCTTCCCCTTCTGTGTATGTCCTACATCATGAGTAACTAGTCAATTGCAACAGTTAAAATGTAAAGCTATTCATTTTCAGTGTTCTGCAAGAACGTTGAAGAACGTTTCCGAGCTATTCTATTATGCTCAAAAGGCAGTTTTGCATCCTACTGCGCCTCTTTACAATGCAGAAGAGAAAGATGTAAGTAACTTTTGTTTTTGGGTTTCGTAGGATTTCACTTTAGTCCATTTTTCTACTATGAATTCTCATAGTAGAAATAAAGATTTGTGAATACTGAAATCCCTAAAGGACTAAAATAGAACACCTTATTTGAAAAGCCGAATCACAGATCTTCTTTGGTCCACCAATCATATAGTTTGAATCTTTGTATGATCTGGTTCAAATAAGATGTAGCTTGCCTGCTTTATCGCTAATAAGCTGTTGAGGTTTGGGGATTGGGGTTTTGGAGGGGCTACTACGGTTCTCTAATCATACAGAATACAAGTCTTTGTATGATTACAGTTTAAGTAGGATATTTCAGAGGAAGGCATGTTTGAAGTTTTTTGAGCCAGCATCAAATGTGACTATTTCTATGGGAGTATACTAAGTCACGAGTTTGCAAAAATGAATCCTGTAACCTGTTGTAGCTCAAACAAGAAATTCAACGGGTTCTCTACAAAGCTGATGGGGGACATGTGTGAGTGAGTGATGGTTATTTTCATGGGCAGAACGGGTGGTTGTAGGGCTAGCATGGAGTGGTCTTGCGCCTGATATTGTGTTTTACGCATAATCTGAACATCTCCTGAAGAGAATAATATGTTTTGTTTGCTTTTTTCAAATAAAAAAATTCGATTTATAATAGATTAAAATCCTGATGTCTTTTGGAGACACGCTTTATATCATCGTAAAAAGCAACCAGAGGCCGACACTTCCGTTAGCATTCGCTCTCTCTTTCCCTCTCTCTCTCTCTCTCTCTCTCTCTCTCTCTCTCTCTCTCTCTCTCTCTCTCTCTCTCTCTCTCTCTCTCTCTCTCTCTCTCTCTCTCTCTCTCTCTCTCTCTCTCTCTCTCTCCCTCTATCTCTCTTTTTCCCTCTCTCTCTCGCTCTCTCTCACTCATTCTCTGTTAGATCCATCTTATTATCTGTTTTTTTTTTCAATTTACCTGTTAATACACTGCAAGTATTCCAGCAGTTCATTCCGACTAATTTGGATTTTACCTCTTTTAGCTAACGCCAAAGTGCAAGCAAGCTCTGACAAGGATATTTATGGTAAGTTTTTTCTATTTGTATGACAAGTAGCCTGTGAAAAATACTGAAAGCTGATCAAGAGTGAATGTCTATTATGTACACTCCGTCTGTTCTAAATTAAAGCAAATCTCCAAAGGCTATTTTTAATGTGTGGTTTTCTTAGAATAATTTCTTAGTTAGGGCTAAAATAGCTTTTCTTTTGTAACTCGAGGGAATTTTTGGATAGGGAATGTGCTTTTCACTGCATTTATCAGAAAACTGTCTCAGAATCCTCCCCAAAAGCCCCGACAAAGTGGATCTCAGAGCTAAGCTTGACAAAAAGCAAAAATATATATTCAGTAACTATCTCTTATTTTCTTTTTTTTTGTGGGGGGGGGTGGGGTAACCAAATATTGCTCTACAAGCTTACTTTCATTCGATAAATCATAACTTTATTTTGTGATGTTTTAAATTCAATGGCTATGATTATTCCAAGGTCTTTTCTATGGAGGAGGGGGAGTAGGAAAGCAATGAGCTAGGGGACGCAGATGCCCCGTCATTATTCAGCCTTAGTTTTACTCTCATATAAGTTTGAGAATTTATCTAAGGGGAGGGGGGGCAATGAGTCCCCTCCCCAGCTAGCTGTGACCATTGAGCTAGCGATAAATTTTGCCGAACTAGGAGCCTCCTTTTTTTTAAATAAAATTCTGAAATGGAAATGACTAAGTCAGATCTTGGAGTTTGTAAGATAAGAAACCTGAAGTGGTATAACCAAGTTTTCAAAACTTCTATTGCACAGGCCTGTCTTGCAACTTAATTGTGTCTGAAGTACTTTAGTGTTTGGAATCTTGTTGCCTCTCCACATCAACAACAAACAGTAAACTAATAAACAACAAATAAATTAAACTTGCTGCGAAAATTCTGCTATTTGTGGGATTTGAGCCCCACAGTCTCCTGCGTATCAGCCATCTGTTGTACCACTCGACCAAGCATGTTAAATATATATCCAGCAGAGTGCACGTAAATGATAGATAATGAAGGTAGTAATTAATCAGTGGAACACCAATACTGGTAATATAAATTTTAGTATATTTCTTTATAATGCAGTCTACAACTTAATGGCTTATAGTTAATGAAGTCGTTGACAGTAAATACGTTAGATTATATATAGCCTGTGTGATCGTTGTTTTGTTTTTCTTTAAATATTGTTTTTAATTTAGCTTAATTCTTTTTTTTCTCCATTCATAAGGGCCGTGGAGCCGAAAATTTCAAGTTTTTTCCCTTTATTATTATTATTTTTTTGTCCACTGCTTTGTTTAAAATATCACTCCCTTTTTTCCTCATTTTTATTTTTTTTTTATTTCTTTTTTTATTTTTTATATTTTTGTATTTTTAAATTCTATAAATGGGTTTCTTCTTTATATTAGATATGGTGGATACTCGGGTTTTGTGTCACAAAGATTCTAAAAGACCCTGTGCCCATGAAAATTTGGAAATTTACGCCTAAAACATAGTTTGCGTGATTTCCAAATCCCAGCCCGTTGATAAAATCTTTCAATAGTCCTCATAGGAGTTTATTGCTGTTTTTTCTCCTTCAAAATCTCTTAGCATTAAACGCACGGAGGTTCGTTCATCCTGTTTCCCACGATTTATTTTGAGTATTTCTTTTACATTTAAGAGGTTCAAAACAGGTTACAAAAAGCAATCCTTGATATGAAAAAAAAACGAAAAAGTTACCCAGAATCCTAACTGAGGTGGAGTCGTAATCAATAGTGATTTCATGTTTCCACGGACATAAACACAGAAGCAGAATGGCCTTTTCTTCTTCTTCGAATGCCTATCGGTGCGTACGCTAAAGGAGTAGGGCTGTTCCGAGCTGTTCTGTTCAACCGTTGAGACGGCTGTTCTAGCTCCTAGTATGTTAAGCAACAATAACATTTGTAGCTGGGGCATATGGGTCGTAGTAAATTAGTTTTTGTTTTCATGACGTTTATTATTTGTTGCAACATGGATCTTTTCTTTTGTAGAGAAAAGGCCCGAAGGAATTTTTGGATGCTTTTGTTCTGGAATTACTGTTTCGAAATTGTTTAACGGTATAAATCAATTACACAAAACTTTATTTATGTCGACAAGTTGTTTTTTTTTTTTGTAAATGCTTAAGAAAAAGATAAAATCCAAACCTATCAAAGCCAACGATGGGTGTTCTTCCTTAACAAAGCGTAACAATGCGCTTGATAAGTGGATGATTTAAATTGCGAAAATATGGATGTGTAGGATATTCTTCAACTTTCTTTGGGATTTCTCTATCTGTACAAAATGAGATGTTATTTTACCAAAAGGAAAACCAAATATTACCCTACTATTCATCTCAGATGTTAAAATTGACTTTCCCTTTGATGCATCCAGTTTTCAATCCTGACTCCGACCGCGCAATCATAAAAACTTAGTTCACAATTGATGGGAGCTCAACTTGCCAGATGGACAGATGGAACGGACAGGGAAGTAACAAGGGGATGGCCTCGGGTCCCGGCCCTTCCCCCAGAATCCAAAATTTCCGGGCACTTTTTAGTGAAATTATCTAATGAAAGTGTTTTTTTTATCCCCCTCCCTCCCCCCTCCCGTTCGCAAAAATTCCTGCATACTTGGTTTTGTACCTGTTACTGTGGTCTTCCATAATTCCTTTTTATTTCGTGCATGCTTGACTGTTTTCCTACTCATGCATTATTCAGCCCAAAAAAAGTTTATAGAAAAAGAACCAGGTTTGAATTCAGAGTTGAGAAATTGGGCTCTTCGTTTTGGAGCTCATCGACATAACTTCGAGATACACGGACAAAAAATGAGTTGAAGAAATAAGTCACAAATTAAAACATACTCGCACATTTCAAAAGACGTGGTTTAAGTAAGAAAAATAATAGCATGAGATTTGCTGGCACAATGATTTGATGTGTGATTATGTCTTTTCGAATAATCGCTTTTACAACATGTGATATTTTCTTTCAATTTGAATGTATATTTGCAAAAATTTCTAATCCTTTTTTTGGCTGAGCAAATCTCAATCTTTATTCATACGAGACTATGCTTGTATCCCCTCGTGTACCTTTGACTCGCTGATGCCCCTTGCACAAGCACCATGGCAGTGTAAGAGAAAGCACAACTAAATAATTACCCAAGTGTTCCTTGTTCATCACAAACAGAGCATGCTGCACACTTGATTAAAAATCTTAAATTCGAAAACTAAGCTTTGATTTTTAACACGCAACAAAGTGATATCCAATGTATCAATCAGCTAAATGCAGTGAAGTCTAAAAGCTAACTGGGTTAGATGCAATTATCAAGTGGTTGCATTGGTCGCACTCAGAAAAGTGTTCAATTAATAGCTAGCAACATTTTAGCGTAAAGAGTGGGTTTTTAGCGTGGGGGACTATGGGGTTGGCTCCTTTCAAGTACGGGATAGTATCAGTGCATGTGAGTAGGTAAAACAGCACCTAATAAGAATGGTAACAATTAATCCATACAATACAGAAGCAAAGTTAAATAACTGGTTTTGCCTGCTTCGAACACCTTAAGGGGCGTTTACCTGCAGGACCAGCAAGACTGCCTAAACATGCATGTTATGTATGTTATGTTATGTAAACATGCATGTTATGTAAACATGTAAAACAGTTCCGATACACTGCATGTAGCCTATATGAAAAGAATCGGCTATACCAGGACTTCTTCTTCCTCTTAAAATAATAAATATGAGCAATTCGACTATTGAAATGACTGCTGATCCATAAGTGTATGAGAAGATCAATTTTATCTATATTATACACATCAGGAAATGTCATAAAAAGAGCGAAGCAATTTCTACAATGAAAGAGGAAAGTCTGAAAAAAAAGTCGGCAATTGACAGTGAAAAGAAAAGACTGCCCAAGTAAGGCCCAACTATTAAACATTGCATAAATGAATAATTTAAGGGAAAATGAGAAAAACCAAGCAATAATATAAATAATAGTTCCAGCCGGCCAGGCTGCCAAAAAAAGTAGCCATAAAGTTGAATAGACCTATTTAAAAAAAAAAATAACTTGTCTCATTTTATCCGATTGCCTCAACAGAGCCTTGATGGATTTTGGGCTTTAGATTGTAGTTTTATTTATTGTGCCTGGGTCGTTCTGAATGTCATTGGGAAATAATTTCACTTAGACCTACAGTACCTTTTTTTTCATTTTTTGTTTATATTTTCTTCTTTTTTACGTTACGGCTAAAAGATTTGTGTACTATTTTTTTGTACAATTTGTGTACTGGTCGTACTATTTTTATGTATTTTTTCTCGAGGTATTTGATATGGACAACGATATGGTATTAAACGATGAGGAGCTGAATGCGTTTCAACATCGATGTTTTGGAGCCTCCTTAAATCCGCAAGCTCTGGATGATGTTCGAAATGTTGTCAGAAACCAAACAAACGATGGGGTTAAAGATGGAGGAATTACTTTAAAAGGTGTGGTTAAAATTGGATTATAAAACTGATTAATTACTTCACAGCTTACTTACTTGTGTCCAGTCTATTCTTATGGGACGTCCTGGGTCTTCTCCTCTGATAGGATATGAACCGGTGGTACTGCTACTAACAACTCGTCGCAGCACGAATCTACTTGAGGCTAACACAGCTATGCACGCTTGTCTTTCACTCCAATATGATTAAGAATTATCCTTACACCCTCCTCTAGACTTTCAGTTTCGTTTAAGTATGAGCGAGAGCTTGATGTGGTGATGAGTCATGCGTATTTCGTGCCAGTTGAAGGACGTTTTAGCAGTTTAAGCAGTTTAGACGTTTTAGCAGTTTAAGTCATGCATATTTCGTGCCAGTTGAAAGACGTTTTAGCAGTTTAAGGTTTAGCAGTTTAGACGTTTTAGCAGTTTAAGTCATGCGTATTTCGTGCCAGTTGAAGGAAGTTTTAGCAGTTTATGCAGTATAGACGTTTAGGCAGTTTAAGTCATGTGTATTTTGTGCCAGTTGAAGGACGTTTTAGCAGTTTAAGTTTTAGCAGTTTAAGCAGTTTAGAGGTTTTAGCAGTTTAAGTCATGCGTATTTCGTGCCAGTTGAAGAACGTTTTTGCAGTTTAAGTTTCCAGTCTATTATTTGACAAAAGTGACAATGATTTGGTCTAAGAGGAAATGATCAAATTAATTGACTCAATGCAGTATTTTTTTTAATTGGAATTCAAATATTGTCCAGGCATACTCAAAGAGTGCGTTTCTGTTTCTAAAATTCAATGGGTGTTTATGTTACCAAAGGGTATGCAGAAATCAGACCTTGTTGATACAAACGCAACAAAAATAATATAAGTGCATACAGACCAGTGTCATATATTGATTGGACCTCTTTCTCGCTTTCTGCCTTGAAATTATCTTTCGATTCTGCCCTAAGACCATGAAATTTCGTTTGATTATTATAAAATCCATTGGGAAGCAGAGGTGCGAAGAAAATGCTCAAGGGGAATAAGTTTCTTTTGAGGTAGCTTATAAACTTGCTAGGTATTATCATATTCTTTATGTAATTCCAAACGATGACACTTTTTAACTGTAGTAGAGGAGCAATTTGATAGCTTCTTCCTTTTTTGTCTCAATTATAAGACTTGATAGCGAAGCGGTAAGACCGCTTGCCTGTGGCCGTGGTAACATAGGTTCGAATCTTAGAAAAGATTCTTAACTGGTTCCAGTTGGAAATAAAGAGGGCATAGTAGTTAGAAATGTAAAGTGCACAAATGTTTGCAAACAAATAAATGCAGTTTCATGATATTAGAGTCGGAAGACTGAAATGTCAAGAATAATAAATATAATCTTTTTAACTCGTTTACAAATGGACTAAAAAGCAGAAAATAATTTTATTTGATAATCTATGTTTAGACAGTACTAAGGGTATACCATCAAACAGGAGAAACACATCTCAGTAAATTTACAAGCTGTCTCAAAGTTTCCCTTGGAAAGTATTTTTCTTTGCACCCCTTTCTTTCTATGAACTATAATCGAAAAATTAAAGACTTAATAATTTTTTTTTTAATCCTGGTTGACCTTTCACATAATAAAAACGAAAGTTTATAGTCTCAGAGTGGAATCAGAAAATAATCCCAATGGAGAAATTGAAGAAGTGGCCTGGTCAACAAAGAACACGGATCTGTACGCGTTTATATCATTTTTATCAATAAGGTCGTATTTCTGCATATCTTTTGTTAACAAAATCATCAATTGAATTTTGTAAAACCGAATCCCGTTCTTCGAGCATGCCTAAACAATGTTTAAACATCAACCGTCATTTTTTTTACTTTTGTAAAGGACAGTGGGGCCAATTGGGGGGGGGGAGTATTTGCCTTCCCCTAGATTTTTTACCCCCCCCCCCCCCCTTGATGTCTAAAAATGCCCCATTTTTAATATTTTCACCCCTTTTTTACCCTTTTTAGTATTTTTACTCTTTTTGGTATTTTCGTTAGAAAAAAAAAACAAAAATAAATCCCACTCTCCAAGATTTTGCAAAAATATGTTTTTTCCTAGCCTCTTCCTAGCTAATTTATCTAGTATAGGCTGCCTCTCCGTAGTAGCATAATCTTTGTAGGCATGAATATATAATGAGTCGGGGGGTAATAGGCTTGAAATTGTCGGTGCAGGATTTCGACTCTTCTTGTTAGAAGAGCATCGCCAAGTTTTGAAAATCATGTTGTGACCATGATTGCACTAAGCCTCTATTCATACTGGAGGTCCCAGTGACTTCTTGCAGCCCGGTTCTAAGCCGGCTGAAGTGCTTCTGGGTGGACTTGAGAAGATGTCTTGGATCCCATCCTGCACTGGTTCTGGAGCATTTGCTTTTCCCGAGCTAAAAATAATATCAATGATTTAAAGAATATCAAAATTGCAACTTGGATGTTACGACGTTAAAAAATAACTATCGTATCGAAATTTTGACTGACGAATTCAGACGCTTCGAAGTGGACTTGTTGTGAGTTTCAGAAATTCATATCCCAGGGGTAAAAACAAGAAATTAAGCGATATAGAATTTATTTACTCTGGCAGGAAGGATGGGGTACATAGACAGGGAGTTTGGCTTATGATGAATAATAAAGCGGCTAAGTCTTGTGTAGGTTGTGAAGGTATTAATAATAGAATGCTACCCGCTCATTCTATGACTAAAAAGTGCAGGGTATCATTTATAGTAGTATATGTCCCTGCAAAACGGACTGACGGAGATATTAGTGACTCAGATGGCTTTATCTTACAGTCAGAAGAACAAATAGATAGGACCTGAGGTAAAAAATATAGTGTTTTTATTTGGAGATTTTAACGCTCAGGTCGTTAGAAATAGGAACAGATGTTACCCTAGCCTAGGTAAATTTGATGTTGAAAAGAAAACAGTAATGGCTACAGACTGCTGCAATTTTGTAGGTGCTGTTATTAATGTTAAAAGTAAAGATCACCATCTAGCAGTGTCTATGGCTAATTCAAAGCTGAAATCTGAAGGGTAACTAGCTTCCGGGAAACTATGACGTTGGTAGAATCCAGGATGAGAGTTTGAGAGAAACATTTCAGGAAGAGTTGAATACTAAACTGTAGGGTTTAAAATTTGACAAAGTAGAAGATGGATAGAGTGATTTTTGGAAAATAATTTGTGAAGTTGCTAATTGTGTCTTAGGGAACAAAGTTAGGACTGCAGCTAGGAATATTAGTGAAAAGCTTTATGTTTAATAGAAAGAAGAAGGGGCCTGTACAAGAATTATTTAAGTGATACATCATATGAAAACAAAATGAATGTAAAGAAAGTGGAGAAAGTATTAAAATATGAACTAAGGAGGTGTGAAGTGGAGGCCGTGGATAAAATTGCCAATGATCTGGAAGATGCAGCAAGACGGCATAATAGTAAAATATTGTACTGGCATGTTTTAAATTGAGAGGGAATAGTCGATCTGTACTTGTCCAAGAAAAAGATGGGAACGGGGCCACAATTAGTGATAAGGAAAGTATTAAAGAGAGATGGGCTGAACATTCTGAGAATGTGCCAAACCAGGATATAGTTACAAAAAAAGATATAGAGAAAAATGAAAACGTTTGTGACAACTTGAATGTGAAGGAAGATTTATTTTGTGAGAAAGAATTGGTTAGACTACCAAAAGGATTAAAAAAAAATAAGACACCAGGTGCTGATAATGTGGTAAATGAGTTTCTCAAATTTGGTGGTTATGGGGTTAGAAATAAGCTGCTGAAGATTATGAACATGATTTTTGAAAAGGGAGAAGGACCTAGCGATCAGAGGAAACCCTATAGCGTTGCCTATATTTAAGGCCATACGGCTCCAATGTTTTTTTTTTTTTTCCCAGAGGCACTTCATATAGAAGGGTGGTCGTATAAACTTCAAAGGAGGTTCATTCGATTGGAAATCGACTGTTCTAGTGCCCTTTTTAAGGGTCAAAAGTGATTGGTAGACAACTAACACCCCTTTCACGTCCACCATCTCCCCAAATACATCCAATCAAAATTTTGAGATAGCCATTTTGTTCAACGTAGATGAAAGTTTTGGAAATTATATCATTGAGCATGACCCCCCCCCCCCAAAGTCTTCAGGGCAAGGGTTATAAGTTGAAAATTCTGGAAATTAGGTCTTTGAGGATGATAACCTCCCCCCCCCCCACAGCCCTCAGGGCAATGATTGTAAGTTATGCCCTGGGAGCAAATAAGGTTTTTGTAGAAAGTGTTGTCGTAGAAACTTTAAAAGGGCTCATTCGATTGGAAATTGAAATGGCTAGTGCCCTTTTTAATAGTCGAAAGTGATTGGAAGGCAACTAACACCCCTTGCACCCACCATTTCCCCAAACATATCCAATCAAAATTTTGAGACAGCCATTTTGTTCAACGTAGTTGAAAGTTCTGGAAATTATATCTTTGAGCAGGACATTTCCCTACAGTCTTCAGGGTCAGGGTTATAAGTTATACCCTGGGGTATATATGGTTTTTATGTAAGGAATGCTTTTATAAGCTTCAGAGGGCTCATTTGACTGGAAACTGAAAGTTCTAGTTCACTTTTTAAGCGTCAAAAGATATCGGAGGGTAACCAGCCCCCCTCAAACCCTTTTTTCCCAAATGCTTCCGATAAAAAGTTTGAGACAGCTATATTGTTAAAAATACTTCAAAGATCATATAACAAAAACTTCGGTGTCGACACAACCCCCCAGGGCCCGGGGTCTGCGTTGTAAGCTATGCCCTGGGGGCATATGGGGTTCCTATGGAAGGGTTGCTCGTAAAAACTTCAGAGAGGGCTCATTTGATTGGAAATTGAAAGTTCTAGTTCAATTTTTGAGAGTCAAAAGAGATGGAGGGCAACTAGCCCCTCCCGCCCTCCACGCCTTTGGGTTGATTGGATGGATGAACCAATCCGATAAGAATTTGAGGTGACCTTTTGTTAAAAATAGATCATATAACAGAAACTCCGGTGCCGACACACCCCCCCCCCCCCCGGGCCCGGGGGCAGGCGTTGTTAGTTATGCCCTGGGGGCATATTTGGCTGTTATGGAAGGGATGCTCGTATAAACTTCAAAGAGGGCTCATTTGATTGGAAATTGAAAGTTCTAGTTCACTTTTTGACATTAAAAAGAAATCGGAGGGCACCTAGCCCACCCCCCTCCACGCCCTTTTTTCTTCAAACCCATCCGATAAGAACTTTGAGACAGCCATTGTTTTAAAATAGTTCTAAGACCATATAACGAAAACTCTGGGGTTGACACAGCCCCCCAGGGCCCGAGGGCAGTTATGTACCTGGTAAGTTGTCCCCTGGGGGAATATTTGGTTCTTATGGAAGGAATGCTCGTAAAAACTTCAGAGAGTGCTCATTTGATTGAAAACTGAATGTTCTAGTTCAATTTTCGAGAGTCAAAAGAGATTGGAGGGCAAATAGCCCCTCCCGTCCTCCACGCCTTTGGGTTTATCGGATGTATAAACCGATCCGATAGAAATTTGAAATGACCATTTTGTTAAAAATAGTTCAAACATCAGATATTAAAACCCCGGGGTCGACACAACCCCCCGGGGCCCAGGGACATGCCTAGTAAGTTACACTCTGGGGATATATATGGTTCTTCTAAAAGGGATGCTCTTGTATAACTTCAGAGAGGGTTCATTTGATTGAAAATTGAAAGTTCTAGTTTACTTTTAAAGAGTAAAAATAGACCGAAGGGCAATGAGCCCCTTCCTCACGCCCTTTTTTCCCAAACCCATCCGAAAAAAAGTTTTGAGATAGCCATTTTGTTAAAAAATAGTTCAAACATCAGTTAATGAAAACACCAAGGTTGACACATACCCATTTTTTCTTTGATATTGTTACTTTGATACCAGTTTTGATACTTTGATGAACATTTGATTTTTTTTTGATTTTTTTTTAAGTTTGATTTCGAAATAAAGACTTTTAAACAATTGAAACTTTTTGCAATCAAAAACGAACAAAAATTGATTTAAAAAAAACTTACCGAAAAATAAGTTTTTCAAAAAAAGTAAAGGCTATTTTAAACTTAAGCTCAGCAGATACAAATACCTGTTGAAATTCAAACTCAAAACACCAGAAATCACTATTAAAGAATAAATAAAACCCAAAAGAAACAGAAATTAAATAAACAGTCATAGCAAAAAACATACAACAAGTAATAATATAAATGAATAAATAGATCTTAAAGCGAGTAATGCTTAGATTGAATGTGAAAATCAAGCTTAAAACGAAAAAACATATTTTGCAATGAAACTTAAAACGAACAAAATTAAATAGACAATCAATGTAAACAGACATACAATAAATAATAATGTAAATAAACATATAAATCTCAAAACGAGGGACACGGAAATTGAATAGGAAATTCAAGCTTGAAACGAACAAAAATCACTACAAACAAGAGTTTGGGTATCGTCTCGTTCTCTCACTGTAAAAGTCTAAAACCTGCTGCGTCATTGGTGCTTTACTGAAAACTATATGCGTCTTGAACACTCTCGGCAACATCAAATTGAATATTTGATGTATAATGATATTAATTGTTGAAAGATCCATCAATTCAAGAATTTATTTCACTCTAATTTTATTTTTATTTTCAGTGCTATAAGAACAGGAAAAGAAAATATTTGTAATATAATTCGTCTTCAGGTAAACGCCAATGACGCACTAGGTTTTTGGTTTTATTTACAGTTAAGGAAGGGGACAGTATCCAAACTCTTGTTTGTAGTGAAACTATATTCGTCTTGAACAACTTTAGAAAGAGCTAATAAATTAGGCTGAATATTTGACGTATAATGATATTAATTGCTGAAAGCTCATCATTTCATAATTTTACTATAATCTTAATGTTTACTTTCAATATTAAATACAAAAGAAAATATTTGTAATAAAATTGGTTTTCAGTAAAGCGCCAATGACGCAGTAGGTTTTAGACTTTTACAGTGAGAGAAGGAGACGATACCCAAACTCTTGTTTGTAGTGATTTTTTTAGTTTCAAGATTGATTTGCATATTCAATTTAAGTTTCCCTCGTTTTAAGATTTATTTATTCATTTACATTAATATATATTGTATGTCTGTTTGCATTGATTGTTTATTTAATTTCTGTTCATTTTAAGTTTCATTTATGCTTCGATAGCAAAATATTTGTTTTCGTTTTAAGCTTGATTTTCATATTCAATCTTAACGTTACTCGCTTTAATATCTATTTATTCATTTATATTATTACTTGTTGTATGTTTTTTGCTATGATTGTTTATGTTCGTTTTGGGTTTGATTTATTCTTTAATGGTAATTTCTGGTGGTTTTGAGTTTGAATTTTAACAGGTATTTGTGTCTGCTGAACTTACGTTTAAAATGGCCTTTACTTTTCTTTGAAAAATTTATTTTTCTGAAAGTTTTTTTAATTAGTTTTAGGAAAACCCTCCATGTACAAGCAAGGTTATAAAAGTGAGTGTGGTAATTATACAGGCATTAGTTTGGTTTCCGTAGGTAGTAAATTATTTGGTATAATGATACTTTTTAGACTTACAGATGCTGTAGGCAAAGTTTTAAGGAAAGAAGAGTGAGGTCTTAGGAAGGGTAAAGAATCTGTCGACCAAATTTTCATTCTTAGATTAATAGTTGAGAAGTGCCTGTGTCATCAAAAACACCTTTATTCCTCAGCTTTATAGATTAAGAGCAAGCGTTTGATTCAGCTGATGGAAGAGATTTGGCGAAGGTCTTATCCTTGTATGATATACCAGATGAATACATGAAAATGATTAGTGCTATGTACGAGAATAACTCATGCTGCGGTGAAGGTAGGAAGTGAGGTTAGTAGCTGGTTTCGTATTAAATCAGGAGTTAAGTACGGCTGTGCTCTATCCCCATTTATATGGATCATTTTGGTAGACTGTGTCTTGAGGAGCACAACAAAGGCAGTGGGAGACCACGGAATCAAATGGGGAAGTAACACTTTCCTGGACTTAGATTATGCTGACGATTTAAGCATCCTAGATGAAAGTGTGAATGAATGAACTTTTAGAGGTTTTGCGAGTTCAGGGTGCTAGAATAGATTCGACAACGAATATCAAGAACACAAAGTCGCCAAGGCTAGGAATAAGTGAAGATGAAAAGGTGACGTTGGGTAAGGAAAAGATTGATCAAGTGGACAGCTTTACTTACCTTGGTATTATTATTAGTTAAGACGGTGGGTGCAGTGAGATTTTAAAAGTAGAATAGCCAAGGTCCAATATGTTTTTTCACAGTTAAAAAAGTTTAGAAGAATAGGAAGATAAGTCTGGGAACGAAGATTAGAATATTGGGAGCTACAATGATGACAGTTGTCAAATATGGCTTTGAAGTATGGGCGCTCCGAAAAACGGAGAAGGATTTGCTAGATACTTCCCAGAGAAATCGCCTACGGATTGCTTTGGGTACCCGACTAACTGACCGTATTTCAAACAGTAGGCTGTACGAAAAGTGTGCATAAATCCTGCTTTCTAGGGCTATAATGAGGGAAAGGCTGAAATGACTAAGGACACGTTCTGCGGATAAAGGATGACAGATTGCCAAAGATTGTTCGTTTTGGCCAACCGTCTTCGGATAAATGGAAAGCCGGTCGTTCTTGGCTGGGGTGGGAGGATGTCATAAGGAAAGATTTCAGGGAAACGGGAACTTGCTGGGAGGCCGTAAAAAGTGAGGCTTTGAATAGATAGGGACGAAGGAGGAGCGTGCGTAGCTGTGTTGGCCTCATGCAGCTTGGTGTTGCGGTGAGTTGTTAGTAGTAGTATGTTTGCCCCCCCCCCCTTAAATAAAGAAAATTCGTGAATTGGAGCGACTGGTAAGGGATCAGTTTTTGATAAAAGAAGAGTAGTTACTTGTGGTCATTAGAACGAAGATCAAATTCTTCGTTAGGAGAAAAAGGAATAGGTTTGCTTCAGTTATGCCCTTCAAAAGTTGAAAATATTGATTTTTATTCATAAGAAACCCTTACTTTGTAGCTCATTTGCCTGAAATAAAGATAAAAACATTAACTGAAAATTTGTCACAGTATTTTGGCATGAGGCATTCTGTTTCTCCTGATAATGCGCCTTTAGTAAAATTCAAATAAATGTATTTATTTTGATTATTTTGTATTTATTTTTTATTTTTTCCTTTATTTTTTATTTATTATTATGTTGTATATTCATTATATTATGTGTTTAATATATTATTATATTAAATTTATTTTTAGTTATTTGAGACTTTTGTTCTACTCTACCGCTAAAATTTATTTTTTTGCCATATATTAGAAAAACACCTGTTGCGTTTCCTGGTTATCACCAGGTTATCTGTGGAAAATAACTTACTTTGCAAAGGAAACATCTATATAAGGCAGGGTTTAGTGTACTTACGCCAAGGCCAAGAAAATGGAGTTGGATTCCTAGCTAGGTCATCGTCAAAACGTTTGTAAACGTTAATATATTGTTTAGAATTTTATATGTTGTAAAAAAATAGCGCAAATTAGTTGTGGCGTTAGCCGTGACTACGATAGCGATTTTTAATAAATGATTAATAAATATGATTGAAGGACAAAAAATGTGAAAATTGAGAGCTTAAATGAACATTGACTTTCAAGAGACTTAAGAGTCTTGCCGAGTAATAGAAAATAATACAACATTTTGACCTAAACAACCCAAAGTATTTTCCTAATTTAAATTAGTAAATGAGTCATATCTTCATTCTTAGTCAAAACAGTTATGATGTACATAGACAGAGTAATAGGTATTTATAAACCTCTTTCAAATTAAATGTGGTGTATGCTTCAAATGTGTCTCGGTTTATGACTTTCCAATGTGATTTCTTGCTTTCTGTTTAGTACGAGGAGAGTGCAAGACATAGTGAAATAACTTAAGCATAACAAACCGGTTCTTATTTCTATTAATTGCTTCTTGGATGGTGGCATTTTTCTCAGAGTTTAACTAAACTGTTGTCTTAGAATAATGTAGTTTTATCGAATATCTAAACGAATAGAACATTTTAGAATGCTCTGAAAAGCCAGGAAGAATCAAGTTTTTTTTCACTTCATCGATGTCAAGTAGAAACCCTCTGTGTATCTTTTTAAAATTTTTAGTTAAAGAAAATTTATAAGTTTCTATGGGCTTTAGGTTGTAATGAGTATAAGCTCTTGTTAGATAAACCCGTGTTGATGGTTCATCTCCGTGACTCAGCTAAATATGGCTACTGAAACCGTGCAGATCTGCTATAAGGGTTAAAACAACTCATTTGGCATTATTAACAAATATATATATATATATATATATATATATATATATATATATATATATATATATATATATATATATATATATATATATATATATATATATATATATATATATATATATATATATATATATATATATATATATATATATATATATATATATATATATATATATATATATATATATATATATATATATATATATATATATATATATATCTAGTTTGTTAAAAGAAAAGTTACTCCTTTAAAGTCAGTAAATAGGATCAATAGGCTTACCTGGTTTTCAATTATCCTGTTGGATTACCAAGACACTTAAAAGTTTTGGCACATTTTTGAAAATTAGAAAATAGTGCGTCTGATAATAGAATTTCCAGTCCAGGTTTGAAAATGTCATAAGGAAATATTTAAAGGAAGTCGGAACTTCATAGGTGGGGGTAAAGAGTGAAGCGTTAATAGTTTGGGGTGGAGAAAGAACGTTGCTGTGTGCCTAAGGTGGCTTGGTGCTGCAGTAAGTTGTTAGTAGTAGCAATAGATAATAGACTTGCTTTTACCATATATTAAAGAGGTCGTATCATATATCATGGAAAGGGAAAAAAGAGAAAAAGAGAGCGGGTGATGAAAGAAGGGGAGACAGAGAAAGAAAGGAAAGAAAAATGGGAACCGCAAAATTGAACTCAAAGTTGTCTTTCAGTTTTTCATTTCTTTAAAATCTGTATTTTTAAATTTAACACTTTAAATTGTGGGTGTTGAAAGGGAAATAATTGGAATTGTAACGTAATTGTGATCTGGTAAAATTGCCACGGAAAAACTCGATAAGTAAAATTCTTATTCTTGTGCAAAATTGTCAAGCCAAGTTGCCTAAACGACAGTTTAGAAAAAAAAAACACTGAGAAGACAAGGATAGGTACCGGTGCCATGGATGCCTCCAACTAAGGGCTAGAGATTTAACCCCCCCCCCCCCCTACCTGGGGAATAAGGAAATACATTCTAAATGTATATCAATAGAAGAAATAAGAAATGCTCCTTTAAAATCCTGGCTACTCCCCCCTCCCTCTCCCAATGGAAAAATTAGCTAGTGGTGCTCTTGACTAGTGCTAATAGCCTAAAGTATAAGGAAGGGGGTGAGGGGTCAGATAAATTCTTATTTTATCTTATTTTTTGTCGTCTTTTTCTGACCTTACTTGCTTTTTATATTGGTAGCTTCCTGCTTTTTGAGTTTTCTGCTTGAGAATTCAAATGTTAGAGTGAGTAAAATATTGGATAAGATTTGATTATTTAGTCAACAATTGTGATGAACACTAGTTTTATTGAATAAGTTCTTAATAATAATTTTACTACTTACAGTCCAATGTTTAAATTCCCGAGCAGAAAACTGAAAAAGTGGGAAGCTACCAAACAATTTACAAGTACTGGTACATACACTTTAACACCAATAAATAACTCTCGATTTCCCTTCTAATAAATATTTTGAATTATCTAAGGGAGTTATCCGGAGAGAATTTTCGCGGGGGGGGGGGGCTAGACCCGTTCATAATTTTTGAATTGAGCTATACTTTCGAAACTCTATTATTTGTTCATTTTGTCTTCATATCAAACTAAGCCCCCTCTAAGAACTTCGCGAAAATTGTTTAAAAAGATATCAAGAATTAACAGGAAAGTTAAAGTATTATTTGTCTCTTATTTGCAACAATGTATGAAAATGATTTAAGAAAAGCAATTGGCTGTTTAGCATTGAAACAACTATGGGCTTAAACGATACAGTGGAAAATGACCACATTGAAACAATATCAAGTGTCGTTTCTCTTTTATTAGCATTTAAGGAATATAAGACCCCCTTCCCATTCCCACATCAAATGCTACTTCTAATTGTCCCAAAAGGTTTATCTAAGCCTTTGCTATGGAGTGTAATGATTCACTTCGACACCAGAGGCCTCTGAGTTCATGCCTACATTTCCTTCTGCGTAACAGTTCTTTTGGTATAAACTTTAAATTTGTATTATCTTGCTTATTTATAGATATGAAGGATTACTAGTTTATTATAGTTTGTATCAGAGAGTATGGGTTACTTTTATAAGTTACCCATACTCTTTGGCTTGTGTAGAGTGTTGAAAAATATTTAGATTGTTTTTCCTATAAAATTATATAAAATTAAAAAATATAATTTTATAGATGTTCATAATTTTAAGCATTTTATAATAATTTTATAAACTTATAAAAATATAAAATTTTTAAAAATATTTTTAACATGCTCAGGGATGTTAAGTTTTATGTATTGGTAACTTATATAAGTCAATCATACTCTTTGGCGTGTGTAGTATGTTGAAAAATATTGAGATTATGTTTCTTTTAAATCTATATAAAATTAAAAAAAAAATACAAAATTTTAAAACATAAAGTTATATGAAATTATAAAAATTATTTTTCTTAGCATATTCAGGGATGTTAAGGTTTATGTTTCCAGTGAAACATACAACTCTACGAAAAGCTAAGAGCTGCTTTCTGAAAGGACAAGATACTTATATTGTTATATTCATGAGATTTATATCGATTCACTGAGCCGAAATGATGACATTAATGAAACTTCTTCCCGAAAAATCATCTAAACTTGCTTAGAAGGGACGTTTTTCAGCAATTTTCAGAGTATTTTTTAGTCTACATAGGATCCAAAGGCAATTTTTTTAAAGTGCAATTAAATAGATGACTAAAGCGGAATTTCAGCCGTTGAATGATAACAAGATTGTCGTCTTATGTTGAAACGCTGAAATCGTAGACTTTCAGAAAAATAATCTGCGAATTACTTGCATAGGGACCTTAATTCTTAATGACCTAAAATTTACCTGCCCTTTAGGGGATTCGTTATAATAACGAATAATAATAACTTTATTAACGTCTGTACATTATCATAAATAAATCGTTTTAGGTTTCCTGTTTTTGCATTGTCTGTTCTTCCAAAGAGGCCGTCATGAAACTACATGGACCATTCTTAGAAAATTTGGTTACGATGACAATATTGAACTAGCCAAAGATTATTTGGTACCAAGGTAGTTTTTATTTAATAAAATGTGCCATAATGTGACTAATATGCAATATATAAGTAATATGTACTAATTACAATTAAAGATTAAAGTGTAACAGCAAACCGTTATTCGAAAAGCAACTTTTGAGATACAAAACCAATAAAATGAGCGACAAGAATTTTTTATTCCATTTGCCCTTCTCTCTCCCCTCCTAGATTTTTAAAAAACTTTGTATTCTCATTGAATTCGTTTTTTGTTTTTTTCGCTAAAAATAATGAAATCGCCCCCAGGCTAGATTTAAAAAAAATACATTTTGCACAAACAAAATCTTTCCACAAACTCTCGCTTTGTAATTTAAATCAATTGTGACTTTCATGAAGAAGCAAAAAAAAGAGCTGGATACACAGATGGAAATTTTGTCAGTAAAGAGTGTTTATGCTTCATGACAAACGTCAACAGAAAGAAGAATCGTGGACAATGTATCTCATTACTTACTCCCCAAGCATTTTCCTTAGTCCAGTTTTTACATTTCGTCGATATAAAGTGGAAATTATGTCTCTTACTTATGTTAAAACACATGCTAACGCGTGTTAAATTTTAACTTAAAAAAATGTAGAAGTTTCTAGTGTCGATTCTAAGCTCATGTTAGATGGATGAAATAAAAAGGAGTATCAAGTGGTGTGGTCAGGTTCTAACTAGCGAAGTAATAAGAAATTGTTATTGGGTTAAGTAATGGTGTTAGATAAATAATACCTATGATGAATTAATTAGAAACAAATGGGTAGCATTGCCGAGTGTTAAGTGTTGACGTTTTTCTTCTTTTTTTTACATTACTATTCCCGTTCTACTGTAGTATCTAAGAGATGATATCGAGTTAAAGTATTTCACGTTGGCCTAGAGTTCTGAGAATTAGACTCAAACCTTTATAGCAGTTGAATATCTTCTTTTCTCCTTTTTTTAGTAACTTGAGGATCCCCCCTGGTTCTACCGCAGAGTTAAATTCTAAAGGGCTTAACTTCTTCACCAGTATTTTTCTCAAGTTTGATCGAGACAAAGATGGAGCCCTTTCTCAGAAAGAGTATGAATCATTTAGTAGCATGTATCCTGAAACTTTGTGGAAGGAAGACTTGAAATACGTTGTTGTGACAAATAGCAAGGTAATTTTCTTTTTTTTTCTTTTTTTTTCACTCGATCTCCCGTGATATAAGTCAGATCGTGGCAGGGTTTTTGTAATAATGTAAGTTGTGAGTAGGGTTTTTGTTATAACTCTCGCATTTTTATCAAAAGTTGGCTATGGTTTCCTTGTATTCGTGCCTAAGTAAAGAGCGATGTGTGCACAAAGTATTTTTTTTAGTATCTTGGCTTTTTCATACCAGGGCACTTCGTATAGAAGGAATAGTCGCAGAAACTTCGAAAGGGGCTCATTTGATTGGAAATTGATAGGGCTAGTGCCCCTTTTAATAGTCGAAAGTGATTGGAGGACAACCAGCCCCCCCCCCCCTCTCCACGCTCATCATTTCCCCAGAAACACCCAATCTAAATTTTGAGATTGCCATTTTGTTCAGCGTAGTTGAGAGGTCTAAAATTTATGACTTTGAGGATGCACCCCCCCCCCCACAACCATCAGGACAAGGGTTATAAGTTATAGCCTGATGGCATATAAGGTTTTTATAGAAAAGGTGCTTGTATAAACCTCGAAGGGGGCTCATTGGATTGGTAATCAGAAGTTTTAGTTCCCTTTTTAAGAGTCAAAGTGATCTGAGAACAGCTACCCACACCCATTATTTCCCCAAGTACATCCAATCAAAATTATGAGATAGTCAAATTGTACAGCGTAATTGAAAGGTCCATTAATTATGTCTTTAAAGATTACCCCCCCCCCCTAGAGCCCTCAGAGCAAGGGTTGTAAGTTATGCCCTGGGTGCATGTAAGGTTTTTACGGAAAGGGTGGTCGCATGAACTTCAGAGGGGGCTCATCGAATTGGAAATTGAACGGTCTAGTGCCCGTTTTAACAGTCAAAAGTGATTGGAGGGCAACCAGCCCCTCCCCACGTTTATCATTTCCCAAAACACATCATCGAAATTTGAGATAGATATTTTGTTCAGCATAGTTGAAATGTCTGGAAGTCATGTATTTGAAGATAGCAACCCCCCACTGTCCTCAGGACAAGGGTTTCAAGTTATGCTTTGGGGGCATATAAGGTTTTTATAGAAAGTGTGGTTGTATAAACTTTGTATGTGGCTTTTTTAATTGGAAATCAGAAGTCCTAGTGTCCTTTTTAAGAGTCAAAAGAGATAGGAGGGCAGCTAGCCCCACCCCACGTCCTCTTTTCCCCAAATGCATCCGATAGAAATTTTGAGATAGCTATTTCGTTCAAAATAGTCTAAAGATCATATAAAAAGCCCCTCAGGGGTTGAAATAGCCTCTCTGAGCCTGGGGGCAAGGGTATTAAGCTATGCCCCAAAAATATATAAGGTTTGGTCGTATAAACTTCGGATAGGGCTCAATTCATTCGAAATTATAGTACTCTTTAATAGTCAAAAATGAAATGAGGGCAGCCAACCTCCACCCGCTCCCACGACCATCATTTTCCAAAACAAACAGCCAATCAAAATTTAAAGACGTCTATTTTCTTCAGAATTGTTAAAGATCCTGTAATTATGCTTTGGGAGACGTTAACTCCCTCCCAGCCCCCAGAACAAGGGTTGTATGTTAGGCCATTCGTTCACTGTTTACATGCTACATATATTATTGAAGAAGGTGTGTATGTTTGATCTTTACCTTCCAAAAAGACAAAGGACATTGAGATGAGCCTTTCAGAGAAGGTTGAGGGGAATGTTGAATTAAACCAAAAGACGTTATTTGTAAAGGGCTGTCAAAAGGACGTACCTTAGGAATGACTGAGTATATTAATTTGGAACTTTCGGGAAATGATGAGAGAGATGATCAATTGAGCAAATTGGTGATATTTGTATGCTACTACTACAACTTCCCCAATACTACTGGTTCCACTACTACCACTACTAAAAAACCCAGTACTATATATTAAATATTGAGGGGAAATTTGATCTAAATCAAAAGACACTACGTGCATGCGCATTGTCAAAAGAACGTATCTCAAGAACGGATTTAAGTTTTAAGTTGGAACTTTCAGAAAATGCTTAAAGGGGAAAATAAATTGACCAAAGACAATATGGGCATGCTACTACTAATGCTATTGCCGGTACTGCATTTACTACTACTACTACTGCTCTGCTGCTACTACTACTATCTAAATTGCAACTACTTGTAAGGCTTAGAGCATTAAGATGAAATCACTAAAGTATATAAATATACAGGTTATCAAAAGGAGATATCAGCAATGTCATAGCAATGGCTAATTATATTAAGTTGAAACACCCAGGACTTGATGTGAATGATGTTCAAATCCCCAAAAGGCAATACATATACTATGATTACTACCTGCATATTTTCGAAAATCCGACCCATCTGATTCTTTTTGACGAGGCAACCTTAATATCAACTGTAAATGGCCTACCACAAACTTTTAAAGAGGTAATTGAGATAAAAAAAACATGAACCAAAATTTAGCAATAAATAGAGATACTAAAGATATTTCATTAAGCCCAATTTACGACAGTTTATTTTTGAAGGACTCAATCAATATTTTCACCCGGTATAATTTAAAAGAACCTTTTTGCATATCTAATGAAAACCGAAACTTTAGAACGGATAAAACTATTTCAAGGCAAGACATTTTTGCTCAATCATATTGGTAAACTATTTTTAAATATTTCTTACCTGTTTTTTAATTCTTTATCTGTTCTGTCTTTGTCAGGTAAATTTTGAAAGGTTTTTTTTTTTTTTTTAGCACTGAGGACGACTCGGCGGTGGTCCTTGTCAAAATATTTGCTTATTTCTTCGTCTTCATGTTTTACCACTGGCTGAAAAAATCCTCGTTTTTTCACCTTTTTTGATTTTATTTTTCATTTTGTTATTTTCTTTCCTCTCTGAGTTTCATTTGATTACTACCTCTACAGTTGCTGTGGCTGATGACGCTAACGCTAAAGAATTAAGACGAAACTCGTTTAGGGGGAGTTTCAATTAAACAAAAAAACTATGCATGCAGTTTTTCAAAAGGATATAAAAGCAATATTATAGGCAGTACCGCTCTATAATTGCTAGAAATATCATTGATACTTTTAAAGGAGCTAATTCAATCCAAGATTAAAAGTTCTAGTGCCCTTTTTAAGAGTAATGAGACCTATCGTTTTCAAGACACATCTAGTCTAAATTTTGAAACAGCCATTTTGTTCAGCATAGTAAAGCAGTCCTGCAGCTGAGATATTGCGTATGTCAATGCCCCACAATTATGCAGTTGGCCCATTAAAATTAAATTAGATTTAAAATTGAATCTTGCTTTAAAACTAAACCAAAAGAAACTGTGTGTATGGTTGCCAATAAGAAACCTCAGCAATATATCGAGAACGATAAGGGTATTGAGTTAAAAGGTTCGGGGCTACTACCGTTACTACTTCTGCTCTTAAAATTTAAATAGATCAAAAGAGCCTGAGAGCATCCAGGTTGTCAAAGAGCATAGACATAATTTTTTAGGGATTATACAAAGTTTTGTTTTTTAGGTCAATTTGAGGAGGTATAAACTTAAGTTAAACGACGTTATTTGTGCCAGGATTAAAAATTGTGAAAAAAGCTGCTCCAACATACAAATAGTAAGCCAAACTATAGATTCTTATAGAAAAAAAAAGCAAAAGATATAAAATATTATTTTTTTTCTATGAGAAAGACTATGTCGATAAAAACGAACTGAAATTAATTTTTTTTAAACTTTTTCCACATAATGAGTTTTCAGTAAATAATTAAAGAGTTTAATTAAGACAGGAACAAGCAAAAAAAAATTTAAAAAGTATTGCATGCGTAAAACTACGGCGAAACACACTCAATTAATAAAATAAACTCAAACGAATAGAAATTATAATAAATAACCGAGTCAAACTCAAAACGAGCGAAAATTAGCATGAGTTGGGCTGACAACCTCCATACCTTCTCAAGACCAGAACATAATTTTTACTTTACTGAAAAATAAATAAATTTAAAGTATTTTCATTTTTATTTAAAAAAATATTAAATCTTTAAGGAATAAATATCAGTATATATATATATATATATATATATATATATATATATATATATATATATATATATATATATATATATATATATATATATATACGCTTTACTGAAAATACCACATATTTTGAATAGCGTTTTTCCCTCTTTTTTTTCTTCTTATCAGTACATTCTAAGAAGAAGAAAATTTCTATCCGATTATCTATGATCAGATTTATAGTAGTAATTGTGTAATTGTAGGTATATTTGTAAAAAAAAATTTACCCGAGAACTAAAATATATACCTGATATTTTAACGTTGCGCAAAATACATTTCAACATATAATCGGAATTTCCAATCACTCGTAGCCTTCGTGCGATAATTTTTTTAAGCCTTTCCTGAAATATAGTTGTGCTTAATTTTTTATATAAATATTACAATAATAATTTATTGGTAAAAATAAAAAATCATAATTGATAAAATAATAGAAGCAAAGTGCAGCGTTATATATTGATGCGTTGAGTTTCCATATGTTCGGAACTATTGAAACGTTGTTACTATTTTTGAATATACACCGTTTTTTAACTATGCTCAATGTGTTTTGGCTTTTGACTTCTATATTTGTAAATAAGTCTTAGATATGAAGTGAAAAACTTCATAAACCCTAAACTTCAATTGGATGAAATCAAAACGGGATTTGTAAGCCTCCTATTTAATTTTTTTTTTTTATGTGGGCATATATATTCCGATATTAGCCTCGGATTTATAACCAATAGGGAATGTCGCCCACTCTGGTGGTACAGGATTCCGTTCAGGGCCGATAGCAAAAACTTATTTATGACCGAGTCCTGTACTCACTCTGATGGAAAGTAAACACATTATGTAAAGTATGTACTTTGTTTTTAAATCATTCAGCAACCATCAGGGATTATTACAATTTAGCCTTAGATTTTTGAACAACCTGCCTGAGAAATCCTTGTATGAAAATCAAACTCTTACTTTTAAATATTTACTCAATGTTTTTTTACTTTGAAATTCTATACTGCGAAAGTAACCTGAAATTTGTATTCAGCATGGTCTGAGTCCCAATTTTGAAATACCAACTACAGTGAAATACAAAACTGCAATGAAAATCAAACATCATTCGGGAAATACGCACCTTGCTTTTTCCGATTTAGGATAGTCATACTACAATCTTAACGAAAAGCTTTTGGAGGTGAAGCTTATCCACTTTTGACCAAATGGGATCAGAGATTGATCACGCGTGATGTCTCGCAAGGGAGTTGAGTTGATACCTAAGTGTTTTGTTTCATTTTCAAGTATAAAAACCTGGGAACAGGGTGGATGTCGTTTAAAAGTCTCCTTTCAATCATACAGATTGAAAACCCTTGTACGGCTCTGAGTTCAGCAAGTTGTAACATCCCATCTTTCTATTGGAATTGGATTATGATGGGTCAGTCGCGTATGGGCTGTTTCCATAATTATGCACTTACGACATTTGTTAACTTTGATTATTGACATTTGATTTCAAATATTTTCCATCGTTTGAATTGTTGCACTCTGAAGTTTAAAAGTCATTTTTAAACAAAAGTTAATGTGTCTAACCTAGCTTTTATTACAGAAAAAAGAAAATAAGTTATGTTTCATGAAATAAAAAGTTTTGACGTCCCATCTTTCTTTTGGAATTTGATTGTTGCGTATGGGCTGTTTCCATAATTATGCACTTACGAAATTTGATGACTCTAACTCTACACTGGGCTATAGAAGCTTAGAATATAGTGTAGTTCGTAAAAATACGCACCTTGCTTTTTCCGATTTAGGATAGTCATACTACAATCTTAACGAAAAGCTTTTGTAGGTGAAGCTTATCCACTTTTGACCAAATGGGATCAGAGATTGATCACGCGTGATGTCTCGCAAGGGAGTTGAGTTGACTTAAGTGTTTTGTTTCATTTTCAAGTATAAAAACCTGGGAACAGGGTGGATGTCGTTTAAAAGTCTCCTTTCGATCATACAGGTTAAAAACCCTTGTACGGCTCTGAATTCAGCAATTTGTGACGTCCCATCTTTCTTTTGGAATTTGATTGTTGCGTATGGGCTGTTTCCATAGTTATACACTTACGAAATTTGATGACTCTAACTCTACATTGGGCTATAGAAGCTTAGAATACAGTGTAGTTCGTAAAAATACGCACCTTGCTTTTTCCGATTTAGGATAGTCATACTACAATCTTAACGAAAAGCTTTTGGAGGTGAAGCTTATCCACTTTTGACCAAATGGGATCAGAGATTGATCACGCGTGATGTCTCGCAAGGGAGTTGAGTTGACTTAAGTGTTTTGTTTCATTTTCAAGTATAAAAACCTGGGAACAGGGTGGATGTCGTTTAAAAGTCTCCTTTCGATCATACAGGTTAAAAACCCTTGTACGGCTCTGAATTCAGCAATTTGTGACGTCCCATCTTTCTTTTGGAATTTGATTGTTGCGTATGGGCTGTTTCCATAGTTATACACTTACGAAATTTGATGACTCTAACTCTACATTGGGCTATAGAAGCTTAGAATACAGTGTAGTTCGTAAAAATACGCACCTTGCTTTTTCCGATTTAGGATAGTCATACTACAATCTTAACGAAAAGCTTTTGGAGGTGAAGCTTGTCCACTTTTGACCAAATGGGATCAGAGATTGATTACGCGTGATGTCTCGCAAGGGAGTTGAGTTGACTTAAGTGTTTTGTTTCATTTTCAAGTATAAAAACCTGAGAACAGGGTGGATGTTGTTTAAAAGTCTCCTTTCAATCATACAGATTGAAAACCCTTCTACGGCTCTGAGTTCAGCAAGCTGTAACATCCCATCTTTATATTGGAATTGGATTATAATCGATCTGTCGCGTATGGGCTGTTTCCATAATTATGCACTTACGACATTTGATTACTCTAATTCTACATGGGCCTGTAGAAGCTTTTTAGGGCACCCGAGACGTTGAAGAGATTTCTGGCTACAGTTTAATCTCTATCGGTCCTTAAAAAGAGAGCTAGAACCCAGAATGCACAATGGAATGAACCCTTTCCCAACTTTATGTGACCTCACGTTCTACATTCTACAATATATGGGAAACATTGCTGTTTATTACTTCAGTGCTTTCATCTTGACAATGACGTAACTAAAGTGACATTAATCATATTAGAACCAGACTAATTTACTGTTTTTTAGGGTTCTTCTTTGTTTCTCTTCTTTTTTTTTAACTTAAGGCTTTTTTTCAGGGATTAGTTACAGTCAGTGGTTTTCTAGCGAGATGGGTGTTGACAACACTGCTTAACGCTAGAGCGACTTGTAAAGCTTTGGCATACCACGGATATCACACCACAGGCGAAAGTCAAATGACTGCTTTGACAATAACACAACCTAAAGAAAAGGATTTGAAAAAGAGAAGTACGTCAAGGAACGTGTTCAAGTGTCACGTTATTGGTCCTCGAGGGGCTGGAAAGTCGTCGCTCTGTCAAGGATTCATTAACCGATCCCGGACTGTACGTATTATTTACGAATTCTTGGTGACCGATTGGGTAGGGGGGTAAATAGCGACGAAGACCACACTGCCTTTCCATAACGAACAACAAAAGCACGAAGAACAATAGGGAAATCTTTTTGCAAGACAGTGAAGATAATTTGAATGGACATACCCGAAACCCTTGCTGAGGACAGCCCTTGGACATAAGGCCGAAATATTCATTCAAATTATCTTCACTGTTTTGCAAAAAGATTTCCCTATTGTTCTTCGTTTTTTTTTTTTTTTTTTTTTTTTTTTTTTTTTTTTTTTTTTTCTGTCATGTTTCAGGGAAAGAAGACAATTTTGATATTACTCGATAGCTGTGATTTAGCTCTATTCGTTCACCGGATTAAGTTTTAAATTTGTTCCAGAAATATTTTTTTAAAGAAAAACATGCCGAAAATGTTTTTCAAAAACATGAAATTTTGGAGAATGGTTTTTATAAAACACGGAATTCTTGATCTTGATCTCTCGTTAATAACAGACGGGAAAAAGATTGTTCATAGCTGTCGATAGAAGACAATATTGATTTTCAGATGAAAATGAAGTTTATATGAAATTTTCAGAAACCATATTCCTAAATTAAATTGAAGAATAAGTCTTTCATCAATAATATAAAGGAATAATTTTTTTTTTCGATAATTTCTTTATCTTTCTAGGGTAGGCTATACTGAAAATGGTCTAGAATTATGATTGGTCTAGAAATATGAATTTGAATAGAATTATTATAAGAATTCTCATAGAGTATATAATATAAGAATTATATAGAATACAAGAATTATACGAATATATTATTATTATAAGAATTGTTATAGAATATAAATAGAATTATTATGGTCTAGAAATATGAATTAGAATTCTATTTATAAAGTTGACAAACTATCAGCTTACAATGCATAATGACACTACTCTTTTGCCACGATGCAAAATGCCACTTTACCACTGCTCTTACTATGGCTGGTTTTATGTGATATTCTCAAATAAATTCGTCAGTTTTAGCATTATATTCTTGAGTATCTTTTTAAGTGATAAAACAACTGGCCTAATAAATATTATATGTCGCAGTTTATTTTACGAAAACACTTCTTTTATAATTGTTTTAACAACTATTGTCGAACAATGCGGAATTTGAGTAATGATGGCTAGTAGTGGTTGTGTATGTAAAGACGGTGGTGATTGTGATTGTAGGGCCTTGTAAAGGGTGATGTCTACCCATACAAGTTTATAAACTTCGATTTTGTTGTAATGTGTTTATTTCTTTTAATAAAAGCCTTTTCTTCTTTTTTAAAATAAATGAAATATATGAAATTCCGAATTTTGACTCGAAGTTTAGAAAATCTCCTCTTAATCCTGGAAAAACCTTTGTTTAAAATGATCGAAGTATTAAAAGTGCTAATTTTTCAATTGATGTTCCAGTATAGCTAAATTGGAAATCGGTCTTGACAAATAAGATATTGTTCAGCTAAAAAATTTCTCAAAGTAATGATTTAGGACTCTTTTATTGTTTAGTTTTAGTTTTCTTTCGTTCATTTTTCGTTTTCCCGTTTTTTGTTTTTTGCTGTTTTTTTTTTGTCAGTCGATGTTCGTCTTTATTCTACTTTCTTGTTCTTCTCGAGACAGCTATTACATATATAAGCGAGACATTCAATTAGTTATTTTCCTCAATTTACTGTCTTGAAAATTTCCTCAAAACTTTATCCTCTTTATTCTTGGAATAACAATTACAATAATGAGCCGAATTTGGGTTTAAAGCCTTAAAAAGTAAACAAAATGTTAAAATTGCAAGTGTACCAGAAAAAAAGCGAGAAAACAGACGGGAAAACTGAAAGAGAAAAGACAGAGAATACAAGTGACAAAGTCAAAAATTGAAAAAAAAAAGCCTGTAACGGCAGGGGAGATGACAGAACGAGAAATTATTAGTTGAGGGGCTCAGTGACAAACGGACTGAAGGTTATTATACACGCTTCAGTAAGGATAGGGCTAGATCAATAAGCTGGAGTTTTTTGGCAAACTCAGCAGCGAAGGCAGGGTTGTGAAGGATATGCTTGCAAAACAAGTTATAAGAAAACGAAAAAGATGTGGTATATTAAAATATAGTTTCAAAATTAGAATAAAAAAGAGCTTAAATTTACTTTAAATTTAATTTTAATGTCCAGAACAAGACTACAAATTAGATTTTTTTTTTTTTTTTTTTAGTTTCTGATATTCAGTTTTCAGCCATTTCTGACTCAATATACATGACCTAAATATTCCACCGTATCTCAAACATTAGGCTGTACGGAAAGGGTGGTTCAATCCCGCTTTCTATGGCTATAATGAGAACGTTCTATGGATGTAAGATGCCCTTTTTGGTCAACCGTCTAGGGCTAAATGAAAAGCAGGTCGTCCTCGGTCGGGGCGGGAGGATGTCCTAAGGAAAGCTAGGGGAATGGGAATTTCTTGGTGGTGCCTTTGAATAGATTGGGATGGAGGAAGAGCTTTGTGCTGCGATGTTTTTAGTAGTAGCAGTAGTAAATATCTCTTATATAGTCCAAAATCAGCTCCGAGAATAGGTACTCTTTTGTTTTACATTAACCGATCTCTTTCGAAGAAAAATATACAGGATTCTGTTAGAGAAGTTTTTTCCTCTTCAGGTTAAAAGATTTTTAATTTCCACCACTGTATTACGAATTTTAATTTCCACCACTGTATTACAAATATTAACTAGAAAATTAAATACAAAATGTAAAGATGTGTTCAGATTTTGTACCAAAATATTAAGTTTTGTATATTAAATAAGAAAATATTGCTATGAAATTAACGACGTCAGCAAAGACCCTTTTTCATAAAAAAAAGCTCGTCTTTTCTTGTAGCTCCTTCTGCAGAATCGATTCGGTCATCACACTTTTTTTGAAGGGTAAAACGCGATAATTCGCTTTTAAGAAAAGAAGACTTCTAGAAGAAATAAAGTTGCTTCCTAGAGATTAGCATGAAAATTTGAATTAGGGAAGTGTTAACTAACTTGGAAAGTGTAAAGAGCTTATTGAAGTGTTAGAAAAGATTACATAGCAAATTCTGTAAAATGTGTTTTTTTTTGTACTTACTGCCAATTATGGCCTTACTGCTTTCAAATCGCCATCCGTATATTTTTCACATATACATTATAATTTCACAGTTTCTGATATCTATATGTTTACTTGTTAATTCAGTATTTAGACTAGTTTCTTTGCTTTTAGGATTTGGAAGGCATTCCTACAAGTCCTTATTCCAGTTACGTCATAAACACTGTACAAGTACACGGTGCGGAGAAGTACCTTGTCCTACATGATATAGATATTCTCAACTTAACGGACACATTGTCCCCGTCTCAGGTCAACTGTGACGCGGCTTGTCTTGTCTACGACCGAACGGAGCCCAAGTCGTTTGAACACGTTGCCAAGCTGTATCTTGTAAGTTTAAAATTTCGGCAGTCTTATTAGAGTATATTGTTGCTTTTTGGACAAGTGAGTTTTTCCTCAACTCACTGTCGTTTTTGTCGCTTTTTTCTTTTATTACCGCATAAATTTGTTAAATCTTTCAGCCATTCTTCGACCATTTCCGAATATTAAATTACTTCCAAATTTTACAAGTATATGCACTTCTGATGCTACTGCAACAATACAACATCAAAACTCCCCCATCTTGCATACTCCTTTTTGTATAAATAAAATAACATAAACGAGTAATTGGCTACAGTAAAAAGTATAAAATAAACACTAATATACAAAACTTGATAGCACAGCGGTAAGAGCACTTGCCTTTGGCAACTTGGGTTCAAATCTTGGGTAACACAAATTTTGTCTTTAGAGAAGACTAAAAAGTCGAAAATAATAATAATAAAAAAATCATTCGTTTTCATTCTTTTTTTTCGAGGATCTATGAATATAAGTGAAAACGAGGGGCGCAAAACCGATTGGGCATCCCATAACGTAGGTATCAAATTGGTCTAATTTATAAAATGCATGAATTAAAAAAGTGGGTGAGTTGAGGAAACGAGTAACAAGTTCAAGTTATGCAAAGCCCAATCCGTTTGCGCCCCTAGTCTTAACATATATTCATAGATTTTAGAGAAAAATATTTTCTGCTTTTTACCCTATTTTGAAACCGAGTTTTTATTTATAATTATTATTTCTTCTTGTGTCCCTCTGCATAAAGTATTAAGTATACATGTTAAATGCAAATACTCCTGAGCTATTCAACGGAACTGCATAACTCTAGCTTTTTTTCTAACGTAATTATATAATTTTCCACGTTGTCTCCGTATCTCTGCTCTTCATGTATTAAGTTGAGTATTTGTATATATTCGTATATATTTGTATATTTACGTAAATTTGACGCACTCCTATACTAATGGGCTAAACATTGTCAATTTTCGTACGTATACTGGAGTTGACGTCGCATGAAACATTTGCTTTTTTCTTCTTTTTTCCTTTTTTTTTTGTGAACAAGCAAAAAAAATTGTTAATACTCCTATTAAAACTTCATAAACTATTTGTAATATCACAAATAGTCAAATCACAAATCACAACGTTGATTATTTGCGAGGACCGGATGCCTGAGCAAATTGAAGGCCCTCGAAAGAATCGCCAAGTGGATTCTTTTCTCCAATTCAGTATAAAAGACTGAATTTTCTCTTGTTTTACCCAATGATACAGCAAATTTCTTTTTTTACATTACTAATGAAAGTTTTTCTGCAAGAATTAGAATACATTTTTCTTAATTATAATATGTTTTTTAGTTAAAGTTCGTCTTTCTTTCAATCCCCAATCTCTAACGAGCACTTCTATTTTTCCCTATTTTTAATAGGGATAATATAACGAGCAATAGGATAAGATAACGAGGATAATATAACGATATATAGGGATAATATAGGATATATAGCGATATATAGGGATAATATAATGAGCACTTCTATTTTTCCCTACTGTACTGAGTTTATAAATGCATCTCAATTCTTGAGCTGTTTAGTTATTCACCTAATGTAAATGATCTAAAATTACGTATCTGAAGTGGCTGCGATTGACAGCTTAGTAAAACACTCATTTTGAAAGCCACGGGTTTCTTGAACCTCAAGTTTTTTATTTAGAAAGGAATTGGAGGAGCCACTTAACCTCATCCCCTAAGCGAAAAACCTCTCAATGCATGGAGCATACGTGCCTCAGAATAGTTCTAAGAACCATATGCCTTTGACGACATTATCGTGATAATTTTCATCTGTACTAAGCATTTCTGTGTTTTTATGAAGAGGATGCAAATTTCCGGCGTTTGAAGTATATTGCATCAGAATGTTGCACTATCGTATGTTGCGTGAAAGATGTATATCAAAGGCCTGGCTTCTGGCCTTTGAGATAAAGATTATATACTATCCTTAAATAAACATAATCCTTGAAAGAATATACAAGGATACTATAATCCCAAATCAATCTTATCAAACGAGCAATAATTGTATTTATATGTATATATATATATATATATATATAATTTCTTTTTCTCTAAAACGGTAGAATAACTTTTTCTGAAAATTGGTATACTTCAATTTTCCGGTGTGAAAAAGCGATCTAGATAGGTCACGACTTTGGAAAAATTTGCTTCCCTCTCCCAGCTCTTTCAATCGATAATCAAGTTGAACTGTAACTTAATTTTAGAAAGCATATTACGACTTAGTTTGATTGTCGATAGCATAGAATAATTTGTCTGTATAAATATGCAAAAAGGTTTGCCGAATAAAATTACATTCAAGCTGTTTTTCGAAAAGAATTTAAAAAACTGCCTTTCTTTTCACCGAACGAAGCTCGTTATATGTTCAATAGGAAAAAAAAAGAAATTAGAAAAGCAAAAGTTACTATACACTTTATACGTTTTGTTCGTCAGTTCCATTAAAAGATATTAAATATGCTACCCTGACTATAAGTAACGATATTTCTTTATAACTTTTCACCAAAAGTAAATTCAACATAAGTGGAGCCTTTTCAGTACGAAGAGAGGTTAAAATTGTTCTTTAACTATCTTTGGGAGTTCACACTGACCTCGATATATTTTTTGAAAATTGGAATTCAATGCATAAAGCACTAATACTATTGACAGTGAATGCCACAAGTCAGACACAGAAGCCCCCTGACCCCTTTGATATAAAATGCCGACTATATATTGAAAGTAAAATGGTTCCGAGTTAATTTCGGGGGAGAGGGAAAAATTGACAAGAACGGATGATTTATATGAGCAATATTGGAAAGTATTACGATTCCTGAAATTTCGGAAGAGAAGCATCCCCCTCCCCTAACACATGCTTCATCTGCGTCAGATTTGACTTTTCTTCGACGATTTTAACCCAGCATTTTGTTGGTTTTTTTTTCAAGCGTTACTTCAGTGAAACGAAAATTCCGGTGCTTATAGTTAGCTCCAAATCTGACCTTCCGTTTGTACGACAAGACTATCTGCTACAGCCAGATGCCTTCTGCGTCAAGTATAAACTTCCGCCACCCCAATCATTCACTTCCATCAAAGCCAACAAAGATCTCTACGTCAAACTCTGCACATTGGCTGTCTTCCCGTGAGTAGTTCAAAGATATTTTTAGTTACATCGAATTCTTATTATTATTGTAAACATTTTTCCACACACTGGCGAGGAAGCACCTTCCTCCTCACCTGAAAAAAACTGTGAGATACTACACTAAATTGTGTTTTTTTTTTTTTTATTATTTTTTCAACTTAAGCCTTACAATTATTGAAAAGACAGGCTTGTAATGATTGTTTTTGCCGTTCTAATTATTGCTACGAATTCTAGGCCACATTTTTAGATACTTTCAGGAACCAGTTTTTTAACAGTCAATTTATCTGCTTGTGGCCTAAGCTATTTCCTTAAACAAATGCCTTAGGACAATGAAAAGGCAGATTTTTAAGGCGTTCCCGCTGCACCATTTGCTGCTAACAATCGATGGTCAAGGGTTCTGCACCGTGAATTTGTATGGAAATTTAAAAGGAAACCTAAAACAAAATTGAAGTTCGAAACAGCCAAATATGTTTCAAAGCGTGATATTATTTGAAATTTCTACATATAATAATGTGCGAATACTATATTATTTTATTTTTTACTTTGTTGCGAAATAATATAATATTGTGCATATGGCAATTTTTTTTTGTATTGCCAATAATGTAACCTATACCACACAGTGCAACGTATAGCAATTTTTTATTATTATTATTATTATACTGTGCTCCCAAATAATACAGCTGAATTTACATTCGAATTTACCTAAATAAGATCAAACCGAACTAAAATGCAAGAAAAATAAATTTGAAACCTAATATTTTACAACACGCAAAATTATAAAAATGCAATTCAAGATTTGTAAAATAAGGGGATTTACGAGTTACCCAGCGACGTTGTGGATTTCAAAAATAATTGGTGAAATTTCTTCATTTACTTGCATTCCTGATGTTTTTTACAGATAATAATTGCTGATGGACTTGCACTTAAGCAACTACTGTTGGAAATATGACTGTTGAAATGTTCTTTGCCAATAACTGTTTATAAAACAGAAGAAACACGTTTAGGCAGAATCAAATTTTCTTTTCTACTGTGACCGTACAAATCTTTCATAATAACCGTTTAAAAAAGCTTGATTTCGCCTGTCAGTTGTCTTTAGCAGTGCCCCAGCATTTAATGGTCTAGATTAGCTAGTCAAAATTCATGTACAATTTCTATAAAACACTTTCAGCGATCCCAAAAACCATTCGTTTGAAAAAAAATCAAGTCCCATATATCTATTTGGTCATCTACATAAATTTAGTATCTGTGTGACTAAGTCACGTTGTTATGTGTATTCCGGCTAAAATGTATGATTGAATGCATCTTTTTCTGAAATCTTCCTTGAAAATTTTTCGAAAAAAGGAACTTACTACATATCGTTGCCGTCGATTAAAGTTATCGTTATCGATTGCCGTCGATTATCGTTGCCGTCGATGCCCGAGATTTTCGAGCTTAATTGCCAAAAAGCGTTTGTTGAGCTGCAGTCAAAGGGAGGGTTAGCTGGCAATGTTTGCCTGTCACACTTTAATCCTCCAGTATCCAGCTGATCCACTCTTTGTGAACAGCTCAGCAAACCGTTTTTTGGTAATTACCGAAGGCGTCTGAAATTGTCGTATACGACCTTTAGGCGCTGTAGTGGCGATATATCTAAACATTACAATATGCACTAATCCACAAATTAGAAGCATTTATTTATTTCATAAATATTGTATTCCAATCGGACAAACCAATTTTGCAACTTTTATTCGAATCATAAGTGGACCAATGTTTACCCCTCGTGTGATCTGGAGTACGACTACCGAAGCGAAATTCTCTTACAGGAAAACCTAACTGAAGGACAGACCCCCCCCCCCCCCTCGCCATCTTAAGGCTGTACATAAATTATTGATTAAGCAGTCATGAAAATTGTAACACTCTTTTTGAAGTTTCTTACTATATCAAAGCAAATTCCCGGCTATAAGGTTTATCTAGAACAGCGGTTCTCAAACTGTGGTATGCGTATCCCTTGGGGGTACGGAAAAATCTTTAGGGGGTACGCAGCCGGCCAAAAACTTTAACTCTAGGACTGGTAATTTTATTTATATTTTAGCCACAGTTTACTTAGTACCGGTAACGGATAAGGTGTACCTAAAATGCTTTGTGGGTAAAAAAGGGTACAGTGTTGAAATAAGTTTGAGAACAACTGATTTAGAAGAACTCGCAGTTATAACTTCAGCACTGATTCTTGGAGCCGCATTGGATTAAATTTCACAATTACTAGTAGCTAAAGTTCCATTTCAAAATTGTCTCTGTCGCGTCTTTATAATTGGTCTTTGCGGTTTTTCCGCGTTGTACTTTTGTGAAGTACCATGTCTTCCTTTACAAATGGCTTAGCAAACTGGTTGATCTTATACGTGACAAATGACAGAAACGTTGTCCTACTTGGCCACCATTTGCCTTAGTTACTTTACTGAATTGAAAATCCCTTTATTACGTGAATTGTTAGTCGAGTCAGGATTTGGTTGATCTTCAACTATACTTTGAACAAGTATAGAGATTCCTTGCTTTTGTCGTGTATTTTGTTTTATTAAGAAAACTTAATTAGAAGAAGATAGAATTAATAGTACGATTCAGCCCAATAGGAACTCTATAACTTCCCCAAAAAATAGTCATATTTAGTCCCATGGGATACTGTATTTTTTTTACAGGATCCGTTATATTAGTAGCTCTTTTTTCAAAAATGAATGAAATTTGCAAGAGAAACTTTATGTGTAGATGCTATTGAGACCCTAACTATTTCTCGCTCACTGTCCCATCAACTGTCATATGAATCCATTGCGAAATATATAAATATGTTAAGGTGATCTTACCTGTCTTGCAATGATTTTTGTAGTTGTTTTCAAGCAGCTTGGATGTTATTTGGCAGAGTCAGGTATGACCAAATACTTTTATGTTTTTTTTTCTTTTAAAAGGATCCCTCTCAATACATAATACACACACACACACACATCTATATATATATATACATATATATATATATATATATATATATATATATATATATATATATATATATATATATATATATATTTAATGTCTTGCCACTGAGTGCATTACGTTTCCCAAAACTATAAAGATTCACTTTCCTGCAGAAGATATGATAGCTTAAAGGTTAAATACAAAAAAAAAATCAGTAAACTTTTATTATTTTACGTAATTACGCTAAAAAGAATAACTGAATTGTTAAATAGGAATGTTGATAAGTTAAAATTCTTTTCAATTAAGTGATTCTGCACAAATTTATGAGATTTTCCGCTTCTGGGCCTTGATCGGTTAATCATGCTGGATGTCCCAAAATTTTGAAATTTCAGTGAAATCAATTAAATAAAAAGAATTACTCTTAATTGCAAGTTTATAATGTGTTAAAACGCTGACAAAAAAAAAATCATTCTGCTGTCTTAAATGCAAGTAGCCGTGTTACTTCAAAATTTAATCTACGTTTACCACTAGCAACAAGTCCATAGTATCAATTCATGTTGGGTTTAAAAAGGCATTTACTTTCCCACCTTTTATCTTTTGCTCGTTTACTTCACATGTACTTCCTTCCCATTTTGACATCTGACTGCCAGTTATGTTAGAACTCGTGGTGAAAAGAATGTATGAACCTTCTCCCCTCCCCTCTCCCCCCCCCCCATAGGTACCATATTAAGTTCAGATTAAAAAGCACAACTAGAACCCTATCAAGTTTCCAATCAAGCTCGGTTCAGCTACTGTTATTTTTTCTGTCAGGCGTGCTGACGAAATGTATTTAGGGACCGCTTCTCCCTCCTTGAAATTCAAACCTTACCCATCCATGCCTATCAAATTTTCTTTTCGCAAACCTTTCTGTTTTAATCTATCTGTTATCGCAACTTCTATTGGCATATCTTCGTCTGCAAATGCTACGAAGCTCATACATGCTGTATTCTTTCGTGCATGCTTCAGCGTTTTCCCATCTTTTCCTGCAATTTCTTGTATAATCATCTTTTTTCCTTCTTTTTCACAATACACTTAACACAAGTAATTAAAATAATAAATAAAAAGCATACACGCGAAAACAAAACAAACAGTACTATCGAAAAAACCACTAACGCCACCACCAGAAACTCCCCCCCCCAAAAAAAAAAATATTAAACTAATTACCAGATTAACTTCTTTCACTTAATTCTTCCTGTACTTAATTGCGCGCTACTTACCTTCTACACAGTTCTACCAGATTTAAAACATCTCTCATTTATTCAAAACTCTCCGCGCTACCTACCGGTCCACGCAAATATACGAAATAAATAATTCAATGACATCCTATATTCATACCTAATATCCACTTATCCTAAATAAGTTGTTGTATTATTAAATAATATTTATTTTTACCTTCTATTCGTAAAACCACCAACACCACACAAAATACTTTTTTAACTTTTCAATCTTTATAATCTCAGTTTTATTATGGAATGATTTTCAAAAGTTCCCCTCCTTTGCAGAGGACGCTTTGGGAGAACGCTTCTCCTGCCTTTGCAAAGGACGATTTGCGACTAGACTGAAAGCTACATCCAAAAGGATTACTGTTATTTTCCTTAAGGTTTGACTTAAGAGACGGTAAATCCTTTTTGAAAAATGTCTGCGAGGACAAGACGAGGGACAACCCTCTCTTACACAGGTGGGCTCAAAATTACACTTCGGAGTTTACTCTTATTTTCCCTGTAATTGCGCTGGACAGGAAATCTTTCGCTAGATGTCCTAATGGCAAGAATTAAGGAACTCCCCCCCATCCTCTTTTTCTCCATCATGAATTGTGTCCTGATCTCCTAAAGGGCAAACTTCAAAGGAACTTTTCGTCTCCGTCGTATGATCCCATGCAAAATTTTCACCTTTTATCGTTTAAAATATGTGGATATTTTGACATAAAAACACGTTCGTTTTTTTCTACAAGGTTTCCTAACAAAGAACCTTCTCTGGTGGTTTCCTTTTAAAGCTCTAATTATGGGTATTTATTTAAAATTACCGACTGACATTGGATTGTTTGTATTCAGTTATTAGACCATGTGTGCACTGCCACATTTATGTGAACGCTAGATTCCACAGCGAGATATTTATAAATTTCATAGTGTTCTAATTTGCTCAGTATTTCCACCTACCCCCCTTATTTTTTGGTATTTAGACTTTAATAAATTTTATCCTCTTATTAAATTAAATTTCATATTATCTGCTACTCAGAATTTGTTTTGCTTCCCAAGTTTCTATAGCTCTGTGCAATGCAAATTCAAAATATCTTACATATACTTTCCTTTTTTTCAGACACGCCAGAAAGTTGAAGATTCTTCAGTCCGTATCTTTTGGCTCATTGCTCAAGATAAGCGCATTTTCTACGGCAGCAATTCTAATTTCATTCCTGTTAGTCAAACACTTGCGCCAATCTAGCTTGCTAGATTGGCTTATATAAACACTAGCTTGCTTTTCTTATATAGATTGAAAAGATTGGCTAGATTGGCTTATATAAACACTAGCGTGCTTTTCTTATATAAAATATTATTAGTAAATTACACGTTTAATCTTCTTTGCGAAGCGCAGTCTTATGTATGGTTTATCATTTGCACCAGGCTCGTACTCGGATGGGTAGGGCTACTTTGGAGTGAAAGTGGCGTCAATGGGGGTGGGGGCAAGCTCCTCTTGCGGCATGCCCAGGGGTGGTAAAATAAGCTAAAATTGTAATATTTATGAGCAACTATAATTGTAATATTTATAGCATTAATGGTGCAGCACGGACGGCAAAACTTACATTTGCCCCCCCCCCCCCCCGAAAAACCTAACTGGCTCACAAAGGCATGTATCCCTTAGATTGTTTGTCCTCTCCCCCCATACCCCTTATACTTTGAAATATATCTTTTGGGGAGATATTTTCATTGAAAATGTCTTGGATATTTTCATGAAAACAAACAATAACTTTAGAGTAACTATAGCAACGAAAAGTAAGCATGGCAACATGTCTCATAGTTGGACGTCATTTAAATCTTAACCGCCATAATAATTGAAAAATTGTCAAAATAATTATGACAGCCCAATTTAGCTTAACGCTAATTGCAAGCATCCTAATCGATCCAAATACTTACAAGCTGATTTTTATTCTTTCTTCTTTCCTAACAGAAACTGTATCTCCTTTTTCCATGATAATGAATATATGAAGCTTTGGTCTTTTCATTAACAATCGTTCTAATTAAGTTTTCTGAATCTAAAGTGTTCTTTATATATATATATATATATATATATATATATATATATATATATATATATATATATATATATAAATGCATCTTTTAGGTAAGCATCTTTTAGGTAAGCATCTAAAAAAAGCAAGGATTGCATTAAAAACATACTCTTGATTTGTTTTTATCTGAATGCATTGCCTCGTTTCTTTTTTTTTTCTTTTTTTTCATCAACATCCGGGTTTAACATTCTTTAAGTGGTGATGCTAGGACCGTTTTAATTTTAGTTTTAATGGTGATGTATTTAATTGAAAGTCTTATTTTATATTTAGCTGTGCTTTGCTGATGACGATTCTTACATATAGAGCAAATATTTATTTATAAACAATTTTCACTGTCTTAAAATAATTCCTCGTTGTTTTACCTTTTTTTATTTGGAATCTGATGGTTTGAATTGGTTAAGTTGAAACTTACACAAATATACATAGATTAATTTATTAGAAAAGAACAGAAACTCAATTTTTAATTAAGAAGACGACTCCATATGCAGTTATTTAGTTTTTGGTATAAACGTACGCCCAAATTATAAGAGAATCGTTAGTAAAAAATCAGCAAAAAATAAGCTAAAACACATGGCACCAACTTACTTAGCCTTAGGTTGCCACATTCAAATGCTAATAGAGTTAAGATGCGTTCATGGGGCAAAAGATGTTTTTATTTTGATGACTTCGGTGCTCTAAAGTTTAACTATATAAAAAAATTTATACGTAAATACGATCGTGTATAAGTAAAACGTTGTATTTAATTAACTGAAGTTAAAAAAAATGGCTAACTATATAAATTTAATATTAAGAACTACAAACACTACAATGTTCCAGTATTTTAGACATGTACAAACTAAAAATCTAAAAAATAATTGCATGATTAAAAACTTTCTTTAAAAAATAATTTTTTTACATGCTGACCGAACTGAACCGATCTCTATAACCTTATTTTTTGTATTATTATTATTATTCTTTTTAACCTATTATATTGCCACTTAAAGGCAGTGTTTATCTTTAACTACGGCTATCAGAAAGGTAACGCTTTCTAGACCGTTTCCCATTATATTCTTTTTGCTTATTTTCTGCTGGTTTTTCACACGTTCCTATTTCCGGACTTGGCGCCTATTAAGTGTTAAAACTACATAACTGCATATGGAGGTTTTTTCATTAAAATTTGGTTTTCTTTATTTAAAGACGTACGAGTTTCTACTAAATCAATGTAAAGAATCAAGTTTCATTTCTACTGTCCTTGGTACTTGGAGGGAATTTTAAACTGGCCGTTAAAGTCAACACATATGCTAGATTACGAAAGGGAACAACTATTGAGGCCTTTTCAACGTTTAACAATGCTTGGAAAAGCAGAAGAGACCACCAGATTTTAACCACAAAATTGGGAAAATGTAATTTTAGTGCAGTTTGCTCTGGAAATTATGACAAAAGAGTAAAAAAAAAATAAAAAAATACATTATCTATCAAAAATGTTTAGTTCTACAGATGATAAGAAAACTTCCTTGAGCATTGTTCCACAATTAAAGCTTCAAATAAAAAAGAACAGATTTAAAAAAATGAGTCTTGACAATACTAAAGTTCTAGATACCCTAAGAACCGCTCATTTTTGAATTTGCCACATGTGCTTCTTAGCGTTAATGAGACTTCTGGGAGTTTGTAGGACAAAGATGAAGTTTTCCTCATTAGATTAGGTAAACGGGGCTAAAAAGTTACTTTTTAGAAGAAATTTGTTTTTTTTTTGGTTATAGTTTGGTCGTCGTTAGATGTTCTCTTTTCAGAAGGAAAGTGTTTTTAATTGCATCGTTCACTGTATACGATCCATTGAATGCTTTAAACATTACTCAGAACTTTACAATTAACGGTAGTATCTACTTATAAGAAAGAGCTTTAAACCAAACTTAGAGCCGCTGTTCTAGCCTCATTAAAGCGAAAAAGAGAGATAATTCCATAAACTAAATTTTAGATGTTAAAAGCTAGAAAAGAGAGAATTCCATAAACTAAATTTTAGATGATTAATGATAAAAAAAAAAAGGTCTGAAGCATCAATTAGTCGTAGTAGGTGGCATAAATTCCAAAGACATTCGAAACGCCTTCAGGTCCATGATCCTCCTCCCCAAACTGTTACAATTTCTGCCAACTTCTTCATATACTTGGTCTGTTTTTTAGGCTTCTTGCCTGTATTTGACCACCCTTGGGAAAATATATTTCTGTATACGTGCCTCTTACTATTGACTATTCAGAAAAAAATTATCCAGAGGACTAAAATAAGAAATTTATACGAAGCACTTACCGATGCTATACCTTCTTCAGCCATACAGGAAAACTGGAAAGAAGAATTACCTAGCTTGTTTTTAGTTTCTCGATTTTCCGGGCGAACGCCGACTATGTAGTAATTGGAAAGGTTGTGAAACATGCACAAGAAATAGTGCATTTGAAAAGTTAATTGGTTATAGCCAAGACCTTATCCAGGGGGGGGTTACGGGGTTTGACCCTCCCCGTGATATTTCTTTCCGACTCATAAAAATGTAACAAAAATTTGATTTTTTTTTCGGTACTTGTACACTAATTGGTACACACCGATACAGACTGTATCAAGGAGACCAGACACGAAACCCGCTAACGGGTATTTGCAACAGAGAAATGGAATGCAAAGCGAGGTTTTCATTGCGTCTACAATAATTAAACTTTTTTTTTGGGGGGGGGGGGGCGGTACCTAGGTTAGGTTACGTATTTAATATATGGTATGCTTTACCCTCCCCCCCTAATGTGCAAATATATAGCCCAAATTTGTTTCTAAACTATTATATATTCATCCTTTTTTTTTCTTTTTTTTTATTAGCATTAACCAGACTCGACTTCTTTCGTGTGTACCATTTAGTGCACAGGTACCGTTTTTTCTACTACCCCCCCCCCTCCCAACGAAAATCCTGGATATGCCCTTAGTTATAGGAGATATAACTAATCAGGCCATTGAAAAAAAAGGATTTTAAGATGTTATTGATACAAATTTCCACAATATCTGAGACCAAAATTTCCAATAATCTTATTATTGACATTTTTAAATCACGAGAAAACTGCTATTTTCCCACTTAAAATATTCTACAGCAAAACCGTCGATGATATAAGAAACCAACCTTTACATTTTATATTGATATGTTCATTTTCCGTGGTCCTCTACTCGGCCCTGTTCAAACCTGTAACACTTGCCACATCTCAAGAAATCTCCAAAATTTGATACAATATTTCACAAACATCCCAGCTTATTTTAGTACTTACTTCTTACCACTTGCTGAGCTATTTAAAAGAACTATTGCACGTATACGGTATTTGTTGACTAGTTTTAAGTTCACTTACATTATTTTCGCATATCAGTAAGTTTGCTTTTCTCTCTCTAAATTTTTGTCCATGTATGAACATTGAGAAACTATAAAAAACTATCCCAATTTAGTTTACAATTGTGCGAATTTTCTCTTTCCAGTGGTTTTGTTTTAAGTTTTTACATAATTATAAGACGTTGGTATTTTTTTTCCAAGGCCACGCTGCCTTTTTTATGACGAAACAAATAAAGAATTCCAAATAGGGACAGGTCCTTTTATTAGACAGTGAAACAATACAAAAGTCTGTAGATATTTCGATGACACAGTCGGTCATCATCATCAGTAGAGTTACGTGTTAGAAACTCTACTGATGATGATGACCGACTTGTGTCATCGAAATATCTAGAGCCTTTGTATATATTTTTGTTTTCCTGTCTAATAAAAGGACCTGTCCCTATTTGAAACTCTTTTATTTTTTTCGACATAACTATAAGTTGCTAGAATTATACAGAAATCGAAATGTTGGGCAACATTTTCATGTATTTCAGATTCATTAGCTACGCAGTAACGAAAAAGGAGGTGCGGGGGGAGGGGGTAAATTTAAAGATAATATTTAGTTTTAGAAGGTAAAAAACTGGATAGCTTTTGACTACGTACGACAAGACGAGATATATAAATTTGCAAGGAATATTTAAGGCTCGTCTGGTATCAGCAGTGACAGCTATACAGCAGTGCGGGAACAAAGGACGGCAAGGTTTTGAACAGCAGTGCACGAACTCAGGACTGCAAAATCAAGTAAGACAATGCACGAACTCAGGACAGTAAAACATTGCAGGATTGCTCGAACTCATAACCGCAAAATCAAATGCATCAGCTATTTATTGGTCAGCAGCTCTAGTTCAGCAGCGCCAATATCAGCAGCTGTTTTGTCTCTGCCCCCCATACTTTCAGCCCGAAAAAATCAGCTAGTCTGCATTCTTTTTTGATTTGGGCAGCTACTAAACCCGAGTACTTTCAGCGCCCCAACACAGCTTAACAGCAAACAGCCTCCTATTTGGAAAATAACAAAAATATTAATATCTCCTTCATGAATTCAGCATAAAGATATCATTAAGAGAACAAACTTATTTCTAGCCTAGCTCGATGACAGTGAACTAACTGGCTGATGAGCTTATAAGTTTTGAAACTTCAATCAATTAAATTTTGCTTGATAAAAGAAAGCATATGCGACTTATGTTAATTTTGTTTTTAGGGACCAAATCCCTTTTTATGTTCTCTATACAAGCTCCTCTTATATTTACCAGATTCAGCACTTTTATTTGATTTACATCAACAACATAAATTGGTTCTTAACTTCAACTTGAAATTTTTTCAACTTAAAATTCGTCAGCTCTAACTTTAGGGCAAACCAATTTTACAGTCTGTCAGATCACTTAAAAGGTTCAGCCACAACAGATGCTTCAAAAATTGGCCAAAAAGATTCGCCTTAGGTCAGGTATTCAAAAGGCGTCAAGGGACGATATATGAACATGTCATTATATTTAAATATTCAAAAATAAACTATTTTTAATAACAACCAGATATACAGTCCAAAAAACTTCCGTATGTTTCCAAGATGCGGCCAAGTTATTTAAGACAGCGCAAGTTTCATCTTCTAAATATTTCAGAAGGGAAAATGCTGCATTGATACCCCCCCCCCCCCCATTGTGAAACAAACGAGAAATTTAAACACGAAGTTGATCAACTTAATAATCATGCGCAGTTTAACATTTTTCATAAGAAACCACAGATTAGTAGAACAAAGTGTCTTTTGAACCGCCACCGCCAAAACAAGCTGTTGCCCTCAACCAAAATGTGCCAAAAGCCACTACAAAAATAGACCATTTACATACAATGGGGTAAATTGAATGTCCTTTGTCGAAGCTAAACATAATCCAAGTGAGCGCAGAAATGGGGTTCATTCTTTTTCTTTTTTATTAATTATTAGGCTTGTATTTGCTTTGCTTGTTTTGGCTTTGCACGTCTATTCTATATACAAGCTTTTCATTTCATTTTGAAATTTTACTGATCTTTTCTTACTTTGCTATTCCGCGTATTCAAAATAAACTGTACATACTTATTTATCTGTAGCACATTTCCAAACAAGAAAAGCTCCCAGATGACCCTTTTTTTTTAGAAAAGAGCAAGATAAATAATTTCTCCTATGCCTCTTAAACAGTAAACACTGAAAGTATATCTTTTTTCTTTGGTCAAATGCAAGGAGTAAAAGTACCAACCAACAGCAACAAATTAAATGCGTCATTTTGATAAAAATTACCTGTCAGCTCTTCATTATTCAAGATCATTTAATATAGTCAACTGTAAGGAAGGAGCGACTTCCCTAATAATAACCAAAACTCTAAAAAAAGACATTTTATCTAATAATTAATATATCAACAGAATTGGCTTTTTATGCTGATTCAAAATATATGTAATTCATTAGGTTTAATGTTCCACATCAAAAGCTAAAAATCTGAATATTTGACTGACTTTGAAAAGGGGAAGAAACACCCCCCAAAAAGTCAAAAGATCTTAACGAAAGTCGCCGCATCAGATTCAGCATATCAGAGAACCGTAGTTTAGAGGTCTCAAGCTCCTATCCACAGAAATGTGGAATTTTGTATTGTTTACCAGATCACAGTTGCGTTTTTTTTTTATTTATTTTGTTCGGGGGTGATTGTACCGAACCGATGGTACTAGAAGATCGATAGAGAACTCATTCGGACGGGAATAAAAGTTTCTAGTGCCTTTTTAGGTGGCAACTGGAAGGCAAGTAGCCCCCTCCCATGCCTTTTGTTTCCTAAGTCATCTGATCAAAATTCTGAGATAGCCATTTGATGCATCAGAGTTGAAAAGTCCAGTAACTATGCCTCTGGGGATGACATGAACCCCCGCAGCCCCTGGGGAAAGTGCTGTAAGTTATGCAATTTTTCCATTGTTTATATATAGTATTTTGTATTAGAAAATACACTGATATTTTTCCAGAGGGGGGGGGAGGAGTTTACGGGACGGATTTTCTATGGAGAGGAAAGTTTCCCGGTGAAAATTTTACACGGTGGGGGGGGGGGGTGCAGAATGCCAGGTGTGGTTTGAAAACAGCCAAATATTAAATTTTTTAAAGCAAGTTTCTATAACTGAAAGTAACTTTCCGTAGAAATTGACTTTTTGTTACAAATCTTCAAGAAAGACTGCTCAAACACAAAAGCCTTTGAATTTGAATGAGAAGTGTTTTTAAATAACTTTGACTTTCAAGAACGAGGGATGAGGAAGGGGCAGCCTTCCTATATGCGGAATACTTTCAATTCATTTTAATTTTTAATGTTGCTCCTTACTTCCAGCTGAAAGACTTTTTAATTTCTTTTAAAGAAACAAGGAAAAACTTCATCTTAGCAAAAACTTATGCATTAACAAAACTAAAATACATGCATAGAGAACCTCAAGGCTTCCCCTGATTTTGGCATTACTTTGTAGACTTTAAGACTGCCATGTGGGGGCACTTCACAAGGACTTCTAGAACAGTTTTTTTCAGATTCATGGATAACTTTTATTTTACGATTAAAGGAGGCCCGAGTCGGTCAATCATTTTGATTATAAGCTTCCGTCAATCGATTGATTCAAGCATGATTGACCGTCTAGGAACCTATTTGACGCTCGAGTCAAGCTTTAACGGTGATTGATAGAAAATTTGAATGACTCAAGCGGTTTACGAGGGTGAATGACCGTCTAGACTAGTTTTTTTTCAACTATTGCGTCAGTCACGCGCCAACAACAATGGAAGACACATGGGAAGTAAACAAAAATTTATCTGTTTATTAATAAAGTCATACCGGGATCACCCTTGGAAAGTTAAAAGTAGAGACTATTATAACCGAAATAAGAAAAGTGTGGCATTTAACAGGATATCGCGGGCGGTAAAGACAATGAAACCAAATTATACAGTTTCCGAACTAAAAAAGAAAATTAATGTTTTTAGAACAAATTTCAACCGCGAGTACAAGGCGATCGAGCAGAAAAAGAAGTTGTAAACCAACGACGTTTCCTATTTCCTTTTAGTTTTCACTTGAGCGCAACCAAAGTACATGCAAGAAAAGCCAAATCGGTATTAGACTGCATTTCACAGACGGTAGACACTTCACTGCCCGACTCTGAACTGAGACTAAAAATCTGGCCGTGAGTTAAAATTAAACTTGAAATTAGCTTTAGTCAAGATTGAAGGGTCGATTGAAGCACACGTCAATCGATTGACGAATGCTTTTGGTCAAAATGATTGACGGTCTCGGGCCTCCTTGGATTTTAGCTCCGGAACTCTACAGCAGGTGTCTCTTAAAGTTAACATAATTTAAAAAAGGGGGGAAAGTAATAGATTTACAAATATCCAAGTATCCAATAAAGTAGAAGTAAACTTTTTATTATAAGCCCCGAATACTAAAATAAACCAACATCCAACTTTGTCTCTTAACGGACACCATTTCAAAGGTTGTCTAAAAGCAGTACTTTACCATAACCAGTTTTTCGTTTTTAATTTTAACTTACACCGTCCTATGCCGTCATGGAAAAAGTGGGGTAGCAAAGTAGCCATTTTTGCATTTAAAAATACTTTTTGCTCAAAGAAAAGTTGTCAAAACACAAGTTGTTCTGCTAAACTGTCGGCAGCTTTTGGAATTCTGTCGAATTCTGCTACAGGCAGCTTTGTAACTTTGTTCATACCTGGTCCTATGGTGTGATTTTATTTTTACAAAGCTTCACATGCATCCAAATACCCTACTTTAGACACAGAATATGAAAGAGAACAAAAAAAAATATTTGACCCTTTTCGACCTTATTCCATCCCTTTCCTCTCCCGTAGAATTACGCGTTATAAAAAAATGAGGTCTAATGCCTTTTGTTTAGTTTTTACCAAAAAAAGTATAAAAAATTCCAGTTTAACATGTTTTTGTGAAAACTGTAAATACGACTTGCCTTGAAAAAAAAATCAGCGCTGCGACAAAACCAATACAAGAAAAATATTAATTAGAAACAGTTAAGGTACTATCAAAACTTTATTTCAGTGTTCCACCTCTGTCGAGGGCGTGCATGTAATAAAACCAAAAACAAATAAGAAATTTTCACAACTATTACAAAAAGAAGACATTTATATACCTTGGGTATCTTAAACCCTTTTGGCTTAATCGATTTTCACAGTCATGCAGCCATCGACCCCAGAAATAGCTGAAAAGGAAAGATACTGATATATAAATTTAATTTGGTATTTCAAAACTCTAAATTAAATACAAAAATTAAAAGCGATACTCAGAAAACACAGGGAATGGAATATAGAACATTTGAACTACTTCTTGCAGATCTATGCCATTGTCAACTTCCTAATCTCCAAACTACACTATTATATTCATATTTAGGATAATGTTTCAGTGGGGGGGGGGAGAAGTTCTTAACGAAATACACACGCCACCAAACTTGGGCCCCCCGAGCATCATTTATCGTATGTGATTCAGCAACGCACTACTCCAGGAGGACTTCCAGAATCCCGACTCGGGACTTTCGAGACTCCCGAGGATGGTTTTAGAAGCCAGTAACAACTCACCTAGTCAAAATTAAAACTTAAAAGCTAAAGTTCCCCTTTTCCGGAATTTAATACTGAATGGTAATATCAAGAGAATTAAAAAAAAATTAATGAGCATAAAGCTGGGATTGTCATATTCGAAAAAGTCTTTGCACTGAAGAACAATCCAACAGGAGGACTTGTGGCATGCATTTTCGAATATTACCTTAGTTTTGCATTGCAGTAATTTGAACGCAGAAAGTATTGTTAAGTATGTGCAAAATAGGAAAAGCAAAAATTGACCTTGAAACATTTCAAAGCATTGTCAGCAACAGCTTTTGAGAAACGGCACACTTTATGACAGGCTAGGAGTTTCTTTGAAGAAAACAAAATGTAAGTTCCTTTACTTATTGCTAAGTTTAAACCTCTATTTAATCCAATATCAACTCAGAGCTATTAAGGTAACCCTCAGCCTGAACTAAGATGGACTATACCATAAAGATTTGCTAGATGTTTTCCAGAGAAATTACTTAAGGACTGTTCTGGGTACCCGGCTGACTGACCGTATTCAAACAATAGGCTATACGAAAAATGTGGTTCAATAAAGCTCTCAAGGGCTATAATGAAAGAAAGGTTGAGGTGGCTAGGGCACGTTGTGCGGATGAAGGATGACAGATTGCCGAAGATTGTTCTTTTCGGCCAACCGTTTAGGGCTAAACGGAAAGCAGGTCATCCTCGTCTGGGGTTTGACGACGTCATAAAGAAAGATTTAAAGGAAATAGGAACTTCATGGGCGGGTGTAAAAAGGGAGGCATTGAATAGATTGGGACGGAGGAGGAGCGTGCGTAGCTGTGTTGGCCTCAGACGGTTTGGTACTGCAGTGAGTTGTTAGTAGTAGTAGTAGAGTAGAAAGATTAGTAGAACAGAACACTGTCAATTTAACCTAAACGAACTAAAAATTAAATTTAAATAAGTAGTCTTTTCTCTCTATTTTTTCCGTTGAAATATCATGGCAAAAACAAAATTTTTAAGCCTCAGCCCCCCCCCCTCTATCCAACAAAATAAAGTGCCGAAATCGAATGGATATTAGCGCTTCATTTCGTCTGCAGCAACAAATGCACAACCATTAACATACTCTTACAATGAAGTAGCAGCAAATGACAACACTATATAATTAATTCAATAAACACAATATTTTTTGGTTCGCTTGTTTAGTCTTTAACTTGCATAAAATCGCCGAAATAAAATCCTATTTTTGGGTCACCCAAAGATGTAATAAGGTTTGAAGAACAAAACTTTAGTTCAACAACAGACTTGAAACTAATAGCAACTTAAGTAAAAACTATCAAACGGATCAAAGGAAAAAATCACTGCGAATTGAATACAGTTGCAACAAAATAGTCATAGTTAAAGTAAACTAAATTAATGATAAGAAAAGATCTAAAAATTATAACATCTGAAACACAACCACACAAGAGGTTTCGAAAGAGTGACAATTCCCTTTAAAAACGCATAACAAATATAAAGGGATTATTTGGGGTTTAAAAACTAATTCAAAAGTATTTATCATCCTCTATTCACAATTTTTTCATTCCCTCCAGAAATAGATTATGTACACAACGTATACATCAGTTTATCTTACACTGAGAGGGGTTCTCTTAGGCTCCAAATCGTTAAAACTGAAAAGATTAGCATTATAAGAAAACTAATGGAAACAAAACCTAGAGAAACTGGTGAAAGTCAAGAAATATCATAGGGACAGGACTGCAGAACCCCTCCCTATCCTGCGAAGGGGGGAGAGCCTTTACCTTTTTAGTCAGAAGCAGGAGTTTCTTCTCGATCGTTACGGCCTTTACGACGATCCGGAGAACGACTCCTGCAAACATAAGACAACTTTGTGAATGTTAAAAAAATAATAATTAGACATGTCTAAAAATTATCAACAAAATTAAATGATATTGATAAGTATATATATATATATATATATATATATATATATATATATATATATATATATATATATATATATATATATATATATATATATATATATATATATATATATATATATATATATATATATATATATATATATATATAGATATATATATGTATATATATGTATATATATGTATATATATGTATATATAAATATATAGATATATATAAATATATATAAATATATATAAATATATATATATATATATATATATATATATATATATATATATATATATATATATATATATATATTAAAAGCCTAAAAGGTCATGTACAAGACATAAATTAAAAAAAAACTGATGTAGAGTAAAAGCAAAACAACAAAGAAAATATAAAAAATACATAAGAAACAACTAAGTACAAAGCAGCAAGGTGTAGGCGTTCCCCCCACCCCGGAAAAGCCCCCCTCATATTCATTCCGGGTGATTTCATACGTTCATTAGAAGGGAAATTGAAAAATTCTATATACTTCGGAGGGGGCTCATTCGATTTCAGATTAAAAGTTGTAGTGCCCTTTCTAAGAATCAAAAGTGATTGGAAGACAACAAGCCACCATCCACACTGATTTTTTCCTCAAACGCATCCAATCGAAACTTGAAGTAGCTCTTTGTTCAAAATATTCAAAGGTCAAATAGCCATGCTTCCGGGTTTGATAACTTCCACCCCCCCCCCCATTCCAGCCCCAGGGGAAAGGGCTGCAACCTATGCAAGGTGCTCATTGTTAAGATATAAGGTTTTTACGGGAATTATGGTCGTAAAACTTTGGAGGGGGCTCATTCAAATGGAAATCGGAAGATTCAAAAGTGATTGGAGGGCAACCATCCCCCTCCCACACCCTTTTTCACTGTTGTTAGGAAGGGGACAGATACCTCAAAGGGTGCATTTTTAAACAGAACATTCTAACTCTCATTGAGCTTTCAGGTAAATAGAAAAATTAGTTCTAAGGTAGGGGCGGGGGTAGATATTGATATTTAATATCTCTTGATTTCTGGGAATATTTCTTGTACACAGTATTATTATTATGAAAGTAAAGAGTAACATTAAGCCCCAAAATGAGCAAAATTTATTCCATCTAGGAAGGAGGCTGTCCTCAACCCCAAATTCCCCCTCATGGTCTAAGAATCTTCAGAGGATGATCATTCGATCGGAAATTGAGTTCTACTCCTTTTTATAAATCGAAAGCAATTGGAGACCAATCAGGCCCTGTCCTAAAACTGTTTTTGATATCTGATCCTTTTGTTACCCCTTAGGACATCTGATCAACATTTTGAGGTACCTATGTTGTACTTTCTCTGTGACTGTTCAGTTTTGCATGTGGGGGGGGGGAATTTCCCACGAGGAGATTTTTCCGTGGAGGGAATTTTCCGGTGGGAAAAAATGTAAACACCTGAAGCAACAATGGGCAAAAAAACCAACAGTATTTTATGTCATTAAAACCAGATTCAATATAGTTGCAAATAAAAAAAAAACTGCTTTGGTTGACAATTTAATAATTTCTAATAGTTTATTATTTCCTTTTTTCTTTCAAAACATGACACCTATAGTACACTTGACTCTAAAAACTGAAAAGAAAATGAAACCTATCTTCATCAACTGCGAAGTGGACAAATACCCACTGAGCTTCCATTCTAATCCTTGACCATCAAAAATTATGGCAAGCAGTTGTATCTAAGTCCAAACGAAACACAGTGAGAGGACAAAGATTAAAATATAACACACGAGCCTAAGGCTATTTTTTGCCAACTCCACAAAGTTAATATTGGAAAGTTATCTGTGCCACCTTCCCAACTTTGTTTTTATCATTACTTCTTTATTAGTAGTTAACCAAAATAGAAACAAAATTAATTTTTAGGATCGAAGTTGAAATCAAGAAAAGGTTCCTGATTCTCAAAATAATCTCAGCACTAAATTGTATTCTCAAACTACTGTCTTATTCTTAAAGACCCAGGGACAGTAAAAACGAAATCTGATTGTTTGAATGAATTAAGAGGAAAGTCCCACAACTATACATATATGTTAAAAAGGTAGAAAAATGGGAATTCAATTTTTAAGAAAAAAACCTCCATGTACAGTTAGTTTTTGGTGTCACCGGGATTGAAAACACATGGCTTTCCTTTGAAGGTGCAGCTGTCTTTGGGAATCAACAGATTGTTAATTTTATAATTTATATGGACAAAAACAGTAACAAATTTCACTAATTAGTTTTGCGTATTCATTTTCATGGTTTTCATGGACAACACTGATGAAAACGTGATACTTCCCGAACAACTTCATAATGTCGAAACAACCAAGAGAAATCTGAAAATCACGACTTTCTAGCATGAGTTGACATAAGATGAGTCCAGGGGGCAAAACATGTTTTTATTTTGAATAAAAAAAAAATTACCTTATCTTTCCATTTATTACGCATATATACTCTTTACGTAGACTTTCTGCAAGTTTCTGATTCTAGAAATTATAATTTTCCAATAAAATTAGTAGTATATAATATTAGTATAATTCCTATAATGTTAGTAGATGATCGAATGCCAAAGATTGTTCTTTTCGGTCAATTGTTTGGTAATAAAAATTCTAAAATTGTCAAAACAGCGGAAAATAGTTGACATCAACAAAAATCGGCTTCGCCACCGGGCCCTGCCACTCGGTAGGCTTCTATATATGGATGCTCTTTTTCGCTTGTCTTCTAAAAACAGACAATTATAGCCTTTCCTGATGATATGACGTCCAAATGAACCCTTGTCTTTTATCGCCAGACCTTTGTTTCTTTTAATTTTTCATCATTTTCAATTTGTTTGGTTCCTTTGACCTCCGCTAGTCTTTCGTCATTATGAAATACACATCACCGAACCTTTTTTTTTAACAGAGGTACGGTAGGCATTGATGAATTTATCCATGTCAAAATCCCAAACCGCATCATTGCTTTAATTTTCATTTTTTGAATTGCTCACATGCTGGGTGTCGCGTGTCTTCTAACCGCTTGTCTTTGCTTTACGTTTTCATTTTTGACTTGCTCACATGCTTGAGGTCGCATGTCTTCTAACCGCGTCTGTCTTTGCTCTTCATTTTCATTTTCGGCACGTGCCTTTGCTCTCCGTTGATTTTGAATTGAAGTTATCAAATATTTTGTAGTAGGGCATCAAGACGTCGCTAATTGTAGAAAGAAAAAAGCCAAGACAGATCCTATGACACGCTATAATTGTCGTTTTCGCGTATCTTCTGACCACCCGTGTCTTTGCCTAAGACATGCCTAAGAGAGGCAAATGTTTAAATGGCTGGGGCACGGGTAAATGGCAGGAGTATGAATGACTCTCTTATTGGACACATACTTGTCATACTTGTCCAATAAGAGGAGTTACGCATACTCCTGCCATTTGCCCGTGCCCCAGCCATTTAAACATTTGCCTCTCAATTACTTGGACTATCTGTCTTGGCTTTTCTCTGTCTACAATTACCCAGCGTCTTGATGCAACCTATCGCAAAATACTTGATAACTTCAATTACCCGTGCCCCAGCCATTTAAACATTTGCCTCTCAATTACTTGGAATATCTGTCTTGGCTTTTCTCTGTCTACAATTAGCCATGTCTTGATGAAACCTATTGCAAAATACCTGATAACTACAATGATAACTTCCTGATAACTTGCAAATATACGTCAAATATATGCCCTTGTCAAAATATATACAAATATTTTTGCAATTACCAGTTTTTTGCTTTAGTTGGTATTAATCTAAGCTGTTCTTAAGATGTTTGTCCTGTTTTTTTTTTTGTTTTTTTTTTACTCCCCTCCCCTTAATTTTTTTGTAAACGGCTGCACATACCGGGTTATTTTTCTTTTTTCTTTTTCTCAATCTCCTCCTCTATTCCTCTTTAAAGAAATGAAGTAGTTACCGATTCAGAAAAACGTTATTTTTAAATATGGAAAGTATGTGATTCTAGCTGTTTCAGATAGTTATTTAGGAGGGACGAGGATTTCAAAATTCAAAGAGTCACTTTCAGATTCCTCCAAGTACTTCCGTATTTCAAACTTCTAAGAGAGCGTGACGAATCCAGTCACAAATAATGAAAATATATTTATATACACATCACATCAACAGCATCTTCCATATCTACATAGCAGCATCCATGACAAAAACCTGAACACAATTGTCTTTGATAGTAGGGCGGTTCGGGCTGGCAGCCCCCCCCCCCCCCATTACTTACTGTATTTTACTCTTTAAGAAAACTTTTTTTTTTAAGTAATCAGAGTAATTTAGACAGGTTAGATTTTTATCAGAACACAAACAAATTCAATAATTAGGACAAGCTTACAAGAAGGGGTCAAGAAGGGGAGGGGGGGGGGGCAAGCCGAGAAGTTTGGATTTGGTAGCTTAGCACCATGACAAGTATGTTGGAGTAGCAGGAATAAAATCAAAAATAAAATAAAGCAATAAAATTCATCTTTACCTAGATCGATACTTTTCACGTTTATCTTCACGTGACCTGGATCTGGAACGGGATCGACGGGGGCTTCGGCTTCTTGATCGGGATCTAAAACAATGTAATCAACAACTCAGAGGAAACATAGTAATCCCATACATGTCGTTTCATATAATTTCATACGTTTCCTTTTTTTTTGTTTCTTTACTATCCATCAAACGCCATGGTTGTCAGCCCTGTTGCAACTTCAAAACTGGTATTTCTCAAAAAAAAATTATTTGCACACACACCCACATAAAATGATGATATGTCCCTTAAAAATGGTCTCAACACACACTGCATTCTTAAAATAAAATTTACTTTCTATTTCCTGAAACCAGATCAGGAAATAGATCTGGAATGAACATGCAACACCTATTAATTGTTTAATATGTACTCATATATTTTATTTATTGTTGCCATTTAAAGCAAAGCTTTCTCTTGTTACACATAAACTCTGCCATTTTGCAGAAAGCTTTTTCTTGTTATACATAAACTCTTTACTAATAATTGCCAAGCAATGTCGTTTTGTTGCATTATTGCCTATAATCATTGCATAACTATTTGCATGATGACCGAGGGGATACTCCCAACAAATGAAAATTTAAAGCCAGCTGTGGCCTGGACTTTTAGTTAAATGGCCTAAAATTTCCTGATTAACATCATATTGGCTGTAGGTACCCTCCTACCAAATTTCAAATGAAGTAGATACTTTACTGCTAAATGTAGGTGGGGCTTAGAAGTGGTGGAGACCTTGCAAAACATATCTGCTTCTGGCCCATTTGGGATAACTTTCTCCAGGAAAGTTAACCAATGAAAAACTGCCTGTCTACTTTTCTCCTGAAAATTTGGTGCAAAGTAATCTTACAGTTTCAAGGGCTCATAAAAACAAAACAAAAAATTATGGGGAGGAGAGGATTTGTCTTCATGAGACCATGGGCCTCTTTGTGCCTGAACTCATACAAATAGAAAATCGTAAGTCTTTTTTTTTCTTTTTTTTTTAGCAAGACGCCTACCTTTCCACTTACAAGTTGGAAGTGGAAGGGGTGAGTGTCAAGAACCCTTGCCTGATTGCGGTTGAACAAGGTGCAACATGCCTACTGTTCTGATTAAATAATGAAAAGGGGATTGCAGAGGGTGAAAAAGGGTTTTGAAGGGTGAAAAGACCTAGTTTGTGCCTCCATCAATGTAGAGTGAAAATACTTGCATGCTTCCCCTTAAAAAAGGGTGCAAAATGTCTACCTACCTGCAAAAAAGTTGGTGATGAGAGGGTTGTCAAAGAAGCTGTGGTCCTGCTTTCATCCCTAAGTCATAGAGGTGAATAGCAGGATTGTACTTCAAATAATACCTTCTGCAAAGAAAATTGTTAGGAGAGGGCAAGAAGACTAGAGGTATTGGAAAGAACATGACCCACAATGGAAACATGAAAATCTATGTTTGGTTCAAAGAAGGTGCAGCATGTCTGACTTAATACTAGCAGCATAATGGCAAATTTTGGCTCTTCAACCATAAGAATTGAAAAACCTTATGAAATTCTGCTTCAAAAAGGCAAAATATACCAACCCTCTTTGCCAAAGGGTGTGATAAGGAAGGCAGATAGAGAAGGGACATGTGACACCTTTTTGTCTTTAGCTTGTTCTTGCAACAAATTGGGTTTTAAGCTATTTTCGAGTTGAGTTACTATCTTATGACATATGTGTATCCCACGGACAAAGTTCGATACAAGAAAATGGAAGCAATACACATTCATCAGCTCTTCAATGAGTATTGATAAGCATTAAAAAGAAAACTGTATCTCTCCTGAGTTCAAAAATTGAGTTTCTAACAGTGGGACAGCTTTCTAATATAGATTCAAAAGGCAATATTTGTTCATTTTTGGTTCTTCTATTTCAATTACAAAAACAAAAATAAAATCATAAACAGAAATACTTTACACATGGCAGCATTTTTAACCAACAGGAAAGTACCCCTTTTCAAGATCTCTCAGTTTTTCTACTTTTTCTTCAAAAAAAAAAAAAAAAAAAAAATTTAAAATAGCACCTGAAACTGTTCCAGATCTTAAGCATTTTAATTTAAATTCATTTTAGCCTAACTTCAACTTGAAACTGCTTACTTGAACAGAGCTTTCCACTCAGAAGCAGCAACATGGCTTAAAGAAACTAAACTTTGGTAGAACAATTTTAGACCATATCCTCTGACATAGAAAATAAAACTACTTCAATATTGCATAGTGTCTGCTCTGGCTGAAGGACAATTAGAAACCATCCTTTTTGGACCCAGACAATAATCTTATACAGCTTTCCAAAATTTAAGATTATATTCATCAATTCAACTGGAGGTCCAAAATTTCGATAAAAACCCTTACCATTTTCCTGCAATGAGAAGTCAGGAACAGGGAGAGAAAAAAAGGGGCAAATAAATGGAAAAAAAATTTGATGAGCCATTAGCAAAGGCTATCCATGTATTTGGTTGTTTAAGCCTTTGGTAATGTATTACCTTTGGTTGTCAAGCATTTAAATGGTTATACACAGGTTACCTCTTGGAGAGGGAGGGAGGACTGAAGAATTTTTCTTAGTGGAAGAGGTTGATGACATTTGTTACACTATTACATTTCCATCTTTCTGAAAGGAGGGGAGGGATTTTTATTCAAGGGAAATTGCTTTTGGTATAAGTGGACTTAGGCACAACAAAATAACTCCATATACTCAATCTTACTTTTAACTGTCTTAAAAAGAAACTGAACTAAGTTGAGCATGAACAAAAACCGACCTTCCTCTGTACCTAGATCCTCCATCTCTTCTTCCCCCACTTCTTCTGCTGGGTGAAATAGGCCTTCCATATCTTGCAAGCTGAACCCTCAGCTCTCTTCCATCAAGACGCTTTCCATCCATGGCATCCATTGCATCCTCTGCATCTCTTTTGTCATAAAATCTAAAAACAGAAGACACATAAAAGGAACACTTGGACACTACTGCCTCCAAAAAATACTATAAACTAAATAACTGCAATTTTGCATCTACATAAAGAAAGGAAAACAGACTTCTATAATCCAACTTCAAAATGGCAATGGTCTAAATTCAACCTTTAGTGTTATCATTTTAGAGAAATCAATTTGAGAATGACAATACAATGCATTGGGGCAAAATCATTTAGTGTTATTGAAAAGAAACAGTCTGCATATTATAAGCTTTATATATTTAAAAATTTGGCCAAAGAGAAATCTCAGAAAATGATAGAGATCAGAGAAGCCATTAATATTGTCAACAACAATATTGCTCGAAATAATATGTAATTCTGTATATCTGTAGAAAACTAAGTGTCTGTATATAATACTTGTCTGTCAAAGCTGAACTATTCTTGGTCTTCAGAACTCATCTGTTAACTTATTGAAGTACTGGCTGTGTTTAATAATTGTTTGTTATTGTGCTTATTGTGATAAATTTTTTTCTTGTGTTTATGCTCTGTCATCCTATTTTTGTATAATGGGTTTGCAAATGAATAATAATAATATTAATAACAACTTTCATGTCTGTGCTGAAATAGAAGAGAAGAATTTTAGTAGCCCTAATGATGGGTTTTTGGAGAAAAGTAGAATGAAGATTAGCTTTTTTGATGACTATAACACACAACCAACATCAATATTTTGTTGTGAAACAGGTAGCTACTGGAATTATTGAGTAAACTTCCAGCAATAAATTAGCCTCCACTAAGACCTTCAAACCCCTAACCACAGCTGAACACTTGGGTTTCTTAAGCATCAACATAATTACCTTACCTTAAAATTACCTTAAATCGCACTTGCTAGCGATATGGACGAGTCCAGTGTACGCCAGTTAGTGATGATAGGGCCGCGGGACATCAGCTTCATCCCATTGCGTGAGCCATAGTTTGGTTTCCCATTCCTTATCGAGATGGGCTTTGAAACTGTCAACGGATGGTGAACTCACTGTCGTTTCGCTCAGATCGTTCCAGAGGCTTATGATGCGGTTGGAGAAGAAATGGTTCCTCTTCCTTGTATTAGCACGTTTCTAAAAAAGCTTCGCTGAATGACCCCTGGTTCTTGACAACTGGGCAGGCTGAAAGAGGTCCTTGTCGTCAGACTTGAGCAGTTTGTAGGTCATTATCATATCACCTCTTCGCTGACAGTATGTCAGAGTTGGTAGCTTGAGGCTCTGCAGTCGGCATTCATACTCTTTGTCTCTGAGCCCCTTTACGCATTCTGACTCCCGTCTTTGGACAGACTCAAGAGCCATCTGGTCTGTTTTATTAATTGGCGTGGCGACACACATTCCAAATTCTAATCTTGGTCTCACCAGGCTCTTGTAAAGTTTTGTGATTATTACAGGGGATCTACTTGTCATTGTACGTTTGATGAGACCAAGAGTTTGGTTTGCCTTTGCTACTGCAGCTCGGGTGTGGCAGTTGAAATTAAGGTCTTTGTCTACAACGACCCCCATATCTCTTTCAGAGGGGCTCTCAGAGAGTGGCTGTCTCACACCGGCATTTGCTGACATCGAGTATTGCCATCATGGGTTATTTCTTCCAAAATGGAGAACCTTGCACTTTTCGACATTAAACTCGAGCCTCCATGTCTTGGCCCATTTGCCAAAGCTGTCAAGATCTGACTGTATTGAGGTCACACCTTGCTGAGTTCCAACAGGACCAATGAGCTTTAAGTCGTTGGCGTACAGGCTAAGCTTGCTTGTAACAGTTCTTGGAGCGTCATTAATATATACATTGAAGAGTGTAGGTCCCAAAACTGTTCCTTGAGGAACACCGCTTAAGACCTCAGCTATTTTAGAGTAGTAAGCTCAGCCACCTTCACCAAAAACTCTGACCTGCTGCATTCTTCCCTTTAGAAAAGACGTGATCCAGTCCACCACTCCCTCTTGAATTCCAATTGCCTTCAGTTTCAAATGAAGCCTTTGATGGCAGACTTTATCGAAGGCTTTAGCAAAGTCTAGGAAGACCATATCCACTGGGAGACCTTGGTCGAGGAGCTCAGTTATGTAATTATACGAGTCAATCAGATTGGTTTCGACTGATCTGCCTGGTCGGAAACCATGTTGTTGTTTTGATAGAAGGTTATTTGTGATCAAATGTCTAAGAACGGCAGTGTTGACAATACCTTCTAGGATTTTCCCAACAGCAGACGTAATACTGATTGGCCGATAACTGCAAGCTTTGCTCTTGTCTCCTCCTTTATGTATTGGCGAGATATGGGCTAGTTTCCAGTCCAATGGTATGACTTTAGTGTCAATAGATTTCTGGAAGAGTCTTGAGAGGGGTATTGCTAGTTGGGAATGAGCTTCCTTTAAGAGTCGTGGATGTATGCCATCAGGCCCAACAGACTTATTTGGATTAAGCTTTTTAAGCCGAGATTCGAGCTCAGCCTGATCCACTCTTATTGGTGTCATTTGAGTGGTGATTTTGTAGCATGGTGGGGTTGGCAGGGGGGCTTTGTCTGCGGGTGTGAAGACTGATGTAAACTGGTGGTTCAAGGCATCAGCAATTTCTTGGGGGTCGTTTGACTGGGCTCCATTACAAACCAGCTCCAAAACCGTGTGTCTACCAGGCTTATGTGCTGAGGCATATTTCCAGAACTTCTTGGGATTGGTTTTTGAGGTTGCTGCAATGGCCTCCTCATATTTATCTATCAGTTCTCTGGACAGGGCTCGAACTTTGTTCCTTGCTGCTTTGAACTTTACCAGGTAGTCCATTCTGTGGGGGTCCTGATTTATGAGCTTCGACAGTTTCTTCTTCTTGTTCCTTGCACTTTTCATTTCTCTGGTCATAAAGGGAAGAGTTTTCGGTTTTTGTCTCCACGTGGTAGTTGTATTTCTACTGACGGTGTCTAACAACATATTTTTCATTTTCTCCCACGTGTCCTCTGCCTCCATTGTTTCGACAAATGACCAATCGCACTGACAGAGTTCACGCCTGATTTGATTGTAGTTTGTATACACATGTCTGGTTAGATTCGATGTCTGTGGGTACAATTGAAATCTGCATTTTATAGCTATGTGATCACTATTTCCAAATGGGGGTTGCGATTCTATATCAATGAGTGACTCAGGATCATTTACCAAAACGAGATCAAGGAGTGAAGGATTCTGTCCCTCTCGATATCTGGTCGGGAATGTCACCGCCTGGAACAGCGAGTGTGCTTCTAAGCAGTCAAGAAAAGACTGCGTAACCGCGTTACTCGTGTGGCCGTACCCCTCAGTCCACTCAATCATAGGTAAGTTAAAGTCGCTGACTATGACTAGATTCTTACACTTTCGAGCAGCACCATCAATAGACCGGCATATAGCCGAGAGTGAGTTCTCCAGACTCGTCGAGGTTGGACTTCTGTAAAAACAACCAAGTATAATGGGACCCCCAGGTAGGTTAATAGATATCAAAATTTGTTCTACACATGGCTCATATTCTGACTTAATATCAATAGTGCCTACCTGAATCGTTTCTCGTACATATATGGCTATTCCTCTGCCACCATCCGTCAATAAGTTTGTCATCAGTCTGTATCCGGAAATCTGTATCTGGGATTCTGTCAGGGGTAGGGAGGTTCGCTTTGGTTTAATCTCACAGAACGCATAAATATCAGCCTCATTTGCGGAGAGGACACATCTGACCTCCTGAAATTTCGAGGTTAGGCAATCAACATTGCTAAACCCCACACTAAGTCCAGTAATTTTCTTGCAATGGCTGTTGCCTGCATCTGTACTAAGTCCATAAGAAGACATAGAAGTCTCTGGGTTTGCATCACTATAATTATCACTTGTATGCACTGTACTTCAAAAATCACTACCATCTAACTGACTATTTACATAAGTTACTTCACTTGGCATATCTTCTAGAGTTCCTGTGCAGCCGGCAGGACTGCACGAGTCGGCACGTTTTTTGGAACTATAGCGTTGCCTCGGATAACCAAATTGGTTTCGCCTTGTGCTCGTTTAGCCTGCAACTCCTTGTATAATTTTGCTCTTTTCTCGCGGTCAGTCTTTGAGACATCATTACGGAACTGGATTGTATCTGACCCTTTTCTTTCATAAGACTTTTGAAGGATTTGTTTCTTAGTCTTAAAATCAGGGACCGAGAACATTATAGGAACAGGCTTCTTGTCCGGTGCTGGTGGTTGCAGCTTGTCCTTGGGTTTGCAGATTACTCAGACGACGGACATTTGAGATGCTCACATTTGGCAGCCCATAATCACTCGCAAGGTATCTCTTGATGTACAGTTCATCACTTGTCTGAGGGGGGACACCAAAGACAACAATATTAAGCTTTTGGCGCTGCCGGTCCCTGTCGTCTGCAATCATGTGTCTAACTTTAGTTTCAAGCTGCACCTCAAGATCATTTTTCAATGTCCGAATCTCTGACTCGACCAATCTCTGAACTGCTGCCTGGTCAAATGAGGTGTACTGTTCGATAGTAGCCAACCGACTTTCAACACCACTAAAGCGGTTATCGACATCAGTGGTTAGCTGGTCTCTTAGTTCGGCAAACGCTTCTTTCACTGCATCCTTAACTTTAGTGTCCAGTTCCTTTACAGCATTAAGAGCAGACCGGAATGGTTTGAGATTCTTATCCATAATCTTCTGAATATCGTTCAAAGATGCCCCACTCGCCACTTGAGGGTTACTTTTGCAAAGTGGGCATTTCCACTCACAGCCAACTCGTCGCGTCATTTTAGTCAGTAGAGAGTACTCTGCCTCCGACATTTCTAGACAGTCAATGCATATCCAGAGGCCACAGCCATCACAGTTCATAGCACATGAATCCTCATGCAAGTTCTCATCACATGTCGCGCACTTATCGGTCCCTTTTTTTGGGCTCTCGCGAAGTCTCTTTGGCCGCATCGCGCTGGCAACGCTGTTCTAACTTGTTTTGAGTCGGCAACACTGCTTCACGCAAGCTAGATATTTATAATGGTTAAAATGTCCAGAAATACTTTGATGGTGAGTTTAACTTTTAAATTAAACTTAGTCTATCCTTGAATGTCACTTTTTGATGGAGTAGGCTCACTTCGTCCGTGTTAATTTTTCACTTGACAATATTCGAGGTAGACAGAATGTGGGAAGTGCAATACTCAAATCACCTATTCACAGCAGTTTAAGGATTAAAATCCCGCTGGTACCAATTCGGCCTCTTGTTTGTTTGCTATTGCTCCCTTCTGCACAAATTATCCACCAAAAATACGCAAAAACGGACGAGCCAACGCAATCAATGGTATTTTAGTATTTAGCGTTTGGCAACTGCGCTTTATTACTGGCTACAAATTCAGAAGAAGAAGAAGGACACTGAATTCAGCCTGGCTTTATTTACAAACAGATAATCAGCTGTTTATCAGCAGACAAAGGACAAGTCCTTTGGGAATAGAAAATAAAAATTTTCTAACATCAAAATTCAGGTAAATAAAGTGAAACACCAGGGAAAACCACTTAAAAAGAAACTTAATATCAAGTATAAGGAAATATGGTAAAAAATGGGTAGAAATAAATGTTCTTTCTCACAAATTTGGTTAACAATCCTTTATTCACTTTCACACCTCCCAGTTGCTGTTGCAGCTATAATAATAATAATGTAACATTCTAACTTATCTTTCTATTCTAGTGAATTGGGTTTCTACAATTATTGAATGAAGTCATTGCTGTATCTAACAAATTTTTACATGGTGTCAGATATGGAAGCCAGCATACAATACCCTACAATGGATTGGTCAAGTAACAACCTGAAGGAGGCATGGTCAAGATTCAGAACACATGCCAATCTTATATTCAAGGCCCTATCAGTGGAAAATCCAAAAAAATACAATGTGCATTCTTGCTAATATGGTTGGGAGACAAAGGGAGAGATTTATTTAGCACATTTACAATATGTGACAAGGAAACAGACAATTTGGATGCACATATATCAAAATTCAATGAACATTTCAACCCCCTATCAAACACAGTTTTCTCAAGAGACCAATGTGAAGGTGACACTATTGATCAGTATATCACAGGCTTAAAGTTGTTGGGTCGAGAATGTGAGTATTCAACAACTGCCTTAAAAGAAGAATGATAAGAGACAGACTGGTATGTTGCAGAACCTCAGCAAAGGTTAGAGAAAAGCTCTTACAAACAGGTTCAACTCTGAGCCTTTCACAAGCAGTAACAATTGCAAGACCACATGTAGAAACCCAAGTTCAACTTAGAACCATGGCCCAGCCTGGTCCAAGCCAGGATATACATATAAAACAAGAAGTGGATTTCATTCAAAGGGGAAAGAAGACAAACCACAGCTCACAAACGAAACCTTGTTACTTCTGTGGTGGAGATTACTCACCATTGCACAAATACCCTGCAAGAGTTAAGGTATGTTGCAATTGTGACAAGCTGAACCATTTTGCAAAAGTCTGCAAAAGTAGCAAGAAAACAGTAAACCTCATAAACCAAGAGGCAGGCCAAAGCCAAGAGGATGACATCTTTATTGACACAGTAAACATCATTAAAATGGGGAACATGGAAATGGGTAGTGACCAACCTTATGTGAAATTAACAATCAACAAACAATTAAAAGTCACCTTCAAAATTGATACTGGTGTACAGGCCAGTATTTTACCAGAAAGGAACTTCAACAACCTTAATCCAAAACCCATTATATCTAAGACATTACATACCCTCACCAGCTTTGGTGGTAAAAAAAATTCCTGGAATCTGTAACCTAACTTGTGCTTATACAAATGGCAGTAAAGTAACCCAACCCTTTTTCATAGTAAAGGATGCCCAGATACCAATCCTTGGGTTCAGCATGAGCAGGAAACTGATTTTGGTGAAACTAATTCTATCACTTGAAAACTCAAAGCTGCAAAATTCGGTGCACTTTCAAGAAGAATTTAGTGACCTTTTCCAAGGTATCAGCCCCCTTGAAGGAAAATGCAACATCACATTAAAAGAAAGAGCTGAACCAAAAGCTGTGCCGGCCAGACAAATCCCAATATCCCTTCAAGACAACTTTAAGAAGGAACTTGATAGAATGAAGAATTTTTTGGTCCTAGAGAGTCTCCCACCCCACTGACTGGGTTAATGCTATAATCATAGTTGAAAAGCCAGGTAAGTCTTTGAATATGCATCAACACACACAATTTGAACAAGGTCATCAAACACCCCCATCATCCAATGCCTACATTTTGATGAGGCAGTTTTGAAACACGCCAGTGCAAAATATTTCACGAAACTTGACGCCTGTTATGGATATTGGTCCCTTGAGCTTGACAATGAGTCATCCAAGCTAACCACTTTCAATACACCACATGGCCAATACAAATTTAAATGGATGCCCTTTGGATTAATCTCCACACAGAACGAATTCTAGCATTGCATGGATGAGGCCTTTGAAGGTTTCTCAGTCATAGTGGATGATATCATCATTTCTGGCCAGACTGAAGAAGAACATGATGCCAACGTTCATAGTGCACTAATAAGAGTCTGCCAGAAACAGGTCAAATTCAAACTACAAAAATGTCTGTTCAAACAAGACAGCATACCTTACTTCTGACACATAATATCCAAAAAATGGCATCAATCAAGATCCACAAAAGGTTCAAACACTAAAAGAAAGGCAGGCCCAATCTGATAAAAACAAACTACAAACCATTTTGGGAATGATGAACTATCTAGCAAGATATATAGTGAACCTTTCATTGCTGAACCAACCAATTTGTAAAATAGCAAACCAACAAACAGTTCCATTGGGAAACTCAGCATGAAGCAGCATTTACCTGCATCAAGGAATCGACTTGTGACTCTCTTGCATTCTTTGACCCTGCATCAGGAAACATCAAGCTTCAGGATGATGCATCAAAGTTTAGCCTTAGAGCCACCATTCTTCAGAACAAAAGGAATGTGTCATTTGCTTCATGATTGCTTAACAAAACAGAACAAAACTATTCCCAAATAGAAAAGGAACTGTATGCCATCCTCTTTGGCAGCATGCATTACCATCAATATTTATATTGCAAGAAATTCACTGTTGTGTCAGATGATAAACCTCTGCAAGACATGCTAAACTGTCAAATTTCAAAATCATCAACAAGGCTACAGTGGATGCTTACTAAAAATCCAACCATATGATTTCACAGTGGTGTTCTGTCTTGGCAAAGAAATTCCTGTCACTGATGCATTGTCATGGTTCACCTTAATGATCAAGGCAATGAGACTCAATTAGACATGGTTGTATGTACACTCTGTGATGGCTTTTTTTCCAGTAAGCACAAAAGAGACTACACAAATTGAAAGAAGTGGCAGCAAGTGACCCTCAATTAATCCAGCTCAGCAAATTCATCCAGAGTGGATGGCCTAAATCTAAAAGAAGTCTACCTGTAGAAATACTCCCATTTTGGAATGTCAGGTCTGAATTGGTCAGATCATTCTGAAAGCAGATTGTTAGGTCATCCCTCTCAAATCCTGTAAAGACATTCTTAACCACATCCATGCAGCACATCAAGGAATAGAAAAGACCAAGCAGCAAGCTTGCTCCATCATATACTGGAGCAACAAAACAACACAAAATAACAAAGGATATTGAAGACTATATAAAACATTGCTATGCTTACACCAAATACCAAAATTCAAATCAAAAGGAACCCTTGTTACTCCATGACGTTCCCCACTTACCTTGGGAAAAGGTTGGCTGCAATTTATTCTATAATAATGGAGAACACTATTTTATAACAGTTGATTATTAAAGCCAGTTTATTTTGGAAGACATGGAATCCCATGCATACTTGTGTCTGATAACAGCCCCCAATTTACCTCAGAACTGTTTCAGAAATTCATAAAAGACTGGGTAATGGAAAACAAGACATCATCACCAAATTTCCCTCAGTCAAATGACTTAGCAGAAAGATCAGTACAGAAAGTTAAAGATATCCTTGTCAAAACTGAGCTAGCTAGAGGGGATTATAATTTGACCTTACTTGAATACTCTCCACATATAGTCCATCATGGCAAATTCAGAAAACATAGAAATAAGCAACAAACAGGCCAAAAGAAATATCATGATAGAAACTCAAAGAAGCTAAATCTACAAGCTGGACAAGCAGTCCAAGCCCAAATCCATGGCAAAGCATGGGAATCTGGTTTAATAAAGAAAGCAGACACTAATCCTCAATCATACATAATTGAGACAAATGATGGGGGAACATATCACCAGAAAAGCATATAAAAGTTCTTCACTGGCTAAACAAACCACTTTCTACTGGTCAACCAGCAAGAACTCTGCAGGCTGAACCCATTGCACATCCATTTCTTGAAAATCCTACATCACCATCAAACACACCAGGTGTTTCTATTGCATCTCCATCCATAAATCCACTTATAGCTGCCACACCTCCATCCAAAACCCTGAATCAAGCCGCCCACAATACCAGTCCAGCCTTCCACACACCAATACCCACAAACAGCACTGATCTTGCTGTCCATTCAAATTTGCAGAATTATTTCACTCAGCCCACTTAGGTCATTATGTAAAGATGCTTAACCTCTAAGTACCAAAAGTCAGATGAGATACATTAAGAAAATGAGTGGAGAGCTTTATTCCAAGCAAAGTGAAGTGAGATTATAAGCAAAGTTTTAATGTGTTATTAGTCCCAGTTAAAGTCAAGACATTGTAGATAAATCCTTGTAAAGGATGCCCTGTTCATTTTGCAAAAAAAAGAAGAAGTGAGCCTAGTGCCTACTTATAAGTAAAGTGAAGTGAGATTATAAAAGGAAATGTGAATAATTCCCAAGAAGTGCTAATGTTTTCAAAGCTGAATTAATTATCCCTTTGTTGTTATTTATGTATATTTTGTACTGTCCACTGGTTTTGGAAAGGAGGACAGATATAACATTCTAACTTATCTTTCTATTCTAGTGACTTGGGTTTCTACAATTATTGAATGAAGTCATTGCTGTATCTAACAAATTTTTACAATGTCATATGCTCCTAAGCAAGAAAATTATCTAGGAAAGTTCTGATGATCTCTAAAAGCATGACTAGAGACAGATTCATCCAAATCCGAGAATTTCTCAATGTCAATAACAACCATGCAATGTCCAATGGATATTGACAAGCTATTCAAAATACAGCTATTGATTGAGAACCTGAATATGGTTCTAAGCAGCTTGAAATAAAACAGTTCACTTATTTGACTATGACACTAGTCAAGGGCAAATCAAGTATGAAGGAAAATAACCCTATCTGTCAGCTGCCACTGGTTATTCTGGTTCTTGTTTTGTGATAAATAATTCAATTTATGAGCATACAATTATTCTGTGTATTATGAAATATAAATTGTTTTCTTAACAAGTTTCCTTCTCTACAAATCTTTCTCTAAACTTATACTGGTAATATACCAAATGGATATCTAAAAATTACCAGAGGGTATTTGTCTGCAGTTAGGCATACTAAAAGGAAACAATAATAGGCATAAATTCATGACCAGTACTAATCATAAGGAGACATGTTAAGAAAACAATTCTTTCTTTATAATATGCATAAAGATCCTAGTTTTTTCAAAGGAACATATTACTCAAGGGGAGAACCTTTATCCTTACTTCTTTCCTCTTTTTCCAACTTAGATCTTTTATCTATAACACACACATGACAGATAATAAAAGAAAGTAGTCAAACAGGTATCTGTCAATAGAAAATTCAATCACAAACCATGGTTTGTCATTGAATTTAAAATATTTAAACTATTGTTTTTGGGGGGTTTAAGGGGGAAAAGGTACATAGGTTAGGTTAGGCTACATATTTAATATATGGAATGCTTTACCCCCATCCCCTTGATGTGCATATAAAGCCAAAATTTGTTTCTAAACTATTAATTTTTCATTCTATTTTGTTTTATTTCATTAGCATTAACCAAACTTCACTTTTTGCATGTGTTACATATAACAGAACAGTACCACTTCTCCCCCTAATGTGCAAATATATACCCAAAATTCTATTCTGAATCTAAATATAACCAAATGAACTTCACCCCAACCCTTAAATGTATCCAAATCAGGGTACATATTTGCATATCATGGGGGTGGGGGTAAAATTCATTTGTGATACAAATGGAGGTTACATTTAGAATCAGAATGCAATCTTGGGTATATATTTACACATTAGGGGGGTCGGGTATATACTCTGTTAATATAGGTTCTAAGAAATTCATAGGAAGTCAACACTGACACAAAATTTACCCACCATGTTCACAGAAAAGATTAGGCCAAAACTCTTTGTCTAGTGTGAAAGACTTGGAACTCACTTCAATCAGAAATCATAACAAATACCACAGTTCAGTCTTTCAAAAGTAGTTTAGCCTCTACAGATTCCTATACTAGGTCTTATCTCAATCTGTTATGAGAGTATTTTACCTTTGTATCAGCTGATTTGTGACCAGTATGTTTTCAGTTATTTTCTAGGCTGACTTTTTAGTATGTTTCAATTATTATCAGATATGCTTCAGTTAGTTTGGTATGCTAGGCTACTGCATGTTTCAGTTATTATGTTTTCAGAGTGTGTTACTTTTCATAGAATTGTATGTCTGTAGCTTATTATATTGTCAACATTGCCATTGACTTTTTATAACTGTTTAGTGTGACAAGCTTGATAAGGCTTACTGTATTTTGGTACTAATAAATAGATTAATTTCTTAGAACCAAGTTTTTATTTTTTTTAACAAAACTAAGAATGACTGGCATGAATGCCATCTATAAAAAAATGTATAGCACAAATTTCAAAACATACAAAATATTTTGTTTTGCTATTTTTTCCTATCTTTTTTAAGTTGGAAAAATAAGGAAAGAAGTGAGGATAAAGGTTCTACCCTTTGATAATATGTCAATCTTAATTACCATAATGTTAACTAGGATCATTATACATATTATGAAGTAAGAATTGTTTTCTTAACATGCCTCCTTATGATTAGTACTGGTCCTGAATTTATACCTGATAATATTTGAAAACAACTTCAAAATATCTTAGACACTAAGTTAAAAACTAAAAGTACGTCCCTTTGCTAAGCTTCCATGTTAACCCTCTTCTAATTTCTAAATCTTAGAAATTTACCAACTTGACAGGTATACCTATTGGAATTTTGACAAAACAACATAGGTCTATTACCTTAATTTTCCATTATCAGTTTCTTTTTCTGTTTTTAGTTGAATTTTAATCCATATCAATGGTTTTTTTCTGAATTTAGGAAATGTATTTGCAGATCTTTCAAACCTCATAAATTAAGATTAAGCAAATTTGGAAGCTGAGAACAGTTTTCTTGTGCTTTATTTAAGCAGATGACCTGTTTTGCTTTCATAACACAAATATTTTAAAGGTCATGGCCCTCTAGAGGGAGAAGGATTTGAGATAGGTACTTTAAAACACCTTCCCAGAACATAATTTGGTAAAATTTTACTTTAGCTACTTTTGGCTATCTTAGAAAAGGGTAACTTTCAGTTATGTGTCTACAGTATGTCCCAGGAAGGTATTTTGAAGTACCTACCTCTACTCCTTCTCCCTCTAGAGGGTCCTGAAATGTGCCTAAATGACAGGACCTATTGAAATTTTGACAAGACAACATTTTACCTTATTACTTTAAGTTATCAGTTTTTTTGTCTCTGGCTTTAGTTCTGAAAATGCAATTCCTGTTATTTAAGTAGAATTTTAAGCCATATCAATGTTTTTTTTTTCAAAATTTAGGAGATGTATTTGCATATCATTGAAACCTTATAAACTGGGATTGAGCAAAGTTGTGAAGCTGAAAACAATTTTGTTCTACTTCATCTAAGCAGAAGATCCATTTTGCAAGATTTCAATTTTATAACACACAGGTTTTCAAAGGTCAGAGCCCTCTAAAGGGAGAAGGAGTGGAGGTAGGTACTTCAAAATACCAAGGACATACAGACAGTAGCCGGTAGACCCATCCCTGAGTTTTATTTTCCTAACCTAACCCCTTTCCAAGATTTTACCTAGAATTTTATCTATACTCACTTCCCTGAGCACTTCCAATCAAAATTTCAAGATAATTATTTTGTTTGGTGTAGTTTAAAAGTCCAGATATTATGTCATTGAGGATGAGACCCCCCCCCCCACAGTCCACAGGGCAAGGGTTGTAAGCTATGCACCAAGGGCAAATAAGGTTTTTATGGAAATGGTGGTTGTAAAAACTTCAGAGGGGTATCATTGGATTGGAAATCAGAAGTTTAAGTACCATTTTTAAGAGTCAAACTTATGAGAGGGCAACTATACCACCCCCCCTGCTCAAATCATTTTTCCCCAAATGCATCCAATAGAAATTTGAGATAACAATGTGTTAAAAAATAGTCATGAACATAATTAGAATAAATAGCCAAGTCAAACTCAAAACAAGCCAAAATTAACATTAGTAGAGCTGATAACCCCCATGACTTCTCAAGACCAGAACATATTTTGCACTTTACTGAAAACAAATATGTTTAAATTTTTTCACTTTTTATTACTTGAATAAATACAAAAAATTAAGACTTTAAGGAATAAATATCAGTATAGGTGTATTAAACTGTCAATCCATGGTCATTTGTTTCTTGTTTTTTTCAGTGAAGCCTAAGTTGTGTTCTGGTCTTGAGAAGGTGTAGCAGTTGTCAGCCCTAGTAATGTTAATTTTGCTTGTTTTGAGTTTGAATAGGCTATTTATTCTAATTTCTGTTCATTTTGAATTTCATTTATTTGTTGATAGTGATTTGTGGTAGTTTTATGCTTGGAAGATTATCTGACTTTATTTCTGTCTATTTTTGGCTTAATGGAGCTCTACTTTTCTTTGAAAAATGTGGTTTGTGGAAAGTTTTTTAAATTAATACAAATATAAGGCAGCATCTTCATCCAGGGGGGCTGCCCCCCCCCCTGCATCCCTTATGGGCAATCATAATATCATGGGAAGATGTTTTTGAAATCCCCCTTCACCTGAAACTCAAATATTTCTAAAATTGCACTTCAAACACTTTATCATGGTTGCAGCAGCAGCTGCAACCATGGTTTGTTTTGCATTTTGTAATTTGTTTTTGTAATAAACATTTAAGTAAATTTGTTTTTGCAATAAACTTTTACTTTTAAGACAAACTGAAATAAGTCAACATTCCTGAAATAGTGTCAGATGTCATTTTTTTTCAGTAGGCAATGTTTCAAAATATATTTTTTTTTTTACTTTTGGTTACTATGTGCTGTGGTTCACTCTTTACTAGGTTGCAGCTGCTGGTGCAACCATGATAAAAAGTATTAAAAGTACAACTTTAAAAATTTTTGAGTTTGGGGTGAAGGATGATTTCAAAAGCATCTTCCCATGATATTATGGTTGCCCATAAGGGAGGCAGGGGGGAGCTCCAGCCCCCCTGGCTGAAGATGCTGCCTTATATCTGTATTAATTTAAAAAACTATCCAGAAAATACATTTTTTAAAGAAAAGTAAAGAGCTCCATGAAGTCAAAAATAGACAGAAATATTTTGTTTTGAAAAGTTTCATTTTCTTAACTTAGCCACTTTCAGAGATAGCAAAAAGTAGCTAAAGTAGAATTTTACCAAGAATCCCATTTCAGATATATGCTGAAAAATATCAAAACCAACAGGAGATGTAGCATATTAGTTATAAAACATTTAAAAAAATGGATTAGGCCTATTTAATGGAGAAGTTATTTTGAAACCTGTTTTCACACCTTTTAGAGGCTGCCCAATAACCACAGAAAGAAATTATTGTATCTCAATTGTATGCAATACTAACACTAACACTAATATCTTGGTCTCCTTACTGAAAGAAAATTGTACATACCTTACAAATGCAAATCCTCTACTTTCTCTAGTGTGTTTATCTCTAGGTATATAGACATCCCCAACATCACCATATCTTCCAAACACTCTTTTCAATTCATCAGGAGTTGTTCTGTAGGTTAAATTGTCAACTTTGAGGGATGTCATACCCTCAATAGCAGGTGGAGTTTTCCCATAAGCATAACTCATTTCCTTTAGAAAACTAAATTAGGCTATTTCCTAAAATGGCCGTTGTAATGAAAACGACGAAATCTGAAGGTGCATTCGCTTCTTTAGGGATTTTTCAGGCCAAATTTTACTGATCGCCGTTCACATTCAGAAGAAATATTAAGTTCTCTCACTGATTTTTTCAATATAATCCCCCCCAAAACAAACTGCTCAAATTTACCCTCACATCTTGTTTTCCTAACTGAAAAAAAAAATTTCATACCTTACAAATGCAAATCCTCTACTTTCTCTAGTGTGTTTATCTCTTGGTAAATAGACGTCCCCAACATCGCCGTATCTTCCAAAGACTCTTCTCAATTCATCAGGACTTGTTCTGTAGGTCAAATTGTCAACTTTAAGGGATGTCATGCCCTCAATAGCAGGTGGAGGTTTCCCATAAGCGTAACTCATTTCCTTTGGTAAACACAATCAGACTATTATCCACAATGGCTGTAATGATGAAAAGGACGAAATTTTGAAGGTACGTTCGTTGCTTACGGGTGTTTTTCAGTCCCGTCAAATTTCAAAGCTCGTTGTTCACATATTTAGAAGATATATCAGGTTCTCTCACTGAATTTTTTCAAAATGATCCAACCCAAAAGGGAGAGGGGTGGATGCTCTGAACTTTACACTTCTATTGTCTATAGCTGACTTATAGTTGCCAGTCCCCTGTAATAAGCAAAATATTTAAGCTCTCAAGGTTATTTTTCCTATTGTAATTCTTGGAACCTTGCTCACGGTGTTCGATGGTCAAGGAAAGACGAGGGAAAAAAGTATTAAGTTCAGATTATTAATTTTCCTGCCTTGGGCAAACTTTTTAGCACCCTTGTTAAGAAACTCGCTGGTGCGACCGAAAAATTGGAGGGCAAGTAAGCACCCTACCATTCCACTTTTTCCAAAAATCATCCGATCAAAATTTCGAGACGACTTTTTTCTTCAGCATAGTTGAAAGGCCCAATAACTAGGTCTTTAGAGATAAAATGACTTCCTACAACCCCCGGGGAAAGGTTTTTAAGTTATAAAATTCACCCATTGTTTTATTTGTTATTGGGAAGTATGCATATATTATTCGGGTCGGGAGGGAGGACGAATTTTCTGCTGGGAAGATTTTGCATGGGGATAATTTTCCATGGAGAAGGAAGGTTCAAGGGGATTAACCTTTCAGGGGAAATTTTACACTGGGTGAATTTTTCAGAATTCCCATACGAAATTTCTGTATATGTCTTGCTTTCTTTTTACGATTGAATTTTAGGCCTGAAGGTGTTAAGGGTAATTGTCAGGGGTAAATTTTTGCCAGGATTGAATTGCTTAGAGAATAGTTCTGTGGGGAGGGAGATTTTTCTGTGGAGGTGGATCAAGGTATACTGACGTTATTTAAAAAAAAACGATTAGAAATTAAATAAAAAAACAAAACAAATTTTTTCAACTGAAAGTAAGGAGTAGTATTAAAACATAGAACAAACAGAAATTATGACGTATATGAGAGGGGTTATTCCCTCCTCAATACCTCGCTTTTTACGTTAAATTTTAAATTGTGTCCCAATTCTTTAAAAACAACCATTGAAACACAAGGGTCGTTTAGTTAGAACAATAAATAACTTTTTAATGAGTATAATAAGACGTGCCTTGAAGTTTCTTTTTCAATAAGAAGTGCCTAAAAACTGTAGCATGAAGAGCGAGGTGTTGAGGGGGGGAACCTCCTCCACCCTCATTTACGTAATAATGTCTGGTCATTTTAAGTTTTAATGCTGCTCCTTACTTTCAGTTGAAAGAACTTATTGTTTTTATTTAATGAAGCTTAGAGATAAAGTAAAAGTATATAAAAATGAATAAAAGTAATTAATAAAAATGCACAAAACAAGAGCCTACTTACAAAAAGTAAGATATAAACTCCCAGCATTCAGTTTTGTTGAGTAATGCCGAAGCGTTGGACGGATATATTTTGCAATATCGACAGTTTTGAACTTGGTTATCAAACACAAAAATATTTAATGCCTTTAGACTCAATTCTTTATAAAAGGTAACGCATTATCTAAGTAATTTGTTCAAAGTAAAACACTGAAATTAAAATTAAGAAAATCAAATAAAAATTTTTAATTTAACACTTCTAATTTAATTTTGAATACCAAAAACCAATATATTTGACACCTTTATTCTTAATAACTGTAAAAAATTAAATCTTTTTCAAAATGACAAATAGATAAATACAATCACTCCGGAAAAAAATATAAATGATAATAAAACACAAAAAACGTATCCACTCAGGAGGAAAATGCCAAAATTCCCAGCATTCCGTCCAGGGAAACATTTCTGATTGCAGTGGCTTTATATATCGCTCGTGCGTACTCTTACAATGCAAGCAAAAGTTGACGGCATATATTTACCGAAATTGCCCCTTATTAAGTTGTTTTCCTTGTGTTTTCTATAATTATACGGACTTTTTGGTGTAAATAACTGCACTAATTACTAATAATTAAATACATATTTAGGATCACCATAAAAAGATGATTCTTTGATTGAATGTTATCAATAGGTAGGCTCTTACACTTTCGTTATTGACAAGGATTGTTATTTACTTACCGTTCATTACTATGATGAGTTTGACTTTTTTTTTTTGTATGTGTGTTACTCCAACCAAATCATATAGAAAAAAGTTCGTGGAAAACTGGAAAGGGGTCACTCAGTCACAAATTAGAGTCTTTATTTTTCTTATTAAGGGTCAAAATATATTGGCAGGCATCCAACAATGGGGCAACACGCTTTTTCTATGGTTTTTCCCTATTCTGCTCTTTTTCCTTTAGTTTCCATATAATTACTTTATAATCCCAAATTTCCAGGGGGCATGCCCTACTTCCCCTGCCAGCGACCATGCTTTGCATAGTCTTAGCCTCAGAGGCGTCATTTAGGGGGGCTGGCTCGGGCTATAGCCCCACCCTGATTTCAGAAGGGGCCTCAAATCAATTGTCACAATCTCTGTCGATTCGAAGTGTGAAAATAAATAGCGTAAAAAAGTGTTCTCAATTAAAACAAGTCTGTTTTTAATATAGCTGTACTTCAAAACAATAAATTGTGGGCTTTATTTTCAAACACATTTATTTAATATTCCTTTTTCATATATCGCAACATATTTTTATTGTATTGTTGTTACAGCCACGGTGACCAACTTTCATTACAACAAAGTAATTGACCCAGGATCCATAATAAAATTATAAATTATAATTACAATGGAGCAGTGATCCCCTCCATATATGCGTATTATGTACTGTATATTTCTTTGGGACTGTTTGTGAATATGTTCTGAGTCGTGTGTGATTCAGGGCTTCTCTGTTTCTGGACTTGGTAAATAAAACAATATTTTGTACAACGGCGGTAGCCAAAGAACAACCTGAGCATTAAAAGAAAAACTCAGACCTATCAGTTGGTGTCAGTTCAAGAAAATTTACGCTGGGGGAGGGAAATGTACTGTTGAATACCCAGAGGGAGAGGAAATTTTATTTTTTTTACATTTTCTTTGAATACCAGGGCAGTGTCATGAGCGACCAATTTTCAGGTGGGCAAGCCCGTATTATATCAATTGTACCGCATGCAATTAACACTGACTACCGTTCTCATAGACTAGACCTTGTGTTGGGTGATTCCATTCAGAACTTGAGATGAATGGCTTCTTTGTTCTCCACTCTTCAAGAGCAGTACTGTTTAATCGCGAATAGCAGTACACCCTATCAACCAGGGCCTTATCAAGGATTTTTGTGTGGGGGTGGGGGTTTACAAAATTTTTTCCCGTGGACTTTGTCTAACATCCTCGACCAACATTACGTTAGCTCGAGACCATTAGTCCGCCTCTTGCGAGCAAGGACGCATCCACTAGGCATACTTTCGTATCTTTAAGGGGCTTTTTTTTTTTTTTTTTTTTTTTTTTTTTTTTTTTTTTTAGTAACGCAAAAACAAGACAAGTATTTACATACAGTTAAATACTACAAGCTAATTTTTTTGATTTTTTTTTTAGACAAGGGCGAATATCTATAAAACGATATCCAGGCGACGATTTTTCTTCCTTGCAAAAATGTCGATGACCTTGTCAGGGCAAATGTCAACGTCTCTATGGACTGCAAGGAAGGGCTAAACCACTCAATCGTTCTTCTCCTGTTGAATTTCTCAGCTAGGTTTTGAGCCTTCTGAGCGTTAAGAAACTTCTTTCCGGAGTAGCAGTGCTAACAGGTAACGTCGCAAGAACAGCCAGAAGAAGAAAACATTTGGAAAAAAGGTAGCGTCGCATGCCTGAAGCGAAGACACAGCAAAAGTAGGCCTCTCTGATACCGGAATATTCTCCCACTTGATGCGTCATAGCTCAATTTCTTGCTTCAGTCAGTCTGGCTCGGGAAGAATATCGCCGTAGAATTCAACCAATGACTCCAGGTTTAATGCCTTCAGATCGAAAGAAACAATTTTGATAGGAGAAAGGACGCTGAGATTTGACAGCAGTTTCTGGTGAAGCACAAATCGTTGTTTCAGCTCGGAAGTGAAGTGGTCCAGAAAAGGAATAAAGAGCGAGCTTCTATAGTGGTCTAGAAGGTCTGGATCGTCTGCATGCATACTCCGGCCACCTCTCGTCCTTGGACGAGTCATCTCCAGTCCTAAGTCGCTGGCAAAACGCTGAGCTTCGTCGAAAATAGACGTGAAAGCAGTAGCAGAATTTTCTCACATTTCCTTGGTTTTTAAAAGTACAGTTTCCACGTGTCTGCATGCAGCTGCCAAATTACAGTCAGCTAACTGAAAAGTCTTGCGCAGTGGAAGCCTAAGGTAGAAAAGCTCTTTGACCACATGGAGACACACAACAAATTGCGACTGGCTCATCGTGTCCAGCAACTGCGCCACTTTTGCAGACGTTTCTGCATTTCCCTTCTCTTCAAGAGCTTCCAGGGATCGCAGGATTGGTCGGTACAGCTCAAGAAAAAGCACGACAGATTCGTGGCGCTCCACCCATCTTGTTTCGCAGATTCCGGTTAAGGTATGTTTCCTCGAATCCGGTAGTATTTCGTTGATCTTCTCTTTTAAATTCCTGTGTGGGGAAGTATGGTAAAAACTGCAGACTTGTGACAAGACACCGAAGAAATGCTTAAACGCCAGAATAGAGAATACAGAAGAGATGACTAAGTTGAGTCTGTGCGCACTACAATGGACGTAAAGCGCCTTCGGATATTTTTCACGTATAACAGCCTGGACACCCCTAAGGTGCCCACTCATCGCTGCTGCACCTTCATATCCCTGACCAACCATCTTGTTAAGATTAAGACCAAGGCTTTCGAGAAATCGCAGAATTGATGAATCCAGACCTTGCCCAGTCAAATTAAAAACTGGGGGAAAAACGATTGCATTATACGGGCAAATTACTTTTGAAAGTGTAGTAGATAATAAAAGATAGCAGCTTGTTATCTGACGGGTACGCTGCTTCATCAGAACACGCCAGAAAGTGGTAACTTATGCTTACTCTTTCTGCAAGAATTGATGAATAAGCTCTCCGAATGCGGCGATAATACCATTCTGAATGGTGGGAGAAAGATATGTGGCATTTCCGGCCGCAGAAAGAAGATGGTCCTTCAGAACATCGTCACCGTGTCTCACCCTCAGCCTCAGTAGTGCTCGGAAGTTACCATCATTGTGAGAAGGTTCTGGATCCGAGACCGAAATGGGGCCGGAAACGTTGGTACCACGAAGGGAAAGCCATTGCCGCCCACAAAATATCCCCGTCTCAAAAATTGGTCCCAACTTCTGGCGATTTTCTTGAACCTGCGCTTTCCGCGCCGCGTCTACTTGGTGCACGATATTGTCCTGCCTTTTCTCCGAGACAGAAATGAAGTTTTTAGCCGATATAGTGCAGTTTCTATGAAACTCTGCTTGTTGGTGAGCTGTGAAGCGCTCTATCTCATTCTTCCAGTTCCTGAATGGTTTGGTGACTAGATTCCCCAAGCGCTGGTGGCAGCCTTTGCCAGCTGTCTCTGACAAGAACAGAACGCAAAATCTGCAAAAAGCAGCGTCCTCAGACGGAGAGTAGGACAACCAAATGAAATGAGCGAGCCAAGTTAACTGAAACTTCAGCTTCCGTTTTTCGGATACTGGAAAAATATAGGAGATATCTGGAGTCAAAGGGCTCTTCAGCAAATGAAGTTTAGAATTTGCATCAAGACTGGATGATTTGTTGACAAAACGGCCGATGTGATTTGCAAACAACGACAGAGACTGGGTTGGTGCAGGTGCGTGTTGCGTCGTGGTTGGTTCCAGTGTGCGTGATTCAGAAGCTTCAACGATGGCTCCAGTTCCCTTCAGATCCACAGGTGTAGATAAATGCTCCGCAAACGTCCCGCTAACACCACTGTCAGAAACATCCCTGGTCCGCTTGGGTGTGAAAAACGACGGGATGTCATACTTGCTCTTCATGTTGAAAATCGCTCTTCTCTTATCCAAGTCCTAAATTGAACTGAACTGACAATCTTACACTCTCTTATAACATTTACATTGAGCCCCCATTAATCCTAATTTATTATGCAAGGTCTGACCTTGCATAATAAGGCGAACATGGGGTTACCTAATTGCGTAAGCTGATCACAACCGTTTACCCCCAAAATTGCAATAGGACTTTTGTATGTCACAAAATGCAATAGGATAATAGCGCATATTAACTCTAATTTACTATGCAAGGTCAGGTGAACATGGGGTTACCTACGGCTACCTAATTGCGTAAGCTGATTAGAGCCGTTTACCCACAAAATGCAATAGGATTTAGTGTGGGAGCATATTTGTTTTCTGGTAAGGTTTTGTCTTTACAGGTATTTTTTAGACTAATTTTCGACTCGGTCAAAAATTTCGGGGGGGGGGGGTCAAACCGGGTAACCCCCCCCCCCTGGATACGGCCTTGCTACCAACTGTTTGTTAATGTTCAGAAAGCCACTGGCATAAATCTTCTTCAGCTAGAGTAATCATCTACAAAAAGATGGGCTGACTGTAATATATCGGTGAAAAAAGTACTGAATAGATACAACTGTATTTTGGCTGTTTTATCAATTACCACAACATCTAGTGACGGGGAATCTGCAGCTCAAGCCTACGAATTCGTATACGTCAGTTATTTGAATTTATGCTTATATTCTATCTAGCGGAAAAAATTGCATCGCGAACTCTGTCTGAGCAGCTGCAGAAGTTAGACCTAGTTTTCTCTAGTAGCTACTGGTCTTATTGTAGGTACGCAAGATAAAATTATGGATATGCGAACTGACGATCGTTTTGATGAAACCTTTCATAAAGCAAAATAATTTTCTTGTGAGTGCAGTCTCACTGAAGACTCTTTGCAAAATTCTTAGAATTCTGATTCGTCATTTAAAAGACCAAAGCGTGCACAGCAAGTAGCTTGCTGCTTATGTGATTTTGTAATCATGTCGACTTTGGGAAAAAGCAATCTTACTGAAGTGAAAAATAAACTAAAATGCTTTCAGATGGGATCATTTTCTTGTGACAGACAGATTGTGCTCCAAGATTGAAAGTCGCTTCGTGAATGCTCCCTGCACTTTACCAGTACTAGCCGACTAGCTAGTGTGGAATTGCATTACAAAGAAGCCTACATTGAAACAACTCTGTTGGCCTCGCAAGTGGATCTTGTGAGAAGATGTACCCTCATTAGCTAATACGCCAAAAGATTTCTTTGAACTTCGCGATTGTCTGAAAGCAATGTCAATAGTGTATTTCGAAGTTTTGAAAATTATGCAAATCTTCATTACTCTGTCTATCACAATGGCTAGTAAAGAGATATATTTTTCTACACTAATCCTGATTAAAACACATTTAAGATCAACAGTAGGTGACGAAAGGCTCAGTTATCTGATGTTGATATTTAGCGGAAAGGCTCTTATGAAATTGTTTGACTTCAATACTATGGTTAGAAAATACATTTAAATATATAAAATTATTGTATAAAATTAAAGAATACATATGGTTAGAAAAATACTTTTAAAAAAATGAGACCTTCTTGGTTCTCAGTGTTGCAATATAACTGTGAATTTACTTTCCAACTTAAGTTCTCTCTGTATTCATTATTAATTTAAAAAAAAACTTTATCCACAAAATCATTTTTTCAAAGAAAAGTAAAGACCTCCATTAAACAAAAATCAAGTGAAAATAAAATCAAATAATCTACCAAGCGTAAAACTACCACCAATCAGTATTGATAAATAAATGAAACCAAAAACGAATATAATTTACAATAATTTAACGAGCCAGGCCCTAAACAAGCACAAATCACTACAAGTTGGGCGCAGAACCCCCTATGCCTTCCCAAGGCAAGAACATAATTTGCACTTTACTGAAAAAATATAAACCGAATGATTTAACTTTTATAACTTCAATAAATAAAATAATATTAACATTTTGATTACTAAATATCAGTATATGTATATTAAACTGACAATGCACATTCATTTGTATTTTTTCAGCAAAGTGCAAATTATGTTCTAGCATTGGGAAGGAATAGGGGTTTTGAGCCCAAGGAGTTTTGTTAATTTCGGCTCGTTTTGAGTTTGACTCGGTTATTTATTGTAATTTCTGTTTGTTTTGGGTTTCATTTATTTATCAATGTTGATTTGTGGTAGATTCACGCTTGGTAGATTATTTGATTTTATTTTGGCTCATTTTTTGTTTAATGAAGTTCTTTACTTTTCTTTGGAAAACTTATTTTGGGGAAAAAGTTTTTTTTTAACTAATTTCTATTCGTTTTATATTGACATTGTCTTATAAAGGAAAAAGAAAGGAATACGTTAAATCTTATTGTTTTTTCAAAACTTTATGATTTGACCTGATATTTGTTTGCTGGAGAAAAATTTTCAGCCGTTTTTAACTACTTACACCCTTTTAAAAATCTGCACACACATAGTAGTGTTAATTTAATTTCATACCTCCTCTAGTTGACCTGAAATGGAAAACTTGACATCATTCGCAAAAAAATTTGTTTACTTTCTTTGATAGCTTGGATACACTTACGCGATTTTGATTTGGTTAAATTTTTAGAGTAGAAGCAGCCCCGAAAGTTTGAACATAATACCCTCAGTCGTTCTTGGGATACTACTGAGATGCCTTATTGGGAATTAGCATTAACACAGTGCATTTTCATTTAATCTTATCGCAACATTTAGTTTTTAAACATAAAGTCAAATGGGACGGTGGGCGTGGGAGGGGGTTAGTGTCCCTTCAATCACTTTCGACTATCAAAAAGGGCATCAGCCATTTCTGTTTTTTTTCTCCCGCACAAGCATTGCTTCAGGGAATCGATGATGTATATATATTTTTTTTAAATAAACCCAATGTTACTTGCTTAAAAAATGAGCCCTTTTCGAAGTTCCTACGACAACTCCTTCGATACAAAGTGCCCTGGTCTAAACAACAACAACAACAAAATAATAATACATTATACCCACATCGATCTGTACTATAAAAATATCAAGCCTTCCAATCACTTTCTACTATTAAAAAGGGCACTAGGCCTTGCGATTTCCAACTAAATGACCCCTTTTTGAGTTTCTACGACAACACTTCCTATAAACACCTTATATGCCCCCAGGACATAAATTACAACCCTCTAAGTGGTTGTCATCCTCAAAGACCTAATTTCCAGAACTTTCAACTACGTTAAACAAAATGGCTGTCTCAAAATTTTGATTGGATGTGTCTGGGAAAATGGTGGGCGTGAGAGGGGCGTTTGTCTTTCTCCAATCACTTTAAACTATTAAAAAAGGCACTAGCCCTTTCAATTTCCAATCAAATGAGCCCTTTTGAAGTTTTTACGACAACGCTTTCAATAAAAACCTTATATGCCCCAGGGGATAACTTACAACCCTCGCCCTGAGGGCGGGGGGGGGGGAGGGTGTCATCCTCAAAGAACTGATTTCCCGAACATTCTACTACGTTTAACAAAATGGCTATCTGAAAATTTTGACTGCATGTGTTTGAGGGATTGGTGGGTGTGAGAGGGGGATTAGTTACCCTCAAATCACTTTCAACTATTAAACAGGGCATTATCCCTCTAAATTTCCAATTGAATGAGCCCCTTAGGAAGTTTTTACGACTACTCTATCATTAAAAATCTTATATGCCCCAAGGTCATAACTTACAACCTTTGCTCTGGGGACTCTGGGGGGTTTGTCATCCTTAAATACATAATTTCCAGAACTTTCAACTACGTTGAACAAAATGGCTATCTCTAAACTTTGAAAGAATGTGTTTGGGGAAATGGTGGGCGTGAGAAGGGGGTTAATTACTCTCCACTCACTTTTGACTATTAAAAAGGGCAATATCAATTTCCAATCAAATGAGCCCCTTTACAAATTTCTACAACAACTTTCTATATAAACCTTACATGCCCCCAGGGCATAACTTACAACCCTTGCACTGAGGGCCCTGATGGGGCTAAAATCCTAAAAGACCTAATTTCCAGAACTTTCGACTACTTTCAACAAAATTGATAACTTAAAATGTTTATTGGATATGCTTGGGGATATGGTGGCCGTGAGAGGGGTTTAGTTGCGCTACAATAACTTGCGACTATTAAAAGGGCAATAGCCCTTTCATTTTCCAATCAAATAAACCCTTTTTTTGCAACATCGCTATCTATAAAAACCTTACATGATCCCAGGGCATAACTTACAACCCTTGCCCTGAGGGCTGTGGGGGGATGGGTTGTCATCCTTAAAGCCTTACTTTCCAAAACTTTCAGCTCCGTTGATCAAAATGGATATCTAAAAAGTCTGCTTGGATGTCTTTGGGGAAAAGGCGCGCGAGGAAAAGGGGTTAGTTGCCCTCAAATCACTTTCGACTATTAAAAAGGGCACTAGCCCTTTGAATTTCAAATCGAATAAGCCCTTTTTCAAGTCTCTGCCACAAAGATTTCAATAAAAACCTTATATGCCCCCAGGGCATAACTTATAACCCTTGCCCTGAAGACTGTGGGGGGAGTGTCCTGCTCAAAGGTATAATTTCCTGAACTTTAAAGTGGGTGGAACAAAATGGTTATCTCAAAATTTTGATTGGATATGTTTGAGGAAATGGTGGGCGTGGAAGAGGTGTTAGTTGCCTTCCAATCACTTTAGACTATTAAAAAGGGCACTAGTCATTTCAATTTCCAATCAAATGAGCCGTTTTTGAAGTTTCTACGACGATGCATTCTATAAAAACCTTATATGCCCCCAGGGCATAACTTACAACCCTTGGCCTGAGGGCTGTGGGGGAGTGTCTTCCTCAAAAACATAATTTATATCTGGAAATCCGCAACACTGAACAAAATGGCTACTTAAAAATTTTGATTGGATGTGTTCGGGGAAAAGGTGGGCGAGAGAGGGGGGCTAGTTGCCCTCAAATGACTTTCGACTATTAAAAAGGGCACTAGATCTTTGAATTTCCTATCGAATGATCCCTTTTTCAAGTTTCTATGACAAAGATTTCAATAAAAACTTATATTTGCCCCAGGACATAACTTATAACCCTTGCCCTGAAGACCGGGGGGAGTGTCCTGCTCAAAGGTATAATTTCCGGAACTTTCAACTGCGTGGAACAGATTGGCTATCTCAACATTTTGATTTGATGTGTTTGAGGAAATGTTGGGCGTGGAAGGGGTGTTAGTTGCCTTCCAATCACTTTCGATTATTAAAAAGGGCACTAGCCATTTCAATTTCTAATCGAATAAGCCCTTTTTGAAGTTTCTATGACAAAGCGTTCTATAAAACTTTATATGCCCCCAGGGCATAACTTACAACCCTTGTCCTGAGGGATGTGAGGGGGTTGTCATCGTCAAAGACCTAATTTACAGAACTTAAAACTACGTTGACTAAAATGGCTATCTCAAAATGTTAATTGGATGTGTTTGGGGGAAAGGTGGGCGTGGGGGGGGGGGGGCTAGTTGCCCTCCAATCACTTTCGACTATTAAAAAGGGCACTTGCCCCTTTAATTTCAAATCGAATGAGCCTTTTATGAATTTTCTATGACAACGGCTTCTATAAAAACCTTATATGCCCCCAGGGCATAACTTACAACCCTTGCCCTAAAGGCTGTGGGGGAGTATCCTCCTCAAAAACATATTTTCTGTCTTGAAATAAACTACGCTGAACAAAATTGGCTATCTACAAATTTTTATTGGATGTGTTTGGGGGAATGATGGGTGTGGGCGGGGAGGCTAGTTGCCCTCCAATCACTTTCGAATATTAAAAAGGGCAATAGCCCTTTGAAATTCAAATCGAATGAGCTTTTTTTGAAGTTTCTACGACAATGCCTTCTATAAAAGCCTTAGATGCCCCCAGGGCATAACTTAAAACCCTTTCCCCGAGGGTTGTGGGGGAGTGTTTTGCTAAAAAAACATATTTTTATCTGGAAATCAACTACGCTGAACAAAATGGCTATCTCAAATTTTTGATTGGATGTGTTTGGGGGAATGATGGGTGTCGGGGGGAGGGGGGCTAGTTGCCCTCCAATCACTTCCGATTATTAAAAAGGGCACTAGCCACTCCAATTTCCAATCAAATGAGCCCTTTTTGATGTTTCTACGACAACTTTGTCGATACGAAGTGCCCGTGTATGCAGGAAAAAAAACTTTGTGCCCACATCGTTCTTTACTTAGTCAGCGCTATTGCGCTGCCAATGAAATACTTTTAAATTGCTTCTTAATATACTTTAAAATACTTTAACTTTTTAAATACGATTTAATTTTAATTGCAGCTTTTGGAATGCAATTTAAATAATTTTAAATTGCTTCTTACTATTATTAGTCGATTTTGGGAGAGACCTGTGCTAACCGCTATGAAGAAATATTGCTCTTCAACAACTGTGAGCCAACCAATTAAGGCGGCTCATAGAAGTTGCTTAAAGCTAGTCTCCATTTGGTAGATTGTGCCATTCTGCCATCTTGCAGAAAAAATAACGTCGAAGGTTGTAGTATCTGCAAACTGCCAATACGGAGCCGGAAAAGAAGTCTCCATTGAAATAAAATTTGCAGATTGGCGGTGTAGATATGCAGAATCTGCCAAATGGAGACTGGCTTTTAGCCCCCCCCCCCTAGTTCAGAATGAAATGACGCCACTGTTTGGCTTCAACTATGTTAAAGCTAATTATGCCAGCAATGATTGAAAACATACTCCTCTATCATCTAAGATGTTTTTACAGAACGAGTTGGCTCATTTAAACTTAGAATTTGGAAATGTCTCAAGACTCAGACCGTAATGTAAGCGTCACTTTAGTTATTTCAGTTTTCACGTCAGGCGATTATGTTGATGATATACAGGAACTACGTTTATCATAATCATTGATCTTTATTGATTTTCTATTTTTAAATAGCCTAATTAATTTTGAAAAAATTGTCAAGACTCATATATTCATATTTATCAAGCTTCGTCTTGTTTGTCTCAAAAATAATTCCATATGGTAATTGTTTTTTTTTATGTGCCTTAAACTTTGAAGATAGTCTACCTCAAGGCCTGGCATAGGCTATGAAATTTTGAATGCCTAGGCAAGCCAAATGAAATTTTGGTTCAGGGAAAAATGTATCGGCAGTGAAGCCCTCACATCAATGTAGATCATCTAAACTAAATTTTACATTTAGGTAAATTTTTATCAAATCATATTAGCCTATTGACTTACAAATTAAGTGAATAGGCTATACTGCTTGATGCCCTTTTTTATGCCCTTTCCAAATATAATAATCATTTTTGTTGGAAATGAATTTTACCCCCACACCTATAGCCTATATACCAATTCAGGGTAGCCTATATCTTTGCAGATTGGGGGGTGGGGGTAAATTTTAAACTTACCTTCCATGTACATCAGAAGTAAAATTTGCCCCCCCCCCGAATGTGCAAATATATACCCTGAATTTGGATATATAGGGGTGGGGGTAAAATAAATTTCCAACAAAAATTGGCTGTAATTGAAAATCCTAGACATTGAGTTCTAGAATCTAAAACTCAATGTCTAGCCAAGTGCTTTGTCTAGCATGTATAGCTAAGCACCACATTTAACTTGTGAATGGCTGTTACCTAGACTTGAATTCTGGCTAGACATGGGATTCTTGCTGGACATGCTTGTGAATGCTGCTTAAATGCAACACTAGATGTCATTTTTTATGTTCTTTCTGAATTTAACAATTGATTTCCTTGCAAATTCAGTTTAAGCCTTTTTTGTACCCTTGAAAATGATAATTTCTTTCTATGCTTTCTGATATAATAAAAAGGGTTAAAGCATTGGTTTCAAACTTTCTATTTCATTATCAAATCAATTTTGGTTAAAGATTTAGAACTGTGACTCCTGATAAGGAGGCATGTTAAGAAATCAATTCATACTTTAAAATATGTAGGCTATAATGATCCTAGTTAACATATTATCCAAGGGGAGAATCTTTATTGTCAAGTCTTTCCTCTTTTTTCCTTCTTATTCCAACTTAAAAGAAAAAAATTACAATTTTTTCCACACTAAAATGCAATGCATAAAACTTTTGAAATTGCTGCTATAAATTGTTCTTATAGTTAGCATTCATCCTGGTCATTGTTCATTCTGTTTTTTTTTAATGAGCAGTGTCAAAAATACAAAATATTAATACAACTTAACCTAACTTCAATTAAAAATCAACAGACTTGGACAGACAATGTGCTATCTATAAGAACAATTTATAGCAGCAATTTCAAAAGATTTACACATTACATTCAGTGTGGCAAAAATTGTAATTTTACTTTTAAGTTGGAAAAAGAAGGAAAAACTTGATGATAAAGGTTCTCCACTTGGATAATATGTTAGCTAGGATCATTATACATATTTTAAATTAAGAATTGTTTTCTTAACATGTCTCCTTATCAGGAGTCACAATTCTAAATTTATACCCAATTTTGTTAGAGTTAAATAATCTACAAGTATTGATTTATCACAATTTAGTTGATTTTTTTATTCAACTTAATCTTGATAAATCAATGTCTGTGAGTTATACAACTTTTACAAAATAGATTTATTATGAAATAGTAAGTTTAAAACAAATGTTTTAACTCATTTTTATATTAAAAAAATATAGAAAGAAGTTATTATTTTCAAGGGTCCTAAAAGGGCTCAAAATTGAATTTGCAAGAAAAGCAATTATTATATTCAGAAAGAGCATAAAATGGGGCATCAAGTGATATGTTAACTTTATTCATAGGTCAATTATATGAACTGCTCAATATTTACCTTAAGGTAATTACTACACTTTCCAAGAATAAAGATGAATCCTATAGATGCTGATCTGTTTTTTTTCCTGGCCTTGTTTTTTGGGTGAGGAAACCCACTTGCTGGGGGGGGGGGTGTTTGTCTGTTTTTGTCATTGTATTTATGTTGCTAATAAATGAGCTTGAACTTGAAGAAATGAAACTTAAAACAAATGCAGGCTAATAAATTACAATAGAAATAGATTACAACAAATAAGGATAATGCAATTGTATAGTCACTTAAAACTATGGTAGACAGAATGCAACCATTTCTCATTGTATTTACAAGCTCTTTCTCTTCACTTTGCATTTATTATGAAATAGTAAGTTTAAAACAAATGTTTTAACTCATTTTTATATTAAAAAAATATAGAAAGAAGTTATTGTTTTCAAGTGTCCTAAAATGGCTTAAAATTGAATTTGCAAGAAAAGCAATTATTATATTCAGAAAGAGCATAAAATGGGGCATCAAGTGATATGTTAACTTTATTCATAGGTCAATTATATTTATTTATTTATTTATTTATTAATACCAAGATACGGTAAGTTTTAACAAGCTTGTCGCACAAACCAATTATAAAAAAGTCTATAACAATGTCAATGACATAACAAAAACATACAGTAACTGAAAAACATTGGAAAAACAATTTTACTGAAACATACAATAACATACCAAATTAACTGAAACATATCTGTTAATAATTGAAACCTACAAAAAAGTAAGCCTACAAAATAACTGTCACACTGTCACAAATCAGGTAATACAAAAATAAAAATAATCTCAAAATGGATTGTGATAGGACCTAGTATATAAATCTGTAGAGGCTAAACCACCTTTGAAAGACTGGACCGTGGTACTTGCAAGTATTTCTGATGGAAGAGCATTCGCATTCTTCCAAACTTAGCTAGTTAAAGAGTCTTTGCCCATTATTTTCTTTGAATATGGTGGGTAAATCTTGTGTTGATGTTGAAGGGTACTATTATATTCTGTAGAAGGGAAAAAGTGAGTTGGGGTGATATTATCAATATTCCTAACAATGTGAAATGTATTTATTACATCAGCTCTATCACGTCTGAACTGGAGAGAAGGCAACTGTAGTCTTTGCATTCTCTGGTGGTAAGGTAGATGACTCAGGAAATGGTATGAGTTTGGTGGCCCTATGTTTCACTCTCTCAACCCTCTCTCTATCTCTCTTATTAAGGGGATACCATACTGATGAGCAATACTCAAGTATTGGACGTACAGTGGATACATAAAGTGAAATCAATGAACGAAGGTTAAACTTAGAAAAAGTACACCTTAGACATAATAATTGGTAATTAGCCTTATGGGTGATATCCGATACATGTTTATTAAATTTGAGACTTGAATCAAAGCAAATCCCAAGGTCACGAACATATTCCACACTTGAAATTGATTTACCAACAACAAAGTAATGGTAATGCTGAGGAATCTGCGCAAATAGTGCACAGCATTGCACTTGGTTTCATGAATGAACATAGAGTTTGCAGTACACCACTGGCCAAGAGCAACCAAATCCTCTTGAAGTAAAGAAATCTCTAGTTCACTCATGACTGGCCTGTAGATTTTTACATCATCTGCAAACATTTTTATGGTCGAATTCCTAACAACGCCTGGTAAATCATTGATAAAAAGGCAGAAGAGTACTGGCCCAAGACAACTGCCTTGTGGAACTCCACTTATGACAGAAATAGGTGATGACAAAGCATCACCTACTGCAACCTCTTGGGTTCTATTTGTAAGATAATCTGTTATCCATGCTTTAGTTTGTGGGCCTATACCATATAGTTGAAATTTTTTTTATCAGAAGTGGAATGGAAATTTTTTTGAATGCTTTGGAAAAGTCAATATAAATACAGTCAAACAAAATACCATTATCAGCCATAAAATGAAAATCACAAATCACCTCTAGAAGTTGCATGTTACAAGATCGTTGTTTATGGAAACCATGCTGAGCAGAATGCCATAAGTTGTTTTCCTCAAAATGTGCTTGGATTCTTCTCACCACAATTTTCTCCATTATACAGGAAAAGATTGATGTATTTGAAATTGGTCTGTAATTATTGAAATGGGACTTCTTGTACATTCTTGTACATTCTCTGAACCATTCTTGTACAATGGCCTAATGATAGTCCTTTTCCAAGCTGAAGGACATTTACCAGATGAGAGACAAAGATTAAAAAGATATGTGAGTGGCCCAGCAAGCACTGATGCAAGTTCACGTAACATCACATTAGAAAATCCATCAATATCTGGTACCTTTCCTGGATCAAGATTTCGGAGTGTCAGATAAACCTGTTGGACTGTAAACTCTGAATCAACAAACTCTTTTGTTAAATCTGGAGGAATAAACTGAGTGTGTGTTATGGTACGTGTTTGAGTAAAAACTGAACCAAATACCTTATTGAAAAGTTGTTATTTTACAAAATCATCATCAATATGTGATAAAGTTTTAGGATCTATAAAGGAAGTGGAAGGTGGGAATTGTGAAATTTGATTCCTTCTCACATATCTCCAAAATCTTTTTGGGTAACTTTGGACTGATGCTATCACATTTATTTCTACCTCTTGACAATTTAAACGAAGAAATTTAGTTGCTCTGTTGCTAGCTCATTTATAATTTAACCAAGAATCTAAGGTTTTAAATCTTAAATGATCATGCCACCTATCACCCTTTTCTTTTAGCATTTGTACAATATACCAAGAAAGGATCTGTCTATTTTTGAAAAACTGTCTACTAGTATATATTGGTACATATTGATCCTTACCTTCTATAAGGGTCTGCTTAATAAAATCAAAAGATGCATCAACAGTAGCATTACACTGCTGCAACTCCTCTCGTATAGAAAAAGATAAAATATACTCTGAAAATGCAATGTAATTTCCTTTATCATAATCATATTGGGGAGAATGATTTAGAATATCAGAAGAACCTACCACACAATTTAGAGATATCACCAATACCACGTGATCACTTTTTTCTAGTGGTGGCAAAAATTCAACACTAGCAACATCATCTGGTGATTTTGTAATTACAAGGTCTAAAACTGAAGGGGCTGAATTAGTGCGCAAACGAGTAGGGTTTTGAATGTGCTGATACAAATAATGTTCTTGTAAAGTTTCTAGGAAATGATTTTCAAATGACTCATCAGAAAGTTGTGTTGTACCTGATGTCCAATCAATAGAAGGTAGGTTAAAGTCACCAACTACTAGAAATTTAGAACTAGATAAAGAGACAGTGGATAAATACTGCAATATTTTTCTATTATTAAATGAAGACAATTCACAAACACTAGGACTACGATAAATGGCTACAACTCTAAAAGCAATTGAGGACCCAGGTAATTTCACATCAACTACTAAGGATTCACTTATAATTGAAGAAATTGGGTCATTAACTTCAGTATACTTCAATGAGGTATGAACATAAATGAAAATTCCACGCTTATAATTATCATTTATAATGAGATTATAATCAGGCACTTCCTGGAAAAATATAGCTGGGTGCTGACAATTCTTGGGTAGTGATTCTGTAATAACAATAACATGGGGTTTGCAGGTTGATATTAGGGCATGAAATTCATCAATTTTTGTAGATAAACAGTCTGCGTTTGTATACAGAACCGATAAATTACTTTGCTTGTTAATACTATGTAGAGGCAGGGAATAGGTTTTTAAAGGGCCATTCTGTTGTTTGGGGTAATGGCAGCCCGTTTTGGCATGTTTTTTTGTCACTATACAGCCATTTTTTATTCCTAAATTTTTCTCACCAGGAGCAGCTTTTTTCTTGATTTCTTCTACTAATCTTTTTTGTGGAGCCGGTCCTCTATTTAGGTATGTGGAAATAATCAACTGTCTCCCTTTTTAATGTAGGACTGTGTTAGGATGTCAAATTAATTTTTAAGGGAATTGACTGAGAACGGTAAGGGATCTGGTTAATTGTACGAGTTTGGAGCATTTGAGGTGTTGTTATTTCTTGTCATCCTTTGAAAATTGGTCACTGCATCTTCACCTACAATTTGAAACATATTTTTAAGAAAATTTCGTAAGAACTGTAAGTCATTGGTTTGGGGTGGAACACCATATGTAACTAAATTCATACGTCTTTTCAGTCTGTCATTTTCTTGTAGCACCATCTTTTGAACTTCAGTTTTCAGCTTAACGTCAATGGTATGATTGACCATTTCCTCAACATTGGCCATGGACACCTTAGATGAGATAATATTTTGTAGACTCTGAACTCTAGCATTAATACCTTCAAGAGAGGTACGCATTTCACCCATTTTGAAAACCAACATACATAGCTTTCATTTCACTACAGTGCTCATTAAGAGCTGACTTCAGCAGCTGGGGAAGTTCTTCCTGGGCTGAACCTCTAGATTTACACATGGGGCATACCCAGGTGCTACCAAGTCGGTCATTCATTTTTACAAAGATATCATATTCAGAGGAGGACATTGATAGGCATTGTGCACACAACCATTGGTCACATTTATCATATTGCATAGCACAAGAACTGTTGTCAAGTAAACACCCAGCAACAGCATATTTATCAATACCTTTTACAGGAGTAATTGGTTTCTGACATTTGTTACTTTGTGGAAGGGGCATCACACTGGTAAATAGACTACTGAACTGGCTATAATTTCAAAACTTCCAATAGGTGTGCAGATTCTATAATCAATAATCAACTATACTGAGGCTACCAGGACTACTAAGGTGAGGGGTAACACAACAAAGCAGAACATACACTTGTATAGTTAGTAGTACCCCACTGTCACAACTGTAGGCTACTAGTAAACATAACCAGCAATAAATGAGGAATAAAAATCCAAATAAGCTCACTCTTTTGAACTTATCAAAATGCAGGAGAAGAAAACAAACCTTGGCCAATTACAAGTGGTAGGCTGTTATTTTTATGTTTAGGCTATTTCGGTTTTTAACAGCTTTTCTTATTTATACAATATGATGATTGTGGTGGCACTATTGATCATATTGGTATTAGTTGTATCGTATCGTATTGGTGGCGTATTGATCACAATTTACCTTAAGGTAATTACTACACTTTCCAAGAATAAAGATGAATCCTATAGATGCTGATCTGTTTTTTTTCCTGTCCTTGTTTTTTGGGTGAGGAAACCCACTTGCTGGGGGGGGGGTGTTTGTCTGTTTTTGTCATTGTATTTATGTTGCTAATAAATGAGCTTGAACTTGAAGAAATGAAACTTAAAACAAATGCAGGCTAATAAATTACAATAGAAATAGATTACAACAAATAAGGATAATGCAGTTGTATAGTCACTTAAAACTATGGTAGACAGAATGCAACCATTTCTCATTGTATTTACAAGCTCTTTCTCTTCACTTTGCTTTTTCTTTTTTTATACTGACCTCAATTTCTAAATGTTTTTTGTTGATATTACTGATGTCTAGCATCAGTTATAAGTTAGAATTCCTTGGAGTCTTTCACGGAAGATCTTAAGCAGGAGTTTGCCACCACTAGTCAGTTGACACAAACACTTTCCCAACTGAGAAGAGACATAAAGAGTGACATTTCTGCCCAAGTTAGCAATATTGCTAGCATGGTATCACAAATTGAAAATTCATTGCACTCAGTTTGCACTACCTCAACAGTTCACAACCTAGTGGTATCTACAGTGTCCTCTAAGTTGTCTCAACTTCCATCAGCCCAATTATCTGAATCTGATGTTTGTCAGATAGACGTCTTAATATTGTTGCTTATGGTACCCCCCCCCCCCCCCAGACTGATGATGCAGTTTTCCTGTATAATTATCTCTTTTGCAATTATGGAGTTGACATTGGTGCCCCCCCAGCCCAAGTAAAAAGACTTTCTAATACCTGTCAACCATCTGGTAACCACCCCCTCCTCTTCTCTTCTCTGTACCATCAACTGAATTTAGAAAGCAAATTATACAGAAATCCTCTGAAACAAAAGGATCAATTAGTGTTTTATGGAGATAGTCCTAAGGAAGATTGCATAAATCACAAAGCTCTAGTTGAGGTGCTGAAATGCAGAAAAGCTAAGGGAGAAGTTAATTTGATAATCCATAAAATTGCCACCATTCAAAAAAACTTGCCAGTTTGAGCAATCCCCCAGACTACTCCAATGTCCCACTATTGTATATGCCTCTTTCTACCTCTAATAATTGTTTAAATTTTTATGGACTTGCATCACCTAATTCTGTCTCTGAATAGTCTAGTAGTGAACACAATAATAATAGTTTCTTTCCTGGTGCTGACACTTCTCTTGTTTCTTCAACAACAACTTGTCTAACTAATGTTTCTTCTTTGTCATTTTGCTGTATCCAATAACCTTACCAGTCAATTAGTTCCTGCATCCTCACTGATTCCTACCTCTCAGGGAATGAAATCCCTTAGCTCCAATGTTGATAGCCTCCCTAATAAGATTTCTGAACTTTCTCTTCATATAAAATCTGAAGGAGTGGATGTTGCTGCAATTACAGAAGTTTCTCCAAAAAATACCTTGTCAATTTTAACTCCTGATGAAATAAAAATTGATGATTACCAACTATTTCCTAATCCAAATTCCCCACTTTGCCACCAAGGAGTGTGCCTTTATATAAGAGATGGACTAAATGTTAGTCTAATTCAACTCAATTCTCTGAATACTGATGGAATTGAGTCTGTGTGGATTAAATTACACAATCAAAGAACTTCAATTGTAGTGGGTGTTGTTTATAGAAGCCCCATTGCTCTGTGTGTTATGGACTCTGAATCAAATTTGGCTGCCATGTTGTCTCACATGGTGACCAATTTTGCCAGCTATGAACTTGTCCTTATGGGGGACTTAAATCTCCCTGAAATCCAATGATGGATCTGGTTTTTGTAATAGAGATTCTCCTTTTTTTTTCTGCCCTCTGTGATAATTCCCTCTGTCAAACAATCTCACAACCAACTTGTTTTAGGGAAGGTCAAGTCTCCAACATTCTTGATCTGGTTATACTCAGTAACCCTGACCTTCTTATTAAGAATGTTATAACCACGCCTGTTGGTAACAGTGACCATGTTGTAATTATTTCAGAGTTATGTCTACCTACCATTCAGCCTTCCTCTAAGCAACAAAAGTATGTAAATTACAAAATAGTCTCTGAAAAACTTGCCAAAGTCAACTGGAAAAAGCTTATTACTGATGATATTAAGAAGAGTTGGTCAAACATAAAAATGGAAATTCTAAATCTCTTTCCCTGCTGTTCAAATTATCTTTAAATCTTTCTAGACTACCTCAGGCCTGGAAAACTGCATATAACATTCCTATTTTTAAAAAGGTATAGAGGACCTTGTTGAAAATTATCAACTCATTAGCCTGACATTAGCAGGTGTTAATGTTCTTGGAAGAATAGTCAATTCTGCAATTGTTAAATATCTTGAGGCGAATAATGTTTTACACAGTTCACAACATGGCTTTCTTTCTAGAAGATCTGTTGACACAAATCTCCTTGAATCATATGATCACATCAACAAGTTGCTTGATATTGGGGTTCTAGCTGACATGATTCTGCTTGACTTTTCTAAAGCTTTTGACAAAGTGTGTCACAACCGACTTGCAATTAAATTGTGTGCTGTTGAGCTTGAAGAGAAATCACTGCTCTGGATCCTTGATTTTCTTTACTTGTGAAACCAATGTGTTCAGTTGTCTGATGACTTTGGAGATTGTATTCTTTCTTCCTCAACATGTGTTCTGAGTGGAGTTCCTCAGGGAAGTGTCTTGGGTCTTACATTATTTAATACTTTCATTGATGATGCTCCTTCCATTATCAGCAGTAATTCAAGTCTTTATGCAGATGACATGAAACTTCTTGGGCCAGCTTTGTCCTGTGAAGATCATGCCCTGCTACAAATTAATCTTACCTTAAAAATTACCTTAAATCGCACTTGCTAGCGATATGGACGAGTCCAGTGTACGCCAGTTAGTGATGATAGGGCTGCGGGACATCAGCTTCATCCCATTGCGTGAGCCATAGTTTGGTTTCCCATTCCTTATCGAGATGGGCTTTGAAACTGTCAACGGATGGTGAACTCACTGTCGTTTTGCTCAGATCGTTCCAGAGGCGTATGATGCGGGTGGAGAAGAAATTGTTACTCTTCCTTGTATTAGCACACTTACGAAAAAGCTTCGCTGAATGACCCCTGGTTCTTGACAACTTGGCAGGCTGAAAGAGGTCCTTGTTGTCAGACTTGAGCAGTTTGTATGTCATTATCATATCACCTCTTCACTAACAGTATGTCAGAGTTGTTAGATTGAGGCTCTGCAGTCGGCATGCATACTCTTTGTCTCTGAGCCTCTTTATACATTTTGACGCCCGTCTTTGGACAGAATTGAGAGCCATCTGGTCTTTTTTATTAATTGGCGTGGCGACACACATTCCAAATTCTAATCTCGGTCTCACCAGGCTCTTGTAAAGTTTTGTGATTATTGCAGGGGATCTACTTGTCATTGTACGTTTGATGAGACCAAAAGTTTGGTTCGCCTTTGCTACTGCAGCTCGGGTGTGGCAGTTGAAATTAAGGTCTTCGTCTACAACGACCCCCAGATCTCTTTCAGAGGTACTCTCAGAGAGTGGCTGTCTCACACCGGCATTTGCTGACATCGAGTATTGCCATCGTGGGTTATTTCTTCCAAAATGGAGAACCTTGCACTTTTTAACATTAAACTTGAGCCTCCATATCTTGGCCCATTTGCCAAAGCTGTCAAGATCTGACTGTATTGAGGTCACACCTTGCTGAGTTCCGACAGGACCAATGAGCTTCAAGTCATCGGAGTACAGGCTAAGCTTGCTTGTAACGGTTCTTGGAGCGTCATTAATATATACATTGAAGAGTGTAGGTCCCAAAACTGTTCCTTGAGGAACCCCGCTTAAGACCTCAGCTATTTTAGAGTAGTAAGCTCAGCCACCTTCACCAAAAACTCTGACCTGCTGCTTTCTTCTCTTTAGGAAAGACGTGATCCAGTCCACCACTCCCTCTTGAATTCCAATTGCCTTCAGTTTCAAATGAAGCCTTCAATGGCAGACTTTATCGAAGGCTTTAGCAAAGTCTAGCAAGACCATATCCACTGGGAGACCTTGATCAAGGAGCTCAGTTATGTAATTATACGAGTCAATCAGATTGGTTTCGACTGATCTGCCTGGTCGGAAACCATGTTGTTGTTTTGATAGAAGGTTATTTGTGATCAAATGTCTAAGAATGGCAGTGTTGACAATACCTTCTAGGATTTTCCCAACAGCAGATGTAATACTGATTGGCCGATAACTGCAAGCTTTGCTCTTGTCTCCTCCTTTATGTATTGGCGAGATATGGGCTACTTTCCAGTCCATTGGTATGACTTTAGTGTCAATAGATTTCTGGAAGAGTCTTTAGAGGGGCATTGCTAGTTGGGAATGAGCTTCCTTTAAGAGTTGTGGATGTATGCCATCTGGCCCAACAGACTTATTTGGATTAAGCTTTTTAAGCCAAGATTTAAGCTCAGCCTGATCCACTCTTAAGGGTAACATTTGAGTGGTGATCTTGTAGCATGGTGGGGTTGGCAGAGGGGCTTTGTCTGCGGGTGTGAAGACTGATGTAAACTGGTGGTTCAAGGCATCAGCAATTTCTTGGGGGTTGTTTGACTGGGCTCCATTACAAACCAGCTCCGAAACCGTGTGTCTACCAGGCTTATGTGCTGAGGCATATTTCCAGAACTTCTTGGGATTGGTTTTTGAGGTTGCTGCGATGGCCTCCTCGTATTTCTCTATCAGTTCTCTGGACAGGGCTCAAACTTTGTTCCTTGAGGCTTTGAACTTTACCAGGTAGTCCGTTCTGTGGGGGTCCTGATTTATGAGCTTTGACAGTTTCTTCTTCTTGTTCCTTGCACTTTTCATTTCTCTGGTCATAAAGGGAAGAGTTTTTGGTTTTTATCTCCACGTGGTAGTTGTATTTCTACTGACGGTGTCTAACAACATATTTTTCATTTTCTCCCACGTGTCCTCTACATCCATTGTTTCAACAAATGACCAATTGCACTGACAGAGTTCACGCCTGATTTGATTGTAGTTTGTATACACATGTCTGGTTAGATTCGATGTCTGTGGGTACAATCGAAATCGGCATTTTATAGCTATGTGATCACTATTTCCAAATGGGGGTTGCGATTCTATATCAATGAGTGACTCAGGATCATTTACCAAAACGAGATCAAGAAGTGAAGGATTCTGTCCCTCTCGATATCTGGTCGGGAATGTCACTGCCTGGAACAGCGAGTGTGCTTCTAAGCAGTCAAGAAAAGACCGCGTAACCGCGTTACTCGTGTGGCCATACCCCTCAGTCCACTCAATCATAGGTAAGTTAAAGTCGCCAACTATGACTAGATTCTTACACTTTCGAGCAGCACCATCAATAGACCAGCATATAGCCGAGAGTGAGTTCTCCAGACTTGTCGAGGTGGGACTTCTGTAAAAACAACCAAGTATAACGGGACCCCCAGGTAGGTTAATAGATATCAAAATTTGTTCTACACTTGGCTCATATTCTGACTTAATATCAATAGTGCCTACCTGAATCGTTTCTTGTACATATATGGCTATTCCTCTGCCACCATCCATCAATAAGTTTGTCATCAGTCTGTATCCGGAAATCTGTATCTGGGATTCTATCAGGGGTAGGGAGGTTTGCTTTGGTTTAATCTCACAGAACGCATAAATATCAGCCTCATTTGCGGAGAGGACACATCTGACCTCCTGAAATTTCAAGGTTAGGCAATCAACATTGCTAAACCCCACACTAAGTCCAGTAATTTTCTTGCAATGGCTGTTGCCTGCATCTGTACTAAGTCCATAAGAAGACATAGAAGTCTCTGGGTTTGCATCACTATAATTATCACTTGTATACACTGTACTTCGAAAATCACTACCATCTAACTGACTATTTACATAAGTTACTTCACTTGGTATATCATCTAGAGTTCCATTGCAGCCGGCGGGACTGCACGAGTCGGCACGTTTTTTGGAACTATAGCGTTGCCTCGGATAACCAAATTGGTTTCGCCTTGTGCTCGTCTAGCCTGCAACTCCTCGTATAACTTTGCTATTTTCTCGCGGTCAGTCTTTGAGACATCATTACGGAACTGGATCGTATCTGACCCTTTTCTTTCATAAGACTTTTGAAGGATTTGTTTCTTAGTCTTAAAATCAGGGACCGAGAACATTATAGGAACAGGCTTGTTTCCGGTGTTGGTGGTTGCAGCTTGTCCTTGGGTTTGCAGATTACTTAGACGACGGACATTTGAGATGCTCACGTTTGGCAGCCCATAATCACTCGCAAGGTATCTCTTGATGTACAGTTCATCACTTGTCTGAGGGGGGACACCAAAGACGACACTATTAAGCTTTTGGTGCTGCCGGTCCCTGTCGTCTGCAATCATGTGTCTAACTTTAGTTTCAAGCTGCACCTCAAGATCATTTTTCAATGTCCGAATCTCCGACTCGACCAATCTCTGAACTGCTGCCTGGTCAAATGAGGTGCACTGTTCGATAGTAGCCAACTGACTTTCAACACCACTAAAGCGGTTATCAATATCAGTGGTTAGCTGGTCTCTTAGTTCGGCAAACGCTTCTTTCACTGCATCGTTAACTTTAGTGTCCAGTTCCTTTACAGTACTAAGAGCAGACCGGAATGGTTCGAGATTCTTATCCATAATCTTCTGAATATCGTTCAAAGATGCCCCACTCGCCACTTGAGGGTTACTTTTGCAAAGTGGGCATTTCCACTCACAGCCAACTCGTCGTGTCATTTTAGTCAGTAGAGAGTACTCTGCCTCTGACATTTCTAGACAGTCAATACATATCCAGAGGCTACAGCCATCACAGTTCATAGCACATGAATCCTCATGCAAGTCCTCATCACATGTCGCACGCTTATTGGTCCCTTTTTTTGGGCTCTCGCGATGTCTCTTTAGCGGCATTGTGCTGGCAACGCTGTTCTAACTTGTTTTGAGTCGGCAACACTGCTTCACGCAAGCTAGATATTTATGATGGTTAAAATGTCCAGAAATACTTTGATGGTGAGTTTAACTTTTAAATTAAACTTAGTCTATCCTTGAATGTCACTTTTTGATGGAGTAGGCTCACTTTGTCCGTGTTAATTTTTCACTATTTAAGAGATGTATTGATAGGTGTCTGCCATGTTTGACATCACTATCATCTTCATCTGCTGGGTCAATGGGGTGAGGCCTGGCTTCTTGAATTCAATGTTGCCAAGTGCCATATCATTCACTTTGGCAAATTGTTCCTAGCTGCAATTTAAGGTAATAAATTCTATAGTACTATATTATTCAGTATGTTTTGTAGCTCCATATTACCTTAAACTGCAGCTTGGAGCAAATCCAAGCATTTTCTATCCTTCTAATGCTCTGTTATGACTGTACTTCCCATGTACTAGATTTGATGATCATGAAATCTCCAGATGACATAGTAGTCCTTAAGATGCTGCCACCTCTAGGTAAAAGTACCCATGTAGTTATGTCTTTATCACTGAATGTAAGTACAGTGGTGAACTCTGGTTCTAAATTTTATTATGATTACAACAAGGGTTGTTATGATGAAATTCAAGACTTTATCTGTTCTGTTTCTATTGCTGGGGAGCTTTGGTCTCAAAATGCAGATGTGGATGTTGCTTTTGAATTTATCTGAGAGGTTATAAAAGAAGCATGTGATAGGTTCATTCCATGTTATTACAAAAAGAAGGTTCAAGAAAAAGAAGATGACTGCCGAAATTTGTACTTGATGCTATTAGTGATAAAAATAAACAATGGATATGGTATATGTTGGAAAAAACAACAACAAAGACTTGTGGTGTGTGTATGAAAGGGCTTGGAATTGTGCCACTTGATCCCTGCAAGTTAAGCAGGAATCACTTGAATTGTTAATCATTACTAACATTTGAGGGTGTCCAAAGAAGTTTAGGAAGTATGTTAAAAGAAACAAGGCTGATTCCTCAACTGATTTGTGCATTTTTGGTGACCCAGCTACTAGTGAATTAATAAGCAATGATCAGGAATAGTCTGATGTGTTTAATCAGGTGTTTTTGTCAGTTTTTGTAAATCTGAATGACATTCAAGCATGCAGTCCATCCCATTTTATTGAATTTTTTTCAACAGATAAAATGCCCTTTAATGACTCTGATATTTCTTCAGAGCAGGTTTTAAAAATTCTCCATGGCCTTTCTGTTAATAAAGCTCCTGATATAGAGCCACATGTTCAGCTGAACCTCTTGTGTTTCTGTGTAGCTGTTTTCTATTGAGTGGTAAATGCCTGCTAGCATGGAAAAAAGCAGTTGTAAAGCCACTCCATAAAGGAGGATATAAGTTCCAATTTGCAAATTATTGTCTGATTTTAAACACCTCAATTTCTTTGAGAGTTCTTGAAAGGATTATTGTATATTAGATGCAGGATTACTTCAAGTAAAATAAATTATGGCATCCATCATAGCATGATTTCAGAAAAAAAAACCAGTCATGGAATATGGAGTTGCTAGAAGCTATAAAAGATTTCTAAAATAGGGCTGATTTTGGTTTGAAGTTTGATTGCTTTTACATTGACTTTAGGAAAGCATTTGACAAAGTTTCGGTTAGTTTGTTGCTTGAAAAATGTGAAAAGTATAAGCTAGGCAGTAGAACTTTAGTATGGATTACAGATTACTTATCTGGCTGTTCCCAGCAAGTTATAGTTGGTAGTGCACTTTCAAGTGAGAGCCTAATTTTGAGTGGTGTGCCACAAGGCAACTGTTTTGGCCTAGTGTTGATTTTTCAATGATTTGCCTCAAGTATTTTGTCACTATACTGTCAAACTGTTTGCAGACAATATAAAACTGTATGAAAGTGTCACCTCCCCAGTAGATGTTGCCCTTATTCAAGAGGATCTGAATGCCCCAAAGGATTGATGTAAATCAAACTCTGGGTTTGTAAACCATCAAAAATGTTATGTACTTCATTACTTTTCAAAAAGTTGACTTATCATAATTTTCTTGGTGATACACTTGTTTCATATGTGGATTCAGTAAAAGAATTGGGTATTTACTTTGATAATGATAACCAGTTAAAGTTTCATAAGCATGTATCAATAATTATTGCAAAATGCTAATTATAGTCTGGTTTGAATTAAGAGAAGTTTCAGGAAATGTAACCTTCAAACTTTTTTGACACTATACAAAACAATAGTACATTCAGTGGTAGAACATTGTTCCTAGTTATGGTATCTCACATGAAAATGTGATGCAGCAAATTGAAAAGGTTCAACATTGGCCATCAAATTTTGTACCATATTTGAGTCATTTACCATATCAACATTGACTGCAATGTTTGGGCTTGAACCTGTAGTCCCTGTAGTTTTGATGGGACAAGATTGACCTGATAAATCCATTCTGTATTATGAAGGGTGTTTATAATGTGGACTGGGCTGATTTCTTCAAGCTTAGTCATTACTCAGCCACTTAACAAAACTTGGTTAAACTGTATCAGCTGCAAGTGCACAAGAGAATAGGTCAATGTAGCTTTATTAACCAAGCAAAAAAAAAAATTGGAATAGTTTACCTGATACTGTAGTTTCTGCGCAAACGGTGCAAACATTTAAGAGTGCTCTTGTTGAAACTGAGTTTTATGGAAAACAGTTTCTGTAATATAGTTGTTGCATAGTTGTTTTTTATTGAAGAATATTTTATTCATTGTAGTGTTGCTGTTTTGAGCTGTTATTTCTTGTGTTTGTATTGTGACAAGCCTATGGCTTTCTCCTGTATTGAATAAAATAAATCAATTCTTTTTCTCCTAATTTAGTTTTGTTTTTGTGTGTGTCTTATAATTATTAATTTTCATCATGGTTGAACTCAATTCTGCCTTTCATGCTTGTACAGTATATATATAATAGATTTAAAGCCATGATTCCCATCATGGTAATATTTTAGTGGATCATGGGCAGAATATGCATCATTTTGCTGTCTCTACTTTAGAGCCTTAATTAAAAAAAAAATATACATTTTTCTTTTGAATGATGTCACATTCAATTGCCTTTACAGAGCAAAAAAGATACAGGATAGTGTTGCAATGAAGTTATGCATTGAATAAAAGTTGTTGTATTTGACAGTATTTTTAATTAGTATAAAATATTCTTAGAGGACAACCCTAAAAAATTTACCTAATTAATGGTCTTTTAAGCTTCCTTCAGGTGAATAAGCTAAATTTAAAATTTTGAATAACACAATTCAAATATTTTGAGGGGGTGGGCATCAGGATATTAGAAATGTCTAGGTGGGCTAGTTGATTTATTGTGTGTTGACAACTAAAAAGAATATGTTGGTGCTGACTGATTTTTGGATTATACATCCTACAGAACATGGTGAGTAGCATAAACATATTATTTTTTGACCATTCATGATCTGCAAAAAAAACTCATTATGTTTCAGTAAAAGCTGGGCCAATTGACTTAATTCTCTGACAATTTAATAGAAGATAGCCTCTAGTCTCTCAGGGCATCATAGTGTGCAAAAATAACTTGTATTTTATTATCATTTTAAATATTTTTCTTTTATTTAATGTTATATTTATTTGAATATATCTTTTCCTTATTTTGAGTTCTTTTCTTCATATTGATACATGATATTTAATTTAAGTATCTATGTTGAAGAAATAACAGTTTCTGAGGTGCACCTGTCATAATTTCAATTTGTATTTGGTTCTTAAAGGCTCATAATTGCACTAAAGAGCTCATATTGATTACAAGATATGTAGAGGGAGAACTGAAAATTTATATATAGCCTAGGACTATGTACTGGTTTTAGAAGGGGTAGGGGGCATTGGTGGATCCAAGGGAGGCACCCCCCTAGCATAGTCTAAAGTAGTGTGATTTACTTAATTAACGTAAGCCCCCCCCCCCCCTAAAAAATCCTGGATCTGCCCTTGGTAAGGGGTTGCAATGCAGATAAACTAGAAGCAACTGTAAAAATCTAATAAACATACATTTTTGAATGCTGTAAAGTAAGAATTTTTTAGAATAATTTCAAGCCATATGTCCTTTTTGCTTATGACTGAAATGAAATTAAAATATATGATGACAGGTAAAACTTTTGATTAAGACAACAAGACACTGTATTTATTAAAGGTTTTACTCCTTTTGTATATTCTCATTTTATTTTTAAAATGTAACATTCCACATAAAAATGTAATAATGAGTCAATTTCATTTAAGAAGATATTATTAGTGAACCATCTACTAGCACTGCCAAGAAACTACAGAAACTTCAGTCCTGCCAAGAGATGTAAACAAAAATTATACTCTGGTAATATTTTGCAGGCTGATGAGTGCAAGTGTAAATACATTTTGCTGGTAACAACAACTTTACTTCATTATTTTATTCTTTATTGGCATGAGGTTTTATCCTCATCCTTGTTGTTTGCTGTGAAAGGTTGAAGCTTTAAATTTGGCAATTTAAGATGTTTATGCTTTTTCTGTTCTCTGAGTTAAAACCATTGAAGAATCAAATATTTTGAAAGCTTTATTAAAAATCATTATATTCAAAATCTTTGTTCAAAGTCTTTTCTACAGTAAGTCAGCCTGTTCTTGGAAAAAAGAAACCTGTTATGTCTTTATATAACTATTATGCTGAATTGGACTGTTTTGAATAAATTAATGACTTGACAATCTATTCTGAAGTAATTAAGTGCTAACAGCACCAACATCAGTGAAGGAAGTAAGTTTCGATTCTTATACATCCAATTAACAAAAGAATGTTCAGTATTTCTTTTACTCCATCCAGTGGGGTAAATTTACACTGATGCTGTCTAGTTGGGAGACTAATGGGATACACTGAAAAGGACTATTTTGTTATAGAGATTATATTGGTACAGCTGTTCTGCTCCTATAACAATAAAATGAAGATAAACTAGATTCAGCTTGATCAAGGAATCATAGGTCCTGTTGAAAAACTTCTTCCAGACATTGGAGAGTATTGGCCTTGGTTTATGGTAAGAAATCAGCTATGCACTCAACTTTCTTCTATAATTGCTTAAGATCACCTCTTTTGTATTCTAATTATTTAAGCTGAATCGTAAGTTTTTTTTGGTGGATAGAAAACAGTATATGGCAAATATACTTGCAAACATGTGTGCTTATTGTGTTTAATCTTTTTTAGAATAATGTCCATTCATTATAAATTCAAATCACAAGTTGAACATGACACCGTGTTCTTTGATGGACTACACATCTCTGTTGGTGATGCCAAAAAGGCAATAATCTCTCAGAAGAAGCTGGGGAAAATAACAGATTTTGACTTGCAGCTGACAAATGCTCAAACAAGAGAAGGTTAGTTGCATACTTTGTTGCTTTTGAATTGCTGAATGCAATTGTTCTTAAACTTGCTTCTTCTTCTTTAAATGGCAAGCCTTCTGGAGTCCACTTCAGTCTCTTTTTGGCTTCACGACGATTTTCAATCTACAGGGGATGATGGGTCAGGAATAAGTCTTGCTACCATCTGTGTGAACTACTTGCAGATATTGTTATGTCTTAGGAAATCGAAAATACTTTTGTATAGATGTCTTTTGGTGTTAGCTGGTAGGTTTTAGAGCAGCAACACGTTCATGTCAGGCTGGAGCTTTGCCTCACAGAAGATTCTCCTAATGTTGATTACTTCTTGCTGGATGCATTGACATTCAAAAATCAGGTATATCAAGGATTCTGGAAATGAGTTGCAAAATCTCCAATATGGATTGGTTCGTTTGTGCCAAATAAATTCCTCTTTCCTCAGGATCATAGAGTTGCTTTTGATTCTATAATAAAGAATGTTATCTGCCTGTGATGGAAATAAGGATGGAATGGGTATTTTTGTTTTTGAAGGAACTTCTTCTCAGTATGTCTCTGAAGGTCTGGCCCTTCAAATTGGGATTAATTGGATTATTCAAGGATCTACTAGCTAGCTGGTCTGCTGCCTCATTATATTTGATGCATTGGTGGCTGGGGATATGGTGGAACTTGACTTCAATAAGGCCATTTTGGAGACTGATTAATTGATCTCTGATTGTCCTCAGGTCTGTATCCTTAGCACTCCAATGGATATTATCAATGAGCTGAAGGGCACCTTTGGAGTCTGAGAGCAATACTAATCTTTTGGAAGCTGGTGGATTAATATTGATGACTTTCAAAGCCTTTTTTATTGCTAATAGCTCTGCAGTGAGGATGGAAGTATTGTCAGGTATTCTTGTTTTATATTCAGTGCATAACTTGGGATAACAGATGCAGAGCCGCATTTGCTGCCTTTAACCAAGCCATTAGTGGAGATTTGGAGAGAATCTGGATACAAAGTGGTCATTTCCTCATGAAAAAGTATCTGTATTTGGATTGGCAGGTAATTTGTCTTTAGCAAGGGTATCAACTCTAGTTGTTGGAGGTGACATTTGATATCCTGGGTGGGGGGGATAAAATGACTGAAATTGGGTGAGTCAAGTTTCTAAGATGGGACAAGCTTGTTAAATGTTTTCCATGACCTTATAGATGTCAAACTATGGGAAATATCATCTTGGGCAAAAGTGAGCTTAAAAATATCATGTTCATGACCAATAGCTTGTATCTTGCTGTAATATTTGATGATCAGCATATTCTGTCTTTTTAAAATAGAGGGCACTAAAACGAGGTCGAGGCCAAAGGCCTTGACCAAGTCCGTTGATTTTGAATTTAGTTAAGTGTTTCACTTTGTTAGAGGGGCACTGAGCATGAAGCCCTAGAGCAATTTTGCCAGCCATATTTTGGATTGTTTCTAATTTGGCAAGATTAGTCTTACTACATTCTCTATATACTTCAATGGCATACTCAATCTTTGAACAATTACACCTTTTTAAAAATCAAAGACTATATTTTGGGATTTAGCCCACTTTGACCCTACCAGGCACTTAAGGATGAGTAACCTTTGCATACACGAATTTTTTACGCAGTTGATTTGATTTTGCCAAGTCAGTCTTAGATCCAGGTATATTCCTAAAAATTTAGGGGCTACAGTATATTCTTTTTCCACATTATTGACAAACAATTTTGGTGGCATGACAGACTTTTTGTTGTGGAATATGATTGCATTTGTCTTAGACTAGGAGATAGGTAGGGAAAATGCAGCAGAAAAAGTTACTAAGTTAATACTATTGGCAATAATATTTACCTCTACCTGCTGAGCAAAGAAACTAAGTCATCTGCAAATTTAAGCTTGCTCTTCTATTCAAGATCGAAAATTGAAAGTATTCATATTCCTTTTCAAATTATTCTACCTAGATTAAAAAAAAAAAAAACTGTCAGTATCTATATTAAAAAAGGCTGATAGCAAAAAATTAATTCAACTAGAAAATTTAAAATTAAAAAATCTGGAAAACTATGACCCCCACCTTTTGGTGAATTGATGCTGTTGTATTCTGACATAGAAGTTGTTATTTGACTTTATAGTTCTTAAGTGGTCAGTAGAGTAAATATCAGCTTTTTAATTGTATAAATGACTGATAATATATTGAATGTGTAGTATATATTGAATGTGTAGGTAATATATTGAATGCGTAGCTGATATTTCCCTCCACTTACTTCAGAAAGAAGTACTTTTTCTGATCATTTAGATAGTGCTCCTGATTTTTGGCTTCATCTTTCATAGCTTAATGTAATGTTGTCTTCAGTTCATTCTGTAATATCTTGATGAACCCCCTTCCCCCATTTGGCTTTTAATCTTCTGTCCATGGCCTTATTTCATAGGTACATATGACCTAAGCATAACTGGAAATCTAAAACATACAGTGAAAGTTCTTGTAAGAGGAGGGAGGGGGGGGGGGGCTAATCACTCCTTTAAACAAATATGTTCTATTTATTGATTAGCTAATTTGTTTATTTATTCATTTTGCAGTGCACCAAGATGATGCAGCATTGATTCCCAAGAATACATCACTCGTTGTATCAAGGATACCTTTACCTGCTGGTACAAAGAAAATATGGTAAGTGAAGGCAATTATAACAGTTTAAATATTGGAAAAGATGTAAATAATTATAGAACATCGAAGAATTATTAAAGCACACTGAAGAGTAGACTAATTTTTGGTAAAATTTATTATGTAGTCAAACTATCCACAGCAGAAACAACACAAAATATCTACACTTCATTTTTTTATAAATATTTTTTTTTGTCTTTTCAGTTACTTTAGGCATGCTCAAAGTTTATGATCTTTTAAAACCTAGTTACCAGCCCATCTGAATTAGCAAAGTAAAAAACTTGTTACTAACAAGAACAATAAGAGAATGCTCACTATTGCTTGAGAACACTGGTTTTTCTGTGTAGCATTAATTTGAGGTTGAATTTTTGGGGGATAAGTTTTTTTTATTCTTAGCATAGTTAAAAAGCTCCATCACTGAAATTTAAATGAATTTCTTTTTTCTGATGTATCTTGATCATGCTTTGAAGTTGTTTTGATAGAAGTGAAAATGTCCACAGTTATAACTAGGCATGTTCTAATTTTTTTGATTAAATATTAATAAGTTAAGCATAAATTTTGTTGTATTAATAAACCAGGTATTGCCTTAATTTGCAATAGGATGATCCTGTAGTCACCAGTCAGTGAAGATTAGTGTGCTGACTGATCAGGCGAGTCCCAAACTAATCGCCAGGGCTTGTTGCATCATTTTTGTCTACTGATGATTTGAATGCCTCAATGCTGGCAGAGGAGACTGTTTCCTGGTCTGACAAATTCTATAGACTCACCACCTGATTAGAAAAGAATTTGCTACATAGCCTTGTGTTGGCATGCTTCTTGAAAAGTTTTGATCCTGTCCTCTTGTCCTCAATCTGGTTGAAAGACATACGGGATAAGTTTTTTGTGGTTGAGTATCTTGAATGCCATAATCATATCCCCTCTCTTTTGTTGATAAGTCAGTGAGGGTAAATTCAATATTTTAAGCTGGGAAGGATAGGGAATGTTACAGAAACCTCAGACACTTTTAGTTTTATGCCTCTGAACTGATTCTGGAGTTTCTTGGTCAGATATATTAATCAAGTTGCCAATGCACATGCCAAACTCTAGCTTAGGCCAAATTAAACCTTTGTAGAGCTTTGAAGCAACTGAGGGTGAAACAACTGCTGAAAGTTCTCTTAAATATACAAAGAGTCTGACTAGCCTTTGCTGCAACAGTTTCAGCATGCAAATTAAACTTAGGCTGTTCATCAACTAATAGACCCAGGTCATGTTCAGTATGACTACTGACAATAGGTTGTCTTGTTTTGTCCATTAGCTCAATTGAGTACTGGTGTCTTGAGTTTTTATTACTAAAGTGGATAACCTTGCATTTTTCGACATTGAACTTCAGCTTCCAAGTACCTGCCCAGCAAGTAAATGAGTCCAAGTCTGCTTGAATGGTTTCTATTTTTTCTGAACTCTCATAACAACCAATTTCTTTTGAATTATCTGCATAAAGGCTTATTTTTATTCTTGATGTTACAAGGTGCATCATTAATGAAAATATCAAATAAAGTTGGGCCCAGGACTGTGCCTTGAGGTACTTGACTTCTCACTTCTGCAGCATCAGAGAGAATGATAGTCCATTTTCCCCAAACACTTTAACTGCTTGTTTTCTATTACTAAGGAAAAGCATCACCCAGTCAATAGTTTCTGTATTAATACCATTAGCTTCAAGCTTAATATGCAGTCACCTGTGACGCACCTTACCAAATGCTTTTGCAAAGTCTAGCAAAATCATGTCAACCGGGGAACCCTTGTCTATAAGTTCGGTGACATATTCATATGCATCTATAAGCTTGGTCTTAACTGATCTAGCAGAAGGGAAACCATGCTGGCACAGGGACAACACCTTATTTTGAGTCGGATGTTGAATGACTGCAGAGTTGACTTATGCTCTCAAGTATTTTTCCCACAGCAGAGGTGATACTGATTGATCTGTAGTTAACAGCCTCATCCCTGTTACCTTTGTGCACTGGGGTGATATGTGCTAGCTTTTATTCTGCAGGTATAAACTTTAAATATTGAGACTTCTGGAAAAGCTGGGTAAAAGGAAGAGACAGTCCAGCATATGCTTCTTTTAGAAGTTGAGGGTAAATGCCATCTGGAGCAACTGACTTATTTGGGGTCAGGTTTTTTAGACGGACTTTAAGGTCAACTCTACTGATAGCAATAGGTGGCATTACACTTATGATGTCACACTTGGGGCAATCTGGTAGTGGAGCACTGTCAACAGGTGTGAAGATAGAGGTAAATTGATGATTAAGGGAATTCGCTATAGCTTGGGGATCATCAATTTTTCATCCATTATGTGCCAGCTGGGTAACTGAATGTCGTCCAGTCTTTTTATTGCTGAGATAGCCATAATCGGTGAGAGCAAGTAAATGCTATGGAGCCTTTGCTTTTCGTATAGCCTGTAAAGCAAAGGAGCTACTGCCATGGAACTGTTCATTTTAGGTTCTTCTTCTTCTTATTATTAAAAAGGTTGGGTTTTAATTTTGTCATTTCAAAAACTTCATGATATATGACATTGATAAATAAAATTATTCTTTCAATCTAATACTCCTGATTATGTTCTTTTGTTGTTTTTTAGTTAACATTCATTGCAAAAATGATTTTGGACCAGGTTACCAAACAGTCTTGGTGCCTACAGTTTTCTAATGTTTGATATATTTACTCTGTTTTGTATGCTTTTACCTCCCCTATACAAAAGGTCTTGCAAACATCCTTGGTTACAGCCTAAACCTTCTCTAGGTTGAGGGCCTGTTGACTGATTTAAAAAAAAATAGAGCAATGAATTATTTTGTAATATATTTTGAGGAAGAAAGCAACAATGTATGGAAATAAATTGCATAAATAGGTTACACTTTTTAACTCTGTGCTTGAAATCCCAATTTCATTCTTATAGTTCCTTGCCTATTAGCGCCTTATTGGGATATAAATTACTAGTCTATTCATTCAAACAAATCAGACAATGGTCTCTTTGAGCAAACCGCATAGTTTTCTAAAAGCAAAAATAAATTCTGTAAAATCATCAAAAGGGTATAAGCATTAATAAACACTCAGTATATGCAAGAAGAGGGGGGGGGGGTCTGGAACCAGCCTTTCTGAATTACTAAGATTTATGCAACTGTTAGAGATGTATCATAGGCTTCTGGTAAATAGTTCGACCTCCAGGAAATTTGGACTAATATATGCTTAAAATTGCACCTTCTTTGCATCTGCAGAAGAACATCTACTTAAGTTAGCTTGAGAATGAATATATAAAAAGGCTATATAATAAGCTTCTGGGAATGACATGACCCACCGGGCTCCATGGAGCAAGGGTCCTAAATTATGTAAATGTTCCATTTGTCTTGGTAGGCTTTAGTAGAAAAGTATAAACTGTGCCAATATATACTGTAATAATATTGGATCAAAATAATTATAACCCTATTCACTCCAGGAGAAAGGGCCTCAAATTCTGCAGAGGGTCTATTTTTTCACCTACGTTTTTGTAGGAAAGATTAGTATGCTGCACCTTATTTGAACCACAGATGTATAGGAATTTTCGATACCGATGTGTTGACACGCTCACAGGGCTCCCTAGTCCATACAGCAGCCAAAAGAAGTCCCTTAAAAAGTTTCTTTTCTGTTTTTCTTCTTTGTCATCCAAGGAGTAGACCACGACACTTGATCTTCAGCAGTAGTTTGACTGAGAGGGCTCCATCAGTTCTAGCCAGAAGGAACAAGCTGGTCTTGGAGTATTTTTGATCAGTCAAGACCAAAAGGAGCTGCCAGACTATTAATGTTCTCAACTAGCCTTTGGCAGAAGGAACTACTGGCTTCCAATGTTTTAAAACTAAAATTTGTTCTCCTGTTGGGTTGAAAGCAATAAGAAGTGTGCCCTAGGCCAAGGAGGTCTCAAAGCACAGGTATTTTTCGCCAAAAGGGAAGGGTAGATTTTCCCAAAAGAGCGTAAGTGCGCAAAAAATGATTTATACCTAACTGGCATGAAACTTTCAGGGTATTCACCCTTGGCCAAGGGAATCTAAAGAACAAAAAAAATTTAATAATTTTAGTCCATAAAATGGGCCTTATTCTGTACAAACGAAGCTAAACGTCAAGCTAATGCGATTCGAGGCGTTATTCGACGGTAAATAAAAAGAGATTGATGAGTAGTTGAAAGTACATAGCCTTGTGGCTCCTCAGCTAAATTGTTTCGAAGTTTAAAAAATAGAGTTTGGCAAATCCTGGAATAGTTCCAATTTAGGCTTCCACCCCATTCTGGGCTTCCAAGCAATCTAAGTCATCAATTAAACAAGCTGTGGATGATCTGGTGGCGTGATGCAAGAATGAGTTGATTCGAAACTATGGATTGACCTGGTGGGTATCAGGAAGGGGAGGGGGTACGCTGCACCTTGAAAAAATTGGAGTATGAAAATATTTTTAATCTGCAGGACTGGAGAACCAAGATTAGCCATTGGCTTCTTCAGCCCCGCCTACTCTACTGCCCGCTTTCACTTAAAGGTCTGATTTTGTACCTTGTTTGAATCAGAAACAACAGGATTTTTAATTTTTTCCCATTTGGCTTGAAACTTAGAGGGCAAGTACCTTGGACCAGTGGGACAAGAGAATGATGATTGACTGGGCTGTGTGTCCCTAATTTGACCTACGTATGGAAGCATTGTGTTCTACTCGAAGCGTGTCAAGCTAGACGAGGAAGAGGTCAGGTTTTTAGAGGCATAATCTACTTTCAGTCCACATCCAGTTTCTACTGGAAAGTACCCAGATTCGCTTGAAATTTGATTGGTAGATAGCTATAGTCAGCTACACATCCCAAAATTTTAGACCACCAGCTTTATTTGGTTCAAGTGCTCAATTGAGTTTATGTCCCATAACTGCAAAACTTTGAAGCCTACTAGCCTTCTAACGGTAGAGGTCAGTGATCAAACATATCTTGGGGTAAATTCTTTGGGTGTAGACACCTGTTTACCAAATCTCAGGCGAATCTTATCAGTTTTAACTTCCCGGCAAGCTGCCACAGAGGCTACCCATCTTGGACAAATCAAGTAAATCAATAGTCAATTTATCAAGTCTCGATCACTATCCACCACGTAATACCCTATCAATCGTTTTCTTGACAGCGGCAGTGCGTTGTAGCTCAGCCCAAAATTTCCCCTCAATAATTGATTCTCAATGGCCATCTCTGTGATTGACTAGGTGATTAAAAGAATAAAAAGGGTCAATACTTCCCCTCCCCCTACCACCACTGGCATCATTTCTTGATTGATAAATCTACAAAAGTCGAATTTTTATCTTACCACAGAAACCTATAGAGTAGTATACATATTGGGATAAGAGTTTAACTTATTTTACGGAAAAATTCCTTTAAGGAGTAATACAAAATTATTGTGAAGATTCTTCAGGGATTTTATATCTAATTTCTTGTACTGTTTTGATTTTTGTTTCTTTTAAGTTTCATTTATTCATCTGTAGTTATTCCTGTTCGTTTTAAAGTTCACTTATTATATGGCTTTGTTTCTGATCGTTTTATATTTTAATCACGCTGTTTACTTTTCCTTGAAGTCCATTCTTGGAAAGTGTCGTAAAATTAATTCTGCAATAGGAGACAAGAAACCGCTGAATTTATGCAACCGTTGATGGTAACAAAGAGAATATATATCACTGCTGTGAAACTATGAAAACTGTTAGTAGCTCATATAAATCTTTTAAGCTTGGCTTTCCAGTGCTTTTATGGTTGCTAATAACTTATGTACGATTACCGTCTTGTTTTGAAGCTTTTCAATCTGTTAGACATCCCATCGTTCCAGAAAATGTTCTCAAATTCTGACAAGTCAAAAATATACTTTTTTTCTGCTTCATTCAGAATTTTTTGAAGTAATTTATCGTAGGAGAGATTGGAAAACACTTGGATAACCGATAGGAAAATTACACTTTAAAGAGAGCTAAAAGAGGAAAAACAAAGTCATGGATTCTGTTACTTTTTTGGCGTAATTTTTTTTATTATTTGGCATTGCACTTTGAGTGTGGTATTCTCCAGAACTGCAATTTAAAGAACAATATTCGTTTCAGACGTACCTACCCACAGGAAGAATCTCCCATAAGGGTTGTCCAAGTGGGAATTTATTTGGAAAATATTATGGAAACATTAATTTTACATAGTTGTGATGTTCGGACCGTCTTGATCTGAAACTGCATTGTTTCCAATGTTCTCGATTCCACTCCCCCTGGATCGCTGGATCGATCCTGTGTACACTTTTGTTTTAAATATTTCGAGTTTAAACTTCAGAAGTCACCTGGACATATCACCCTTTTTCTGAAGACTATCAGCAGCACCCCTCCCTTGGGCTTTCAGTAAAAGACCCTCAAGTATCACAAATTTCATTCAAAGCCTGATTGTGTCTTCTCTGGTTCCTTTGTGAACTGATAGAAGAAAGGGAAAAAATTAATCAATTTCTGGTGTCTTTCATATATAAAAACTTTTAGTATTTTTTTTTGTTCTTGCATAAAACGCTAGTTTTTAATGTAAACTTTTTTTTAGGGTCCCTGGAGCCACATCTGATGGACAACAAACTGGAGCACTACAGAGAACAGTATGTTATAATTTCTTTTCGAAACAAAGCCACTTATTGGTATAGTATAAATCATTTTCTTTCTAATTTATAAATTAGTGAAACAAGCTATATCTAGCCCCCGAAATATAAGCTTGGAGTCTGTGATTCAGCCTGTGATAACGAAAGATTGTGATATTTGTTCAGTAGACAACTTGAACTTACTAGGGTTTTTTTTTTTTTTTTTTTAAGGAACTTTTGTTTTGAATTTTTCTTTGTTCTTGATCAGGGTCGTATCAAGGAAGTTTTTTTGGGATTAATATGGTTTCCCGCAATCATGGTCAAAATACCACTAAAATTAATTACTGGTTGCTTATAGAAGATTTTAAAGCCAACACTCCCCCTTCACATCCATGGTACGGCCCTTTTTTTGAATTTGATCATGCTCGTTTTCTTTTCCTTTCTTTCTTTTTTTTGAAATTTGTTAACCATTTGTTTTCAATATCCTAAGGATATTTTATCAATGTCTTTTATTAGTGTTTTGTAATCACTGTAGTGCAGTTATCGTTACTGATATATTTTACTATTACTGCAGTTCTTTGATGATAAGTGCTAATTGGATTGTCTAATTTTAGGGATTATTATCTGCTTTTTATTTACTGGAAATAAATCAATTTAAGCTATTAACACTTGAGATAATTGCCTTAGATGGGATTTTTGGGATGATAATGCATTGGACTCAATTTTTTATTTCAAGATCCGGAAGTATGTTTTATGCAACAGTAACGTAACGGCATTTAATGTAACCTACAGCTTTAGAAATGCAAACAAGGGCAGTGCTTTCTCCATAATCTATGTACCCTGATTGCCTGTTTTTGGTATAATTGGCCATTGGAAATATCCAGTTCGACATTTATTTATTCCTATTTCCCTAAAATTTTTAATATTTATGAATAGGAATTGAAGTCCTTCCCAAAAGCCTCGAGTTTTAAAGTAGATTGATGCATCGTACTTTCAGAGATTGAGTTCAATTCTGGGTTTCGCTCTTATCGTGTTTTGTTAAGAGGAAGTAATTAATGTATACAGGTATGTTAATTTGAAAATAAATGTTGTTCATTTATAATTTTATCAGAAGTTAGTAGCTTGGGGAAAGTAGTGTCTTAATTTGTTTTTTTAACTGTTTTATTCCATTTTGATTATATTAATATTTGTCTTAAGTGCTTAATGTTAAAGGGAATCAACCACGCTTATACATGGTTTCATTAGTGGATGATTTATGCCAAATACTTGGATTTTCTGTATCGTCAGCTGTATGTCGCTATTTTTTTTGTAACTGGTTTTAGGGAGAGGGAGGTCCCCATTTGATAGATAAGATAAGATAAGATAAGATAAGATAAGTTTTATTCTTCATTATATATACACATACAATATTACATGCTATTATTCCCCCAAAGGCTCATTGGCCTGTACAAAGGGGGAAGACATGAAATGCTTACTCAAAAATGAAAAACAAAACACTTACTCACATACAAAGGAGAAGAAAAGAAAATATAGATACAATGAAAACTATAGAAAAATAGAATAAATAAGCTAAATTAATTAATTAGATTAAACAGACTAAAAAAAAAACTAACAAAAAAAAAAAAAATAAACAAAAATATAAAAACATAAATAAAAATAACATCTACGAAGCCAAAAATTTTTAACAATTTTTTTTTTCCTTTTTTTCTCCTAAACAAACCGAATGAGTGGCACCCTCGAGCTGATTCAGGCAACTTATTCCAAACAATATGACACGCCATTAGAGGATTAAAATCCGAAGACGCCCCCCCCCCCACCCCATTGAAATTTTAAAGTTTTGGGCATCGAATAACTTTTTTTTTTATAATCTTCATTTGGCCTTTGAAATCGAGAATTTTATTTCTGACCAAGATGATGTATTTTGGATAGACAATGCAAAAGAAAATTTAACCCTTGGAAAAGTTATCGTCTGTTTTTATATTTAACTGTTCTTTCTTTTTCACTAATTCTCGTTTTTATTGGTTAAAAAGGCGAAAACAGTAAAAATCACAAAAACAAAAAAATCACATCTTTTTATAAAAACATGTTGCAAATCAGATGTAATACTGTGTCCAGGTCTTTTGAGTTGTGTCCTATGCATGATTTTGGTTGGGGGTGGAGCTACCAGTCATAAGGTTGTTTTTAGGTATATTTCGGCCATTAAATAACCAAATTGGACGTGTTTCCTCACCTTTTTTAGAGTAGGTTACGCAAATACTTTTCCGATAGTTTTAAAGCGATTGACTATCTTGGAATTTTCGCTCGATGGTAATTTGGCCCTTTTCCGGCAAAATAGCTGTCTTGCGACACAAATAGCAGAAATCGTCACTTGGTTTTAGCATGATCTCTTATGCTACATTAAAAGATGCTAGAATTTTTTATTTTCGTTTGAATGGACCTTCTCACGATATTTAAGGACGACATATAGTATATATGGTTCATAAAGTAACTATAACTTTATGAACTCCCGATATATAGTTCAGAATGTACATATTTTACTCTATTTAACGGCATAGTCGCCAAGTTCGTTCAAACACTTATCATGCCTCACAACTAATTTTAAAGTAATCTTTTCATCAAAACTTGCCGCCTGCTTCGATAACCAAGAATTCACTGCCGTTTTTATGTCGTCGACATCATTGTAACGGTTGCCACTGAGGTGTTACTTGAGGTGGAGAAATCGATGGCAATCGCTCGGCGCAAAATCAGGAATGTTGGGTTGGTGATTTATAACATCCCGGCAAAACTGTTCAACAAGTTACGGGTCTAACCTGAAGTGAGAGGTCTTGCATTGTCATGAAGAAGGACATTTCCCTATGTCAGCATGCCAAGTTTTCCTCTGTGGAGCTTTCATAAATTTTGGCATTAATTTTCTGTATTATTAGTGGCTCCTCGTTGCATGAAATCGAACAAAAAAACACAATACCTATTCGAAAACACCGACGCCATGATTTTCCGCTGGGAAAGAGTCTGTTTGGCCTTCAACTTTACAGGGAGTGTATGTGTGTATGTGTCACTTTACAGGGGAGTGTATGTGTTTCCATCCCATGTTCTGTTGCCCTGATCTGGGTGTTCGAAACCAATGTTTCGTCTCCAGTACAACCAGTTGCCAACTCAATGACAATCGTTATAATGATTACGACGGCGAAAAAACGGCAGTGAACTCTTGGCTATCGGAGCAGACGGCAATCAAACAGTTCGTGGTAACGAACTGTAAGTAAGGAGCGGCCCGGCTCAATGGTAACCGAAACTGTAGAAAACAGAATTTTGATACTAATAGATACATCAAAAGAATCAGATTTTAATGCTGATTTCAAATATATAAATTTCATCAAGTTTAGTCCTACATATCAAAAGTTACGCCTGAGAAAATTTGGCTGATTTTCGAAAAAAGGAGAAAAGACCCCCTAAAAGCTATATAACCCTAATGAAAATCACACCATCATATTCAGCGTATCAGAGAACCCTACTGCGGAGGTTTCAAGCTCCTATCTGCAAAAATGTGGAATTTTGCATTTTTTGCCAGAAGAAAGATCACGGATGAGTGTTTATTTGTTTGTTTGTTTGTTGTTTTTTTTCCCAGGGGTGATCGTATCGACCCAGTGGTCCTAGAATATCGATGGAGGGCTCATTCAAACAGAAATTAAAAGTTCTACTGGCCTTTTTAAGTGACCAAAAAAATTGGGGGGCAGCTAGGCCCCTCCCATGATCATTTTTTTCCAAAGTCACCGGATCACAATTTTGAGATAGCAAAATTGTTCATCGTAGTCGAAATTATGATAACTATGTCTTTTAGGATGACTTAATCCCCCGAAGTCCCCGGGGGGAAGGGCTGAAAGTTATGAACTTACCCAATGTTAACATATAGTATTGGTTATTGGGAAGTATACAGACGTTTTCAGAGGGGATTTTTTCTGGTAGTGGGGGGGGGGGAGTGGGGCGGGGGTGATGTGGAAGGATCTGACCATGAAGGAAGTTTTAATGGGAGAAGGGACATTGCTATGAAGGGGGTGCCGAATAAGATAAGAAACTATATATAAAAAAAAACAAGTTTTGCAACTGAAAGTAAGGAGCAACATCAAAACTTAAAACGACAGAAAACATTACGTATATGATTGGATCCATCTCCTTGCCAATACCTCGCTCTTTAAGCCAAAGATTTTTTAGTACTTTCCTAAGAGCTATTTATTCTAATTAACGGCATTTGTGATTAAGGGGTCAGTTTAAAGAATGGGAACAAAATTCGAACTTTAGCTTAGAGTACAAGATATTGACTAGGAGGCGAATCCTCTAATATACGTATTAAAAATATAAGAATATAGAGGTTCGTTACATAAGTTAATTTGCAACTTACGTATACTTATTACTAATAAAAACGTTCGTAAATAAAATTAAACAGGTTTCGGGAAAGCCATTTAACCAAATAAAAGTAAAATTAATATTCAATTATTTTTAATTATCCATGTACGGTGAGCCAAAATCAAAACCTGCATTAATTCAAAAACGTTCAAAAATTAAATAAAAAAAACAAGTTTTTTTTTAAACTGAAAGTAAGGAACGACGTTAAAACTTACAGCCCCTTTCATATACGGAATAATTTCTGTTCGTTTTAAGTTTTAACGTCGTTCCTTACTTTCAGTTAAAAAAAACTTGTTTTTTTTTATTTATTCTTATAAAGAGGTTACTTTAAAATTAATTGAGAGGTTTGATAAGCGTATATATATATATATTATATATATATATATATATATATATATATATATATATATATATATATATATATATATATATATAAACATATATATATATATATATATATATATATATATATATATATATATATATATATATACACACACACAACATATATATATATATATATATATATATATATATATATATATATATATATATATATATATATATATATATATATATATATATATATATATATATATATATATATATATATATATATATATATATATATATATATATATATATATATATATATATATATATATATATATATATATATATATATATATATATATATATATATATATATATATATATATAATCCTCTTGTGGGAATAGAACAAGCAAATAAACACCTATCATTTACCATTCTTTGACCATTCCTTCGTCAAATAAAGTAGATGCCTTCTACTTTGTTTGTAGAGAAGAGGGGGCCGTCGCCAACGATTTTCACTATTTCTGCTACCAGTCTTATTTTTAAACCAATAGGCTTGATTTTTATACACAGAGTAGAAAAAAAAAATTGGCGTCCTAGCATGAATTTATGAGAACTTTAGGTGTCAACATTAAATGTGTGTATACCCTTGATCAATAGGCTCTCTTGTACCCTGAATAACCCTGATCATGTGGTCAAGGCAGACAGTAAAGGGGCCAATCAGACCGGGCCAAATATTTCAGCTATATACTCGAACAGTAATATTTAAAATACAAAATAACTAGATTTTTGACTACATAAAGCACACACGAACGCCTCATTCACTTGACATTGTAGACGGAAAGGTCACATCCAAATACTAGGCCTCAATGATTTTCCCGTTCCACCTATGAAATGAGGGACTGGAAGGTTGAGCCCAATATCTGTTTATATCTAACGTTCACTGGTAAAATAAATTTGTCACTATTAAGAATTGTCCAGAAAATTCATTAGAGCACATTCATTTTTGGTTTGTTCAGTTTATCCTGCATAAAAGAATAGCAGAATTTTCCTGTTTTCCAACAGAGAGTTTCACCAAAACAAATACTCTGGGATTTCATCTGATTTGCTCTTTTTCTGATTCACTACCAATGTAAAGCTACTCCTTGGAGTCTTCAATTCCCTTAAGCAACTCCTCTTCCTGGGATCTCTCTTGTGGCTCAGCTCTGTCTGTTACAGATGCTGGGAGGAAATCACCCTTAGAAAACACATCTGGTTTCAATGGCCATATGGCTGTCATGAAAAAAACCGCGGTTACGTATTGAGGACTCATCTTTTGAATGATTGAGTTTTGCGACATCCTGCGCAGATATCGTTTGACCTGGATTTTGCTGAAGCCAGGAATCATAGCACTCATCGACAGCGCATTCCTAAGGACTATAAGGTGACACGTTCAGTGGTTGAAGGCGATATGAATAATGTATTGGGAATTTGAGAAGGTGGATCCCTTTTCGGCTACGGAAATTGATGATTTAAATTAATGATTGTCAAGCAACAATAGAACTGAATTTTCCAAAGTTGCTTTGACTAGCTTTTGGAAATTTGGAATAGACAAGTAACAAATATCTGCTGTTATCCAACCATTTAGATATGCAAGATTGGTATACCCAAGGGAAGGGGCGTCTCGAAACATTCTTTCAGGGACTTTAACACGAAGAAAAGACATACATCAGGGAAATCGTCTATCCACTTGCACTTACGAAACACAGGAAGGGGCGTTCTTGTCATTTTCGGCTGAGACAGTTACCTGAACTTGTTTTGTTCCTTTCTTTGCAACAATACATTGGGCTTGTACAGCAGTAGGAATTCCAGTTTCGTCGCAATTACAAATTCTAGCTGTTCTGAATTGATAACGGACATAATGAATTCAAGTTCCTTGAAAAATTGTTTGACAACTGGAGCATTAAACCCAGCCAGTCTTGCTTGGCTGGTGTTTTCCGGCGTTCGTGTTGAAAGCTCCGAGTTGCGTCTTTTTAAAGTTTTGTGTATCAGTCTAAGCCAGCCATCTAATCTTTAGCCCAAATTATTGCGACTATGATAGAAAGCATCAATAGCCAGTCATAAACCATCTTTCGGACGGCATCAGAATGAGGTTCATTAAGCTACATTTCTGAAGATAGATATTGAAATCTTTCTCTCTTGTTTTTGGGTAAACAGTGTTCGCAGAAAAGTCCCAATTACCTCTGAATGTGCTAGTTCCTTTGCGTGGGCTGTTTCGACCCCCTCACTTTTGATTTCACAAAGATGTTTTTTCGCCCATGTTACATCATCAAATACTGTTGTCTTTTTTAAGCCTAACTGCTCAGCAGCTTTACCAAAGGTTAGTTTTTCCGCCAACACAGACTCTTCAGCCTTTTTAAGGTTCTCCTGATCAGGTTGGCCACAACCAGTTCTCAAGTACATTTGGACCATCTAAAAAGAGGTTAATCAGTGACCCATGTTAAAACAAAATACTTGAAGTACCAAGGACTTCAAAATGAACATATTTTCTGCCTCTGAGATCAATCTTGGGTTTATTCATACCTAGAAACTGCAATTTTCTAATTTTTTTTTTCTTTTTGTTGTATAAAATTTACGAATTTTTTTGGGAAGTAGCATATTTTGTCAGTGTTGCCTCTTAGAACCGTGAAAATAAATAAGCAAAACTAGTTTAGTGAACTTGACAGCGCATTTCGCCCATAAAAATTCAAACATCACCAACCTGTTGGATCCCAAAGACAACTACACCTTCAAAGGAAAGTTTTGCCTTCTTAACCTATTTGGTGCCATATGGCAATTAGCTTATGTTTGCTGGTTATTCATTCATTTTTATTTCTAAACGTGGCGCCCTCTGCTACCAACCACTGTATATGAAGGTAGTTTCCATTAAAAGTGGAATTGGTAGTTTTTGCTAATTTTACAAGACGTTTATGATTATGTAAGTTTTCCTTTAACCAATTCGAACAATCAAATTTCCTCTTCACTGTCCTTTGTGTTTAAGCGCTTATTTCAAATAATACTCTACATCAGTAAGTATGAACGTTTTTACGGAGGTTTTGAACCTCAGAATGGATTGATGAATGCAACATTACATTTTGAAACACCGCGGACAATTCCCGTCTGGTTCCAAAACGGATGGTTCTGCTTGTCCTTGAGCCAGTGTCCACGTTGAGTGAGCTGAAGTGGAAATATTTTTGTCTATGTCGAGGTTGACTATCTGAATATGTTCTAAGCTTCCGCCACGAAACCAAGGTTCTGCTATCCAGATGAAATTTTCGATCAAGCAGACAAGCACCAGTTCCAAGTTGAAGCCAGGTTAAAATGTAAAAGTATTTAAGATGTGTCACAGTTTTTTGAGCCGAATATGTTTTTAAATCAATGAATAGAAAAATTGGGAGATTGAGAAGGGGAGAATTTTCCCACGGGTTCATAAGTGCCGTGGTCTACTTTCAGTCCGTGATTTCGATTGATCATATCATTTCATTTTCTATAGTTGGCACTGAGGCAAGAGGATGGTATCACGTGTGCCTCTTAAGCTTTGATAAGGTCTTGCATTGCTAAAGAAATGTGAGTTTAGCCTTTGCTCTTCTCTTTGTATTGATATTAGAAAGTTCGCCTGTAGGAATGAAATCAGCTTTTGAACCAAGAAAAATGCTTCTTTTTTTCACAATGGCTGGCTGATTTATTTGACTGACTGACTGATTTACAACAGCCACATCGGGTAGACAACACAATGCCTTATAAAAACGGCTGCAATTCTTTTACTCTCAACCGATCAAGGTCGTACCCAGAGGGGGGAGGGGGTGAAAAAATCTGATAATAAATTATCCATTCAAGGAATGTTTCTTTAATCTATTTTAAAGAAGCCAGTATGCTCAGTCCCTTGAATGCCAGCCGAAATGTTATTCCAAATTTCTGTAGCTAAATAATGGATAGTGAAGCCAGCTTTTGTCGAGTCTCAAGGCTCAACTACGAAATTATCGACATTCCTTGCATCATATGTGTGAAAGGCGGTATTAACACGAACGAATTGACTACAGACTGAAGGATATACACTATTCCGACATTGATATGAGAAAATGGAAAAACGAATTTGTCTTACGTAAAGACTTAAGTGGTTTTGTCATTAACTGCTCCAACATAATATCCCAACAATCAAAAGGCTTTATTCTGTAGAATTTGCGCTCTCCAGAAGTTCGCACAAAAATCACTCGACCACTGAACACAGTCATAACAAAATATAAGGTAATACTGTTGCATGGAATAATGTTAGAAGAACTGGTTTAGGTCAACTATGCTTCTATGTTTTTAACCCCCCCCCCCGAACCTCATGTAACTTCTGCTGGTAGATCACTGTGATGCTTTGAAGATATATTGAAATACAGTGAAAAAAAAAAACTAGGTAACGCATCTCTTTCATCTGCAACGAAGCTACACTGTTAAAAATGCCTTTTCATTAACATTTGCTGGAATTCCAGCTCTACTTTGTATATTATTTAATATAAACTATTGTTAATAGTTTCATACTTGATTGTTGGAACGTTAGAACCTTTCACGTTCCGGTGTCTACATTTCATCTAATCGGTATTCTCAAGATTGTCAGAATCAGCCTTGGTGTAGGTTTTATGCTTTTGACTGTTATGTTTCTGATATTCACCTTCGGGTAAAATGAGCTTGTAACGTTTGCTGGTTAGTATACGATTGATTTCTAATGTGCATTTCAGGCTATTAAACTTGTGTTTTCATCCCTATCTCGGAGTGACTTGTATACAAGAATCATACAGCATATTCAAAACAAGGTACGGGGGTTGGATGCCTCTCCTTAGCAGATGTCACTGATCTCTAATGTGCATTTGAGGCTAAGAATTTTTTTTCTGGAATCAAATCATTTTTATCATCAAATCATAGGCAGCGCGCTAGCGCTACCTAAGTAAAGAACGATGTGGGCACAATGTGTTTTTTTTTTTTTTTTTTCTCCATACCCGGGAACTTCGTATCGAATGAGTTGTCGTAGAAACTTCGAAAAGGGCTCATTCGATTGGAAATTGGGGTGGCTAGTGCCCTTTTTAATAGTCAAAAGTGATTGGAGGGCAACTAGCCACCACCCCACACGCCCATCGTTCCCCCAAACACATGAAATCGAAAATTTTGAGATAGCCATTTTGTTCAGCGTAGTTGATTTCCAGATAGAAAATATATTTTTGAGGAGGACACTCCCCCACAATCCTCGGGGCAAGGGTTTTAAGTTATGGCCTGAGGGCATATAAGAACAATGTTGGCACAATGTACCATATATTATTTTTTTACTTTAGAGCAGGGCACTTCGTATGGAAGGGGTCGTCATAGAGACTTCAAAAGGGGCTCATTCGATTGGAAATCGAGAGTCCTAGGGCCCTTTTTAATAGTCAAAAGTGATTGGAGGGCAACTAGCCCCCCCCCCCCACCCACGCCCATCATTCCCCAAAACACATCCAATCAAAATTTCAAGATAGCCATTTTGTTCAGCGAAGTTGGTTTCCTGATAGAAAATGTGTTTTGAGGAGGACACTCCCCCACAACCCTCAGGGCAAGGGTTTTAATTTATGCCCTGGGGGCATATAAGGTCTTTATAGAAGCCGTTGTCGTAGAAACTTCAAAACAGGCTCATTCGATTGGAAATTCAAAGGGCTAGTCCCCTTATCAATAGTTGAAAGTGATAACAGGGCAACTAGCCCCCCCCCCCGCCCCTCAGTCCCCCAAACACAACCAATTAAAACTTTGAGTTAGCCATTTTGTTCTGCGTAGTTAATTTCCGGATAGAAAATATGTTTTTGGGAAGGACACTCCCCCACAGCCCCCAGGGCAAGGGTTTTAAGTTATGCCCTGGGGCACAATGTTTTTTCCTCTCCATACCCTGGCACTTCGTATCGAAGGAGTTGTCGTAGAAACTAGAAATTGGAGTGGCTAGTGCCCTTTTTAATAGTCGAAAGTGATTGGAGGGCAACTATCCCCCACCCCACGCCCATCATATCCCCAAACCTATACAATAAAAAATTTTAGATTGCCATTTTGTTCCATGCAATTTAAAGTTCAGAAAATTGTACCTTTGAGCTGGACACTCCCCCGCAGTCTTCAGGGCAAGGGTTATAAGTAACCCTTGTAATACCCCAAACACATCCAATCAAAATTTTGAGATAGCCATTTAGTTCAGCGTAGCTGATTTCCTGATAGTAAATATCTTTTTGAGGAGGACACTCCCCCACAAGATAGAACAAGATAGCCATTTTGTTCAACGTAGCTGATTTCCTGATAGTAAATATCTTTTTGAGGAGGACACTCCCCCACAGCCCTCGGGGCAAGGGTTTTAAGTTACGCCCTGGGGTTTTTATAGAAGGTTTTTATAGAAGGTGTTATCGTAGAAACTTCAAAAAAGGCTCATTTGATTGAAAATTCTAAGGGCTAGTGCCCTTTTTAATAGTCGAAAGTGATTGGAGGGCAACTAGCCCCCCCCCCCCCCAAACCCCATCATTCCCCCAAACACACCTAACCAAAATTTTGAGATTGCCATTTTTTTCAGCGTAGTTTATTTTAAGATAGAAAATATGTTTTTGAGGAGGACACTCCGCTACAACCCTCGGGGCAAGCGTTTTAAGTTATGCCCTGGGGGCATATAAGGTTTTTATAGAAGGTGTTATCGTAGAAAATTCAAAAAATGCTCATTCGTTTGGAAAGTCAACGAGCTAGTGCCCTTTTTAATAGTCGAAAGTGATTGGAGGGCAAATAGCCCCCCCCCCCAAGCCCATCATTCCCCCAAACACATCCAATCAAAATTTTTAGTTAGCAATTTTGTTCAGCATAGTTGATTTCCAGATAGAAAATATGTTTTTGAGAAGGACACTCCCCCACAACCCTCAGGGCAAGGGTTTTAAGTTATGCCCTGGGGCACAATGTTTTTTCCTCTCAATACCCTGGCACTTCGTATCGAAGGAGTTTTCGTAGAAACTTCGAAAAGGGCTCATTCGATTGGAAATTGGAGTGGCTAGTGTCCTTTTTAATGGTCAAAAAGAATTAGAGGGCAACTATCCCCCCCCCCCCACGCCCATCATTACCCCAAACAACTCCAATCAAAATTTTGAGATAGTCATTTTGTTCAGCGTAGCTGATTTCCTGATAGTAAATATCTTTATGAGGAGGACACTCCCCCACAAGATAGAACAAGATAGCCATTTTGTTCAACGTAGCTGATTTCCTGATAGTAAATATCTTTTTGAGGAGGACACTCCCCCACAGCCCTCGGGGCAAGGGTTTTAAGTTATGCCCTGGGGGCATATAAGGTTTATAAAGAAGGAGTTGTCGTAGAAACTTCAAAAAAGGCTCATTCGATTGAAAATTCAAAGGGCTAGTGCCCTTTTTAATAGTCGAAAGTGATTGGAGGGCAACTAGACCCCCCCCCCCAACGCACATCATTCATTCCCCCAAACACATCCAATTAAAATTTTGAGATTGCCATTTTGTTCAGCGTAGTTTATTTCCAGATAGAAAATATGTTTTTGAGGAGGACACTCCGCAACAACCCTCGGGGCAAGAGTTTTAAGTTATGCCCTGGGGGCATATAAGGTTTTTATAGAAGGCGTTGTCGTAGAAACTTCAAAAAAGGCTAATTCGATTGGAAACTCAAAGGGCCAGTATCCGTTTTAATAGCCGATAGTGATTGGAGGGCAACTAACTCCCCTCTCACGCCCACCTTTTCCCCAAACACATCCAATCAAAATTTTTAGATAGTCATTGTATTCCACGCAGTTGAAAGTTTTGGAAATTAGGTCTTTAAGGATGACATCCCATCCCCCCCACCACAACCCTCAGCGAAAGGGTTGTAAGTTACGCCCTGGGAGCATGTAAGGTTTATATAGAAAGCGATGTTGTAAAAACATCAAAAAGGGCTCATTCAATTGAGAATTGAAAGGGCTAGTGCCCTTTTAATAGTCGAAAGTGATTGAAGGGCAACTAACCCCCCTCTCATGCTCACCATTTCCCCAAACACATCCAATCAACATTTTGAGATATCCATTTTGTTCAACGTACTCGAAAGCTCTGGAAATTAAGTCTTTTAGGATGATAACCCCATCAGAGCCCTGGGTGCAAGGGTTGTAAGTTATAACCTGGGGGCATATAAGGTTTATATAGAAAAATGTTGTAGAAATTTCAAAAGGGGCTCATTTGATTGGAAATTTAAATTGCCCTTTAATAATTGCCCTTTTTTAATAGTCTGTTTGTAATAGTCTTTTTTAATAAATTGCCCTTTTTTAATAGTCGAAAGTGAGTGGAGAGTAATTAACCCCCCTCTCACCTCCACCATTTTCCCAAACACGTTCAATCAAAGCTTAGAGATAGCCATTTTGTTCAACCTAGTTGAAAGCTCTGGAAATTTTGTATTTAAGGATGACAAACTCCCCAGGGCAAAGGTGGTAAGTTATGCCCTGGGGGCATATAAGGTTTTTAATGATAGAGTTGTCGTAAAAACTTCAAAAGGGGCTCATTCAATTGGAAATTGAGAGGGCTAGTGCCCTTTTAATAGTTGAATGTGATTGGGGTGTAACTAACCCCCCTCTCACGCCTCCTCCCAAACACATCCAATCAAAAATTTGAGATAGCAATTTTGTTCAACGTAGTTGAAAGGTCTGTAAATTAGGCCTTAGAGGATGACAAGCTCCCCCTCCCCCTCCCTTAGGGCGAGCGTCGGATGTTATGCCCTGGGAGTATATAAGGTTTTAATTGAAAGCGTTGTTGTAGAAACTTCAAAAAGGCTCATTTGATTTGAAATTGAAAAGGCTAGTGCCTTTTTTAATAGTTGAAAGTTATTGGAGAAAGACTAACGCCCCTCTCACGCCCACCATTTTCCCAGACACATCCAATCAAAATTTTGATATAGCCATTTTGTTTAACGTAGGTAAAAGTTCTGGAAATTAGGTCTTAGAGGATAACAACCACCCTCACAGCCCTTAGGGTAAAGGTTGTAAGTTTTGCCCTGGGGGCATATAAGGTGTTTATAGAAAATGTTGTCGTAGAAACTCAAAAGGGCTAATTCGATTGGAAATCGAAAGGCCTCGTGCCTTTTTTAATAGTCGAAAGTGATTGGAAGGCTTGACATTTTTATAGTAAAGATCGATATGGGTATAATGTATTAGTTTTTTGTTGTTGTTTAGACCAGGGCACTTTGTATCGAAGGAGTTGTCGTGGGAACTTTGAAAAGGGCTCATTCCATTGAAAATAGAAAGGGCTGAGCCTTTTTTAATAGTCGAAAGTGATTGGAGGGAAACTAATCCCCCTCCCACACCCACCCTCCCAGTTGACTTTATGTTTAAAAACTAAATGTTGCCATAATATTAAATCAAAACCTACTGTGTTAATGCTAATTCCCAATAAGGCATCTCAGCAGTATCCAAAGAACGACTGAGGGTATTATGTTCAAACTTTCGGGGCTGCTTCTGCTCTTAAAATTTAACCAAATCAAAATAGCGTAAGTGTAGCCAAGCTATCAAAGAGAGTAAACAGATTTGTTGCGAATGGTATCAAGTTTTCCATTTCAGATCAACTAGAGGAGGTATGAAACTAAATTAAACACTAATATTTGTGTCCAGATTTTTAAGAGGGTGTATGTTGTTAAAAATTGCTGAAAATTTTTCTCCAGCATACAAATAGCAGGCCAAACTCTAAATTCGAAAAGATTTAAAGTATTATTTTCTTTTCTCTGAAAAGACTATGTCAATATAAAACGAACAGAAATTAATAAAAAAAACTTTTTCCTCAAAATAATTTTTTCTAAGAAAAGTAAAGAACTCCATTCAACAAAAAATGAGCAAAAATAAAATCAAATAATCTACCAAGCGTGAAACTACCCCAAATCAGCATCGATAAATAAATGAAACCCAAAACGAACAGAAATTACAATAAATAACCGAGTCAAACTCAAAACGAGCAGAAATTAACATAAGTTGGGCTCAAAACGCCTATGCCTTCCCAAGGCTTGAACAGAATTTGCACTTTACTGAAAAAAATATAAATGTTTTTACTTTTATAACTAATAAATCAAATAATATTAACATTTTGATTGCTAAATATCAGTATATGTGTATTAAACTGACAATGAACATTCATTTGTATTTTTTTCAGTAAAGTGCAAATTATGTTCTGGCCTGAGTTTGAGTTTGACTCGGCTCGTTTTGAGTTTGACTCGGTTATTTATTGTAATTTCTGTTCATTTTGGGGTTCATTTATTTATCGATGCTGATTCGGGGTAGTTTCACGCTTGGTAGATTATTTCGTTTTATTTTTGCTCATTTTTTGTTTAATGGGAGTTCCTTACTTTTCTTTGAAAAACGTATTTTATGGAAAAAGTTTTTTTTTAATTAATAAATGATAAAAAAGGAGATAAATTTTATGTTTTGGAGCGAAGTAACGTAGTTAGGTTGTAGACACGGTGCATTTTCAAAGTGATAATGTTGATTGGATGTCAGAAAACGGCTAAAAAGAGCTGTTTAAACGACGCAATGTTTGCCAGTTTTTAAGGAACTTGCCAACATTTATTTTGAGGAAAAATTCTTTTGAGACATAAGATTTTAAAGTTCAAAATAGGCGATGGAGCCTTTGTTGGGATTTTTAGTAGTATTATTGGGATTTTTTGTAGTATTATTATTGTATTTTTATATGAAAATAAATATATCTAATCTGTCTTATCTAAAGTTCTAAGAATTGAAAACTACAGTTTCTTTACTTCAGTCACGTTGTTTCCATAGCAAAGAAAAAACACCTTTTTTTGGCACAGTCAACCAAATAATGCTTCACGTTGCCTAGGGACTTTGTCAGCTCAAATGAAAATTCAAGGAAAAATGTCTCAAGTATTTATGGAATATTGACATATAAGATAATTTTAATAATCTTAAATATGTTTTATTCTATCATTTTCCCCGTAACATAAGACTACGTTGCTCATTATTTTTCCTCTTATTTTTATTGAAGCCCTTACCTCAATTGTTCTATATGAAGCTCACTTGACTCCGTACCGTGATAAATTTCTGTATGGGGTGGGTCTCATAAATACTTATCAGCATGGAATATACCGTGACGGGTTATTCAATCTCAACAAAATTTGATGAGAAGTAAAATTAGAAGTCTTAGCTGTACTTTTTGGAACTTTCCACCCGATCTTACCTGTGCGGGAAAAGAAGAGAAGATTCCTAAATTCTTTGTCATCGTATCATCTACTAGAACAGGTCGTCGGGATTTCAACCAAACTTGGTAGGAAGTTTTAGTTTCCAACTTGTGACTAAAAGTTTCCTAATGGTGCTAATTTCCCAGATGTGTCTTCCTAGGCTCTGCAACCGATGTGATCCCTTTTTTGCGGAAGAGGGTTCCTTAATCCTTCTCGGATCTCCACACAACTTGGTGGGAAATAAGAGTAAGTGTGCTTAATTCTAGAGTTTCTAAAGTCAAGTTATCAGGATATCTACTAAACGGAGTAGTGGAATCTCAACCGAAATTAGTCTGGAATGACGGTAAACCGACCGTTGTAGAGATGGTACATGCCTGGTGGAAACTTTGTTGCATAGGTAATCAAATTATAAATTTTGTGGATCTGGCCATGTATAAAAAACAGTGTTGCAATACATTCATTTTATCATTGCCTCGTTCATAAAAGCTTATTTCTGAAGTTGTCTTTCAATCGAGAGACAAAAGGTCCATTGCTGTTCTGCTATTGTGACCTGGGCCCACAATTGCTATAGCAGTTCATTAGGTCTCTGTACCAGTAGGTCTAGGCCTGTTTTATGAGGCAGTAATTTCGATAAATACTGATTGGCTATCAGTTCAATTGTGTATTTCAAAAAAAAATTTGTCAAGCCTCTCTGGAAACGCCGTGGCCAAATCGCCAATGGCCAACTGTTCTCCACGAGAAGATCAGCAGGACAACGTAGATAACGAGGATATAAGTGTTTTTGAACAGGCGTTACCCTGTTGATCTGGCATAACCTTTAGGCGTGGCGGTGACGACCTGCTCATGGTTGTCATTAAGAAAAAAAAAATGGAAATATAAGTTTTAGGAATGTCTCATTTGTGTATCACCTAAATTAAAAATGTAAACCACGTGAGAATCTAGACAAAGGTAGTGTTTTATTCGAGCGTATCTACGTATGCACATGTTCGAATGGCAAGTTTTCTTTTCAAAAACATATAGTGGTTTTGGGGCAAGTATTTTCGGTCTTTGAAGCATTGTCACTAAGTAAAAACAAATAGTTTAGTACAGCATATAGAGCCTAAGTGGAATTTAATTAGCTTTAACCACTGCAATAGACATTTTGACCAATTTGTAATTAAAAGATTTATGTTTTGCTAAATCAAGTTATTGGAAGCAAAAATATCTGCGTCAAAAGCGCTAATAACGAGCTTTGACCGTGAAACGTTCTTAGGTTGAAATCTGAAGTAAAATACATTGGTAAGATATACGTGTCCACTAAACACATCCAATTCAGCTTGAAAACGCCACGTTGGTCTGGCGCTTTAGTTTAACTCATGTTTTAGATAGAATTTAAATATAGTAACTCTAGCGGATGTTCTTTTTGAGAACTGAAAAGAAAGTATTTTGCTCCCTTCTTTCCACCCTCCCCCCCAACACAAAACTCGAAATACTTTTATTGCCCCTAAAAAAAATAAATATTGAAAGCATCAACACGATCCCCAGCTGTCAAGTAACAGAGTAGACGTCCAGAACTACATATAAAATTCTTTGCCATTTTAATTAAGGTTTATGTTCCCTATGCAATTTTTGGCGTCTCATTTTTCTGCTCTCCTGCAGTTTAAATATATCCACGGAACACGACGATTTTGCTGTCATTGCAAAACTGAGGTTGAGTTTTATCCATCTACCGAGCTACATTTATGTAGTTTTTTTTTGGATGGAAAATACTTTAAATATGTGTTGAAAATTGTTGAAAAAGGGACATTTTCCCGATTTTTAAAGCAAATTTAGATCGTTCTTGAATAAAAAGTTTAAATAATATCATAATCCTAGCTCGGTGAATCGATAGATCTGAGACTAATGAATCTAGTAACATAAGTATCTCGCCTTTTGATGCAAGTTACAGCTACAGGATTGTCGCAAAATTATTTGTCTCAGAGTCAACATATATCTTAAACCTACTAAATGTATATATAATGTGAACGTATGCTTGCCGTTAGGCTTCAGTCACTAATCGTATAACGCCACGCAATTGTTTTCAGAATTGAAGATTAGGGATTGTTAGGAAGTTACAAATACTTACTAATTATATATTTAGAGATTAGATATAAATCAGTGTATTAAATTTATAACTTGAAAACATAAGCTTTTGCTCTCAAGACCAGAAAACCAGATGGATGCTTTTTTAGCTGGCTTTGGGATTTGTATCCTTATTCTTGGGGACAACTTGCACCTGTTTCGTCTCTTTTGGGCACTGTTTAAACATTTGTAATGGAGTTGAATGAACTAAATTTGTGTATTGTTCATAAGAAAATAATTTGTGGTTCAGTATTTTTTGTTTTGAGTGCCGATTCAAGCGTTTTCTTTTGACTTATTTGGTTTGTATTTTAATGAACTATCATGTTACTTCATTATTATTTTTATGTTATTATTTTTATTATGTTATTATTTTTTATGTATTATTTTTGTTACTTCATTATTATTATTATTATGTTACTTCAATATCATTAATTATTTTTGTATATTTTTCTCTAAAGTGACTAATATTTTTGTCTGTGAGGCTTCCCATCGTTATTTGTGTTTAATAATTTTTGTGTGGCTTTTATTTCGGTGTAAAAAAAAGGATGCCTTGAAAAAACGGTATAAGTTTCAGTTTCGATTGAATCTTGTTCACAAAAGTGGTAAGTTTATAACTGAGACGCTTACATTCTAGTTAGACAGCATTTTTTTTTTCTCTTTCGCCAGGCACGAGTGACTTTCTTTCTGTCGCATGTTTTGTCATGCTATTATAAGCAGTAAGATGTTTAATCAGGTCTTGGAAGCTGAATAGCCTACTGTGTAGGCTATATTTGTATCAACTTAGTGGTCTGAATTTACAGCAAGACTATTTTAGTGTTTCGGTGTGTCGCATCCCCTCCGGTAATCTTCTGATTCCATTTTTGGTAGAAGATAAATATGGACCTAAGTTTCGATTAATTTTATTTCTTTGGAAAGGCCATTCTTATCTCTATGTACATCTCTCTCTTCTTGGTATTTTTCTATGTCATGATTTACTTGTTTTGACTTGGTTGATCTTTTTCTCCAACAGAGGTGAGTTCACAAAGAAAAAGCTCAATAAAAAGACCAAAGAAAATAATGCATGTAAGAAAGAACTTCATTTTTGAACCATTTTTGGAAATTCTTCTATATTATGTTTTGAATCAAATGTTCTTTAATTCTTGGAAACATTGTTTGATCTTGGAACTTCATTTCCCTTTTATAGAACTACGTTGGGTCCAACATATGCGAAGTTTCTGTAATATTTTGTGAGATTTTCAGTGTTTTATTATTATTATTGCTGCAAATTTAGACAGTCTTGTCTGTTTTATTTTTTATATGAAACTCTGGATTACAAGTGCAGTTATTAGCATTTATGAAAAATTAAAATTTTAATTTCTACTTAAGAGTTTATCCTGTGTGCTTAGAGTTTATCTTTCTACTTAGAGTTGATAATGAAGTACTTGGTAAAGGTTTTTCTTTTTTTTTTCTGTAACTCAACACGTCTGCTTATATACGATTATCGGTAGCCAACGTGTGCCACTATTTAAATTTAACTTACTTTAACATACTAAGAATTTCTGAAATTCCTGAAAGGGTTTGTCTTGGTGGGTCTGGAAATTGGTAATTTTTGGTTTCGATTAAAAAATACCAAGAGTAGATATCTAAAATACCTTACTCATTTTTGGCCTTGAAAAATTCTAGATTATGAGCACCCTATGGTTTTGAGTAGCTGGGTTAAAATTACTGTTGTCTGGTATTAATAAGCAGGGGTTTTCAGTATAAAAGTTGATTCCTTTTTTCACCTTTCCTTTTTTTCCTTTTTCATATTCCTTTTCCTATAAAATGCCCTTTATTATAGTTTCCAATCATTAATGTTCTAGTATTTTTGAATGCAGTATTTATGTGTGCATTCATGAGTTAAGATGTAATCATTCTATGCTGAGATATTTCAGTAGTTGTTTGATGTTTTTAAAAATACCTGATTTTGTTTGATAACAATACTGAACCAAGCCTGCCTGGCTTTGATTTTTATTTATCGCTATGAGACTTTATCAGAAATCTTACAGGCTAATCTTTAAACGTTGATCATACAATTGATCACTTGTCTTGTACAAGTATAAGCAAAAGTAAGGCATTCAGTTCAGTTAACTTCGAGTATCTTCCTTTTTTCATATTTTACGGTAAGAGCCTTATGATGGTCAAGTCCTAGGTGTTGCATTCAAGGTTGCCTGCAGAAGGGTAGAACACAGTGGCGGTTCTGGCCTCTCTTACGCCGGGGCAAAATCTTGATCAACGCCCCCCTCCCACAAAATTTTCATTTATTATTTAAATTATTTAGTATTAATTATTATTGTTAAATTATTTTTTAATTTATTTATTTATTTAATAATTTATTTTATTTTACCAATTAAATGATAATTTACTAATTAATTATTTTCATTTATTATCTGCCCCCTCTCTTTTATTTAAATAAAAGTTAAATTTCAAAAATTACAAAATGATTATCACAGTTCGATTATTTATTTAAAATTTGGCGCCCCCTAAAAGTCTGCACCCAGGGTGAGTGTCCCATTTGTCCCTCCTCTAAAAGGCTTCTGGTTGAGGGGTCTACCCCTCCTCCCTTTCATAAAAGACCAAAAGTATTGAAAAATTGCATAAGTTTTCCATAATGCTGGGAAAATACCGCTTTTCTGGCAAGGGAATGTTTTATTTTGAACTTCCACCGCCCCCTCTCCTCCTTGGAATTCATTGCAAGCTAGTCACCACTTTCAGAAAAATAGATTGGGTGCTGTGGTTCCATTGCTATTCTACTAGGCAACACTTTGGCAAATCAACACTCATGACAAGGTCTATATATCATGACTAGAAAATTATTTTTGGAAACAAGGCAATGCTTGGCTCTTATTGCACTTTAACTTTTTTTTTCAATTTATTTTTAAAATACTAATTAGATCTTATTTTTAAGATACTCCTAAGAATTGAGCAGACCCAGAAATAATTTCAGGGAGGAGGAGATGAAAATTTTCGACTGAACGGGCCGTCGCATTCAGGGCTACCATCTTTGTATCATATCTGTCGAAGTGACAACTGATGGACACATAATTTTATTATGTGTCAAGTAATATAACTTGATCAAGCTTTAAGGCGAGTACTAGCTTGCAGGTTATATGAATAAGTCTATAAATTGGGTTCACATTGTGGAGGAACAGAAAATTTGTTTAAAGAACAATTAATTTGACAACACTCTCCGTGTTGTAACACTCCGTGTTCTGTTGATATATCCAATAAGTCGCTATGATGAGATAATGGCTCAAGATAGCTTAAAATAGTTATTCTTAGTATCAAGACATTATGTCGTCATACTCACTAAAGTTAGCTAAGTATATCATATTCATTGAAAATAGCCATTTTTAGTGTTATGTAGTAAAAATGGTTATTTTGTAAAGTAAATTCTCTTGCTTTCTATAATTTCGAATAGACATTGGCTACTATAATGTCACCACCCTTGGGCGTGAAATAGTAAGATAGTATTTTGTCTGTGCCTCTACGTTAATCCAGGCTTCAAAAGATTTATCTTACTAGTCGCATTAGGCTCCATTCCTCATTTTGTCCAATGTAGTTGACTGTTGATCTGAAGTATCTAGATTTAGCGACTGGAGTAAGTTTTGATGATTTCTCTTCTGCTAACTGCAATCCACGAAAAATGTAGTTATCAGGAACGGTGTAGGCTAAGCTACCTCTTGATAAAATATGCCCCGGACATGGCCTATTAAAAAAATTATGTAAAATCTATTTGTTTTTCTCCACGGACCTTTTTTGGACTAACACAATCAATGACCTCAATTAGCTGACGCAATTTGAAATAAAATAGCTGCCATATAGTTGCCTACTACTCATAACAACTCATCGTAACACCAAGCCGGCAGCGGCCGACACGACTGCACACGCTTCTTCGCCATCCAAATCCATTCAGAGATTAACACTTTACTCTCCTATGAAATTTTGTTTCCTTCAAATTATTTTTATGATCAATTTTCACTGTACTTGAGGACATCCCGTTTCCCGTTTGGGTTTTGCGGGATCATCAAAAAGCCGATATTTCGATAACATAAGCCAAATACTAAATAATCCTTTGGAAGCTTAATCACTTGCTCATTAAATTGTCTTTTTATTCACGCATGATTTCCCCCGAAAGCTACTTTCTGTCGATTTCCATCTTTTGCGCCAAGTCTTTTTTCTTTTCATTTTTTTTGGGGGGGGGGGGTGCACCAATGAGTCATAGTTCGCTGAACTGCTGACAAAACGGAACACCGTGGGTCTCAACTTTTAGCGATGATTTCCTGAAACTCCTTCAAGTGTGCCAGGGACATTTTTGGCCTGGAAACTATGTCGGTAACCTCTTATGCAAGTATATTTATTCTTTCTCTGAGAAAATCTCCATTTTAATTAATTTTAGAATTGAGACTAATTTCTCGCGACCTCCCTTGTTCTGATTTTTCTCAGCAAAAAATATAAGGCTTGAATATTGATCAAAAGCAACAGCAACACTTAATTGTGATGTGGAACACTCCCAACAAAAATAATCCCTGGACGGTCATTTTTATACAACAATAGTGTGAATTTTGACCGTTCATATGGGAATTAGATACCCCTCCCCCCTGAGACTAGTCTAAAGGACTCGACCTTCCTGAAAAAGAAAATCGTTGCTTAATTTTTTTATATATATATATATATATATATATATATATATATATATATATATATATATATATATATATATATATATATATATATATATATATATATATATAAGTTTCGGAAACTAGTTTAACGAAGTTACTCCTTCCCTTCCTAACTGTCCCAGAAAACTCAGAAAACCCATAATCTTTTCCTTGATGCTCGCGAACATACCCAAGTGCTTCAGGTCTTTAAGTCTTATGAAGAAGATACGTAAAGCTAGTGGATTGTTATGACAAGTGTCTTAGTTTTGGAACACAACCATGTTTAATTTTAGTTGAAGAACCCAGCTTTTAAGAATAGAATGAAGCGACATCGTTAATTCTGATGATAAAATGAAGCTATAGAATTTGCCGTGCCCCCTGGCTTTTTCAGTCAGGATGACTTGTGACAAGTCCAGATCTTCTGGGAAGGATTTAAGACTCCGTATATACGATTTTTTTATGACAATTTAATGGCACCAATTTGACTTGATATCCAACTAGTCAACCATTTACCTTGGTTTTATTCGGTAGAACAGGCTCCCTTGAATTTCCTTTTAAAGGAATCATTAGACGGGTTTTCAGAGACAAGCTTTCTCGGGAGACAAGTGGGATGCCTTCTCTTTGTAAGAAGTCTGGCCGTACCGTATTGCTTTGTGTTTGCTGTTTTGGGTTTGCCAACGGTGACACAAATAGTGATAGTCTGTCGGACGGAGGGCCGTGGATCTACTTATATAGAACAGCCATTTACACCACATCAGATATATCACTCGGGGCTGTGAGTGTACGAAATTGTACTACAACTCGCCATCGATGCCCTATTTTGTATCCTCTGGAGTGTTCCAGTCGGGTTTTAGGAGCCCCGGCAACAAACTGACATGGTAAATGCTTCTTAGAACGAAGAACCAGATGGAAGTTTACCGTCTTACAAAGCTATTACTCAAGTACTTAGTGTGGGATGCCTTCGCTTTGTAAGTAGTCTAGCCGTACCGTATTGCTTTCTGTTTGCTGTTTTGGGTTTGCCAACGGTGACACAAATAGTGATAGTCTGTCGGACGGAGGGCCGTGGATCTACTTATAGAGAACACCCATTGACACCACATCAGATATCTCACTCGAGGCTGTGACTGTACGAAATTGTACTACTACTTGCCATCGATGCCTTATTTTGTATCCTCTGGAGTGTTCCAGTCGGGTTTTAGGAACCCAGTGATGAACAGACATGGTAAGTGCTTCTTAGAACAAAGAACCACACTTAGTTGTCCCGCCAGACCCTATTGAGGTGGGGTCTTTGAGAGTTCTGAGGAGAAATGAATTTCAAAAGACGAAATTAGTCTGTCAACTCTTTTAATAGCTTCAGGTCAGGTTGTAAAGGCTGAGCATATACGGTATTGACGTGAGAAGAAAGAGGAAATGAGATAGGAACCGTCCAATATTACCTCTTGAATTTGCAGTTTTGGTTTCCGAGTTGGGAAATCAATGACAGGATGAAGGGGAGGGGGGGGGGGGAGAATACTAATTATAGTAGCATCTTGGAAGATTTTTGGTACTTGGCTTCTATGAAAGAATTAGTTTATTTGGCTGAATCAAATGAATAACATTACCCATTTCCTTACTAGGTAAAAAAGGGTAAAGGATATGGTACTAGACCCTTAAAATCCACACCGGCGGTGCTGATCTCCGTCTCAAGGTCTTTCAGTCAGGAAGTGCAATGGCGAGATGGGGACCAGCCATTCTGTGCTTTCGCGCACCCTTCCTGCTCTATACTAGGTAAAGTGATAGATGACAAAATGCATCATGTGGGATTTATGATTTATGAAAGAATGGAGTTCCCCCAGACAAATTCGAAATGTTTTTGAGAGGGTTGTCTCTTGTCAATTCGTTCCGACGTTACCATAGCTAGTACGGTACTATACTACTAGCTATCTAGCACTATCAACTGAATTTTAGTGGAGCGTTTGGTGTTACTCCTTGTGGCAAAGATTTCTTAAGGTCGTCACAAGGAAAGATTTAAAGGAAATGGGAACTGCGTGGGCTTCGTTTTAAGTTCCATGGGAAAATCCACCATTTTTGTCTGCTGAGTGGTGAATGTCTACTAGCTTTCATTTTGCAATGATTGCTGTAGATTTTCAGGTAATTGTTCAGATAATAAATCGAATTTTAATAAACTACTTCTTTCAAATGAAAGTAAAGAGCGACTTTAAAGCTTGAAACAAAAAGGAATTATTCTTTGTGTTAAAGTTTTAACATGTTGTAGATGCACCTGTACATATGATGCCAGTAAACTCCAAATTAAACTTAAGCGTAAAGAACAAACAGTTTAAGTTGTCCTCATTTAAAGAGCGGTTATGCTGCGGAAGAAACGCGGAAGTACGTCGGCCATTAGTGATTCACTTATCTTGTGCTAAAAACAGCGTTTCCTTATATTCCAGATATTTTTACTTCCCTTATTAAAGTGTGTTTGAAACAAGGAAGGTTTCCAGATTGTTTGAAAGCTGCTTTGTCCCTTTTTTATTCTGGGCTTTTAATTTCGGATTATTTTGGAGAAACTGGTAATTTTCAAGTAACTGTGTTTTCATGGGAAATTTGGAACTCAAGTTGGATTGAAAGTCGTGCTTTCTTCTTACCAAAGGTCATAAAATATGTTTCCCACATGTCCTTAAGCCTGCAGCACGTGAATTGAAGCTATGTTGTCTAGTCTATTTGAAAGGACTATTTGAAGTTTTTCCGGCTAGTTTTCGTGTCTTCGAGTCATGTTTCTGTTTTCAAATGGAAAGCTCCGTCTAGCTGACAAGCATTAGTGTCAAATTGAAGCTAGGTTAAAATCAAAAAAAAATTTTTAATGCGTGATATCTTCTTGGCCCCATTGCCAAAATATCTTAGTTATTATAAGTTTAAAATTTTTAGTTATCCAAGAAATAAGCATTTTTTCACGATTCCAAAAGTACTGTCATCCTCTGTTACTTTTCATTTCTGTTCTCAATTTCGGTTGAGTTAGTTATTTCATTTTTATTAAGTCTGGGACTGAGGAAGACGAACGGCATGAAATCATTATGCCTCTTAACGTTGTAAGTTTGAAAAAAGAAATTGGGACTTAGCCTTTGCTCATTTCTTTGTGGCGATATTAAAAACTTGGCCCGTGGCAAGAAACGGACTGATAAAAAATTCCCCCAAAAAGGGGAAGTACCTACCGATTTTAGGAAAACCTTAATTAAGCCACTTTATAAGAAAGGTGATAAAAGTAAGTGTGATAATTATCGAGGCATTAGTCTGGTCTCTGTAGGTAGTAATTTACTTAGTAATATGATAATTTTTAGACTGATAGATGCTGTTGACAAAGTTTTAAGAGAAGAACAGTACGGTTTTAGAAAAGGTAAAGGATGTTTCGACCAAATTTTAACTCTTAGGCTAATAATTGAGAAGTGTCTGAGTTTTCAAACACCTTTGATCCTCAGTTTTATAGATTATGAGCAAGCGTTCGATTCTGTTGATAGAACAGCTTTAGTAAAGGTTTTATCCTTGTATGGTATACCAGACATAGAGTAAAGTGATTAATGCTATGTACGAGAATAACACTGCTGCGGTTAAGGTTGGAAATGAGGTTAGCTGCTGGTTTTGTATTAAATAAGGAGTTAAGCAGGGTTGTGTTCTATGTTCTGCGGTGAGTTGTTAGTAGTAGTAGTAGTTTTGCTCATTTCTTGGTGGTGTTATTACAGAGTTGGCCCGTGGCAAGATCATTGATCTATATTGGACCGATATAATATATTCTTTTTTAATACTGAATAATAATGCTGTTTGGGTTGATTTTTTCAAGCATCTGCTTTTGGTACACAAATTTTTTTACGACATAAACATTTCGAGGGGGCTTAAAACTTCATTGTTGGGGTGTATATTAAAAAAAAAGAAATCAAATTATGGTTCTTTGTAGAATATAAGTCCAAATTAAAATTTAGGTTTTCTCTAACTGCCCAATTATAACATAAAATTAGACAAGTAGCAGCTTTATTTTAGATGCAATCAAATATTTGTTTTCAGTCAATATTATTAGATGTGTCATAAGGGCCTGTGGCCCCTCCGAAATTCGCCCTGCCAATTTTTGGTATAATAATAGCCATGTTGCAGCTTGTTTCAACCGGAATCCTACAGGGATTTCCAATCACTATGATTGAATAATAGTACAGTCAATCTAGCGTCAAATAGGACTCGACCGCAAACAAATTGCAGCAGAAATGATTTTTACACCATCTTGTAGAGAAAAAAAAACTGTACAACATATCAATAGTTGAGAAACCCAGCGGGGTGCAAAATAAGTGTTTTTTGGCGTTTTCCGTTTGTTTTTTGTTGTTTTTAGCGGAAATTTTCCGTTATTCTAGAGCTTAGCATTTACTTCATGGGAGACATGTTTCTGAACTAGTTTTGTGTGCTGAATTCGAATATCACATCAGATTCAAGTTATGTCCCACCGTTAGTTTTTCACATTCATCACCAAAAAAGAAATTCGTAGTTCTTGGCCATATTTCCCTTTTTTGTCCTTTTGGGTAAATGAAGTCAGGAATAACGTCGCTCTATCGACTGAACACTATATTTTTGGAAAGTTCCGTACATTCTAAGATTGTCGTTGTTGGAACCCTTGGTCCAAGTTTTGTCAGATAAATGTCCTTCCCAGATTCATTTCTTTGGGCCCCTTAATTATTTTCCTTCCTTTTGTAATAAATGTTAATTTTCCTATTATTTTTCGACGCCACTTTGGCTCCTCTTAACTGCGTACGTGTTTAATTCACCACGAGGTAAAAAGTGCGCAGTTAAGGAGATTGGCCAGTATATTAGGAGCCCTGGGATTGGCTGGAAAGATTCATTTACCACCCCTAGTAACCCCCACCACGTGCTGCGGTTAGCGGGCTGGGAGAATTTGTCCTTTTTCAGTTCAGTTCTTTTTATACGTGTAACTGTGAATATAGTAAGAATTTTTCTATGTACCTATTTTACTTTTCAGCTTAGGCCGAGACTAAAGGGTTAATTAGAAAATCTTATCGGTAAACTTTGGCTTTAAATATGGCCATAGACCACCCGATCACATTAGTATAAAGGAACCGTTGGGGTAAGAGCGGGAATCTCACTAACATTTGGGCCGACAAGGGGTTCTCCCCTTCGAGTAAGTGGCATAGCAACCTTTTTTGCACCATTTTTGCCTTTAAAAGTGGTGACCCCGCACACACACCCCAATAAGTGGTGGCAGCGGTAATTAGCACTACGAACATTGGTGGCAGCAAGAACAGGAATTATTAACGGAGTTGATAATAAAAGAATTTTGCGCTTTCGAAAAGACAAGGAATTAGCCTACAAAAGTAGCTTATTGTGGTTACAGAGGCTATATATAAAAAAAAATCGCAAAGAGAAATTTTTATCTGAGCTGTGCTTAGTCGGATAATAATAAGTAATAAAATTTACGAATCAATATATCACGCATGATTGATCTGTCTGCCAGTGATGACACCTGTGTGTACTCTACCTTGATGTTCATCGCAGACCAAGCTAAACGCCATGGATTCGCCCCAGTCGTGACCTTCGATCAGCCATTGTGGTGGAAAGCTATGAAAATGGTTGAGGCTTCTGAACCAGGAAGTGAGCTCTCAGCAGTAGTTCTGAAACTCGGTGGGTTTCACTCAACCATGAGCTTTATTGGATGCATAGGATACACAATGGAAGGATCCGGTCTCCGCGAAGTCCTGGAACTTGGATATGCCCCAAACACTGTTCCCCATCTCCTAAGTGGAAAGGCTATTTCACGAGCTGTTCGAGGTCTCTTGCTAGTTGATAGTGCTCTACATGCCGTGCTGCTATCCGAGTTATTTGACGATGATCCCTGTTCAGAACCTGAAACAAAGTTAGGCACCAAAGAAGTTGCAGACCTTAAAACACTATACAGCAAGCTAATGAATGGAGAGGCAACAATGACGGAGGTTGAAGACTATCCTGCACTCAAGCGGATCAAAGGTTTCGTCGACCAGAAGATACTTGATCTGTCTCAGCACAGAACTTCAAAGCTGTGGTTTCAGCTTATGAATATGGTTGGGATACTTCGTTCTTTTATCAAAGCTGAGCGGATGGGGCTTTGGGACTTACACCTAAAGTCTGTGTCTGAAATGCTACCTTTTCTTGCGGCCTGTGGTCACAACAACTACGCCAAATCGTGCCGAATATACCTTCAGAAGATGGTGAAGCTTGAAGAAACCCCTCCTACTGTTCATAGTTCATTCCAACAAGGAATGCACGTCGTCAGACGATCTGATCGCTATTGGGCTGGCTTGTCGACGGATCTAGTTATTGAACAAGAGCTTATGCGCTCGCTGAAAACAGCAGGCGGACTGACTAGGGGTACGGGCATGACCGAAACCCAGAGGTCGCTGTGGGTTTTAGCACGCCCAACCTGCTCTGCTGTTAACCTCCTAATGGAAGATCTGACGCAAATTCTCTATGGGACAAGCGAGCAGCACAAGGAGAACGCAGGCCCCAGACAAGAACGAGACTTCAAGGATACGCAGGTGATGGTCACGCACTTTGAAAATGGCTCACCATTCGGAGGGGATACCCAGCTTAGAAGCATTGCTACCGGTTTGACTGCATATGAATCTGCAAACGTTGACTGTGCGAAGGCTGTCGGGCTAAAAATCCTTTATGCTATGACTGGAAAAGTGGCTAAGGATTTTGTCTTCCGAAGAAAGTAACAGGCAGTCCATATAACAACAAAGCAAACAGCTGGAGGAGATTGCAAGCGACTGGATCCAGCTTTGCTATTCCAACGCTTCATTACGTTAGCCAAAAGGACAAGACTTCCTGAATCAGAGTGCTTCCGGTATGAACTTTGTTCGTATCCCTGCTCTGTTTGACAGCTCATTTATGCCGAGAGTGCCAAACAAGGCCGAATTCGCCAAGGCCATTGCACTTGCATGCAAATTCGAAGAAATTCCGTGTGTGCTGAACGACGGGACACACTACGTACTTGATGGCGGATCTCTATTGCACCGAGTCCCATGGATAAAAAATGACACGTATGCGGGTATCATACAAAGCTACTCTCTGTATATTTCGCGGAAGTATCCTGGCGCAACTGTTGTTTTCGATGGGTATGATAGTGGACCTTCCATCAAAGATATGGCCCATTCGTATCGTAATCGAACGATTGGTCACGAGGTTTTCTTCACGAATGACATGCGTCTGAAAGTTAAGAAAGAAGAATTACTCGGGAACAAGAAAAACAAGTCAAGATTCATTAGTGCGCTTGCAGTTCATCTCCGGAAAACAGGCTATTTTGTAGTCCAAGCCCCCAGTGATGCAGACGTGCCTATTGTAAAAGCTGCTATCGAATCAGCTAAACAGAAGGTAACTGCCGTTATTTGAGAAGATACGGATCTTCTGGTCCTTCTCTGCTACCACTGTGATGTCTCCACTAACAAGGTGTACTTCGCCCCAGAGCCAAAGAAAAATAAAGAGCGAAGGTGCTGGGATGTTCATGAAATGAAAAAAAGATTAGGCCAAGAAGTATGTGGTCTGATCCTCTTTGCCCATGCATTCCTTGGGTGTGATTAAATAAAAAAAACAAGTTTTTTTTAACTGAAAGTAAGGAACGACGCTAAAACTTAAAACGAACAGAAATTATTCCGTATATGAAGGGGGCTGTCCCCTCCTCAACGCCTCGCTCTTTACGCTAAAGTTTTTTTATTGTTTAAAAAAATTGAGTTGTGAGAAAGTCAAACTTTAGCGTAAAGAGCGAGGCGTTGAGGAGGGGACAGCCCCTTCATATACGGAATAATTTCTGTTCGTTTTAAGTTTTAACGTCGTTCCTTACTTTCAGTTAAAAAAACTTGTTTTTTTTATTTAATTTTTGAACGTTTTTGAATTAATGCAGGTTTTGATTTTGGCTCACCGTACATGAATAATTAAAACAAAATTTGCATATTATATTTGGTTAAATGGCTTTCTCGAAACTTGTTTAATTTTATTTACGAACGTTTTTATTAGTAATAAATATACGTAACTTAGAATTAACTTACGTAACGAACTTCTATATTCATAAATTTTTAACACGTATATTAGGGGGTTCGCCCCCTAGTCAATACCCTGCTCTTTAAACTATAGTTCGAATTTTTTTCCAGTTCTTTAAAAATGACCTCTTAATCACAATCAGTTGATCAGTTGAAAAACTTGATTTTTTTTTTATTTAATTCCTGATCTTTTTCTTCAATAATGCTGGGAAATCCGGCGCCCCCTGCATAGCAATGTCCCTGCCCCCCTGAAAACGTCCGTCATGGCAAGATCCTTCCATATAGCCCCCGACCCTCTCCTTCCCCCACCTACCAGAAAAAATCTCCTCTGAAAAAGTCTGTATACTTCCCAATAACCAATACTATATGTTAACATTGAGTAAAGTTCATAACTTTCAGCCCTCCCCCTGGGGACTTTGGGGGATCAAGTCATCCTAAAAGACATTTTTATCATATTTTCGACCATGCTGAACAAAATGGCTATCTCAAAATTTTGATCGGATGACTTTGGGAAAAAAATGAGCGTGCGAGGGGGCCTAGTTGCCCTCCATTTTTTTTGGTCACTAAAAAAGGGCACTAGAAATTTTAATTTCCGTTCCAATGAGCTCTCCCACGATATTCTAAGACCACTGGGTTGATACGATCACCCCTGGGGAAAAAAACAAAACAAAAAAAAAACAAATAAACACGCATCCGTGATCTTTCTTCTGGCAAAAAATGCAAAATTCCACATCTTTGTGGATAAGAGCTTGAAACCGCTGCAGTATGGTTTTCTGATACGCTGAATATGATGGTATGATTTTAATTAGGGTTCTATAGCTTTTAGGGGGTGTTTCCCCCTTTTTTTGAAAATAAGCCAAATTTTCTCAGGCACGTAACTTTTGATAAGTAAGATTAAACTTAATGAAACTTATATATTTGAAATCAGAATTGAAATATGATTCTTTTGATGTATCTATTGGTATCAAAATCCCGTTTTTTAGAGTTTCGGTTACCATTGAGCCGGGTCGCTCCTTACTTACAGTTCGTTACCACGAACTGTTTGATTCTACATCACGTGTCCACAACATCGGAAAAGGTCTTACCCTGAAAAAAGTGATAGAAGACGAAAGTTTTCGAGCATCTGCCAAGGTCTTTATGAAGAAGGCAGCAACAAAAATCGAAGTCAAGGAAGCCGTAGAAGACGCACTTCTTATAATATATGGTGGAAAGAAGGGGGGAAATCTGAACGAGCTTCGAAAGCAGCTCTTCGAAAGAAAGCTCCTCACAGCAACGGCCTTTGTTCACCCAGAGCAGCTACCTCCCACATCCAACTCTGCAGCATTTCACAGCTATAGAGTTTACTTTCAGGTACACGCCTGGAATGACGACCGTAATCTAGAATTGGACCCTCAAGAGTGGGGCTGGAAGGACCGAAATGGTACATTCTACCCTGTGATGACGGACCTACCCCCAGCACCTCCCCAACTTCTTAAGATTGTTAAGTGTTCCTGCCGTTCAAACTGCACCTCTGCTCGGTGCACTTGTGTAAGAAACGGCATGTCTTGCACTCTCGCGTGCAAAACTTGTCAGGGAGAAGAATGTGATAATTCTCCCAAATCAGAAGATCTCATCGACGATCTCGACGACGAAGTTTCAAACTACACTGCCAGTGATTAATGTCTCAAGTCATTTGAAAAGTTACCTGCCTTTTACCAATGTGATTTTTGTTACCTGTGATTTTAGTCAGTTAATACATTAAGAGATGATTGATTATTTTGAAGAAACCTTTTGGTGATGAATGTGAAACACTGTCGGTTGAACATATCCTTGATCTGATGTGATATTCGAGTTAATCGCATAAAACTAATCAAGAAATGTGGTCAAACGACTATGTTATAATAGAATCGCGAACTTCGTGAATGGTGATGAATGTGAAAGACTTTTGGTTCCCCGTATCTTAAATCTGATGTAATATTCGAGTTCAACACATAAAACTACATCAGAAATGTGTTTCCCATGAAGTAAACTCTAAGCCTTGAGAAAATCGAAAATTTAGGCTTAAAAACGAAAAATAAAACACAAAACGCTAAAAAACACTAATTTTGCACCCCACTAGGTTTCTCAACTTTTGATATGTTGTACAGTTTTTTTTTCTCTACAAGATGGTGTAAAAATCATTTCTGTTGCAATTTGTTTGCGGTCGAACCTTATATTGACTGTGCTATAAGAAAAGCAGGCCAGTAGGCTTTTTTTGCCGAGAGATAGTCATTATGTACTTTTTTCTGCTTGTTTGCAGTCTTAACATGGCTCTTTACTTTTATTTGAAGAAAACACTTCTTTTGTTATTGCTTGTATTCAATGTTATATTCAGTTTTCACAATATACTTTAAGGTTTTATAAAAATGCTTTGGAAATAAAGCCCCGGCCATACTATAGTCGAACTTGTCGACAAAACTAATATTACGCATGTCTATAGGGCCGATTATATATCTTGTTCGCAATTTCTCGAATATAACAATGTTCAACTCCAGAAAATAAAATATATGATTGGTCTGGGCATTTTTGTGATCGACAAGGTTTTTTTGGAAAACAGAAAAGATGAAAGCCTGTGACTATGGCATGGCTCGGACGTAACAATGAACGTTTAAAAAAGTGAACGCTTAAAGCAATATATATATATATATATATATATATATATATATATATATATATATATATATATATATATATATATATATATATATATATATATATATATATATATATATATATATATATATATATATATATATATATATATATTGCCTTGTGAAAGCAAGAATGTCCTAACCGCACTTTTTAAAAATTCTGAGAAAAACGCAATTGAAAAAATCAGTTTTTGTGGAGCTGAACGTATGGTAGATAGAAAAACAAAAAGAACGCCAATTTAAATTCGCTAGTCAGAGACCTGTTGGTAGAATTTTGTTCCTGTTGGATGAGATTAACTAAGTCAAAAGGTCGAACAAAGACGGATACGACATTTTTGCCCGCCCGTTTTTGCTGCTAAAGTAGTTACGACAAAAGTGCAGACAGTGCTTGGGTTCCTTCTCTATTTTGTTACGACAATTTGTCATCAAGGTTTTCTCAGGAATAGGCAAGCCTTATTTTAGAGCCCAAACGTGGCGTTTCTACTTTTTGTACTACTTTGGTCGTTTAAACTGAATTTAATACAAAATGATTATAATATAACTTCAGAAATTTCGACTACTTGGTAAAAAAAAAAGGTAACTTATTGGGTATTTACTGACTGCCTGTCCTTTTTCTCAGATTTTTTTTATGGGGGGGAGGGGTTGTAGCTTCTTCTTCTGGGCATGCTCTCTGTACTGCAGTGGATGGTTGGTTGTTGTCACCACATTCACGCTTGCAAAAACACACTTGTAGTACTCCACATTTAGGGGAGATTTAAACCTGCAGGCTGATTGCACATCTTAGATTTTCTATAGGAATAACAGCTTTGAAATCCAACAGCTTTGGGACAACAAGAAACAAGCCGCTTTTGTGGAAGAAGTGTCTTTGATTGCCTTAAGTTTACCCTCCGGAGCAATGTTTATTTCGGAGACTGATTTGTCAGAAAACGACTGTTTGTAACCGACTCTTTTCGAGTACCCTTGTTTAAACTGAAGTTGTTAAACTTCAGAAAATGAAACATTAGCGTATTTATAGATCTTGGAGGGTTGCTGAAAATCTAGCTCTTTGTTCATTTGATGTCGTAACTGAACGGAGGTTAATCCTTCGGTCAGTTACGGCAATTTCCACTTTCACAAAGGTGAAAAACGTGCGATTATGATAAAGTTGAATTCTTGATTTACTCAGCCGGGAGGCATCGTACAATAAAACGAACTACACCATAAGAAAGCTCGTAAAAAATAATTCAATTTGACAAGGGGTATATCTATATATATATATATATATATATATATATATATATATATATATATATATATATATATATATATATATATATATATATATATATATATATATATATTCCCTTCGCCCAAATATAAAATTTTACAGACATTTTTTCCTTGCTATGGGGAGGGTGTTGGAGAGGATTAAATTCAAATGAAAGGTGAACAACAGATGAATTATTTTGAAATGTTGAAAACTATGAAGCAAAAACTGACTTTGAGTTTTATATTTGGGGGATGAGAAGGTCCTAGTCTTCTCCACGTGTCTCCTCATGTCTGGCATGTCTGCTTCTGATTTGCCAGGTAAGCTTAGGAGGCCCGGTGGCCGGTATTTACCCCTGCGGGCAATACCCCCCAGTGGAAAATACCCCGGTGGAACATCCCCCCTAAAAGAATATTCCTCGTTGAAAATACCCCCATGGAAAATCCTCCATCAGAAAATACCCCCCCCCCCCAATAATCCTCTCCATGCGGCTGGTTGGTCTCCAATTCCTTTGGACCTTAAAAAAAAGGACTGGAACTCTCAATTTCTGTTCTAATGAGAAGACTCCGAAATTTCATTGACCATGAGGTTAAGGTATGGATGAGGAATAGGAGTATTTGTAGATATACTTGTAGACAAACTTGTAGAATTTGACGATGCTTTCGTCCGTAAAAATTTGAACAGTAAGAATTTGTTGGTTCCCAATCCTTTCAAAGGAAATCTAAACCTTCTTAAACTTTTTGATACCATATATTTTTAGCTTAATTTTGATGATTTTTCGCCTGCATTTTTTCCTTTTTTTTATCCGCTACTGCCATTAATCGTAGAAGTTCATATGGAAGTTTAAAAAAAAAAATGGATTTGCGGGTTTTTTTTCGACGTTTTTAAGATACTTATGGTTTGTAAGTTCCCCTTTTTCCCTTTCCATAGCACTTCTCAACGAACAAAAAAAAAAAACAAATCTTGGATTTGGAAAACCTTATTTTCCACGGGGCGGGGGGGGGGGATGGCTTATTTTCGGGGTATATTTTCCGTGGGGTAAACGGCTAGAACCAGGCGGCCCATCTACCAGACATTTTTAAAAAAAAAAGTCGCCATTTCCTCTTCTATTTAAAAGCCTCTTACCTCGTACTTTGTTGTAGGGGTCATGTCAGCATCAGAGTATTGTAGGAACACTGGGGTTTGCTTTAAACGTATCCAATACAGTTTTGCTAATTTATCCAGTATTTTCGCACTGTTATGTTCAGACGTAGGTTGCTGGGTATTGTTTTGATTGACGATTTCCGTCAGTATTTATCGATTATTTTGGTGGCTAATATTATTGATTGATTTATTGTTGACTCAATTTTCTACTGGTGCAGCATTTTCTAGTATTTTCGAATGCGCTTTACAGCCCTATGAGGCACCCTTCTCCCCCTTATCGTAATAGCTAATAAATTGTTTGCTATGAACTGGTGAGAAAGTATTTGAGTTGGATCAGAAAAGCCCAGAACATGAACTTCACCAAATTTATCTTTAAGCAGGCTATAAAGGTCAGTGTATGCTTGGCCCTATATCTTAAACTTCAAAAGTAAGATTTAGTATTAAGGTAATGAACAATACTCAAGTCTTCTTTATTTTCTATGCTATCTCGGTACACTGAATTGAATCCTAGAGGGACCATCGCCTATTTGGATCCAGTGGTGTCAATTGAGGGGGGGGGGGCTAAGTTTGATATAACCCAGAAGAAAAGTGAAAAATTATAAAGAATTTCCCTCTACGGACGTGTCAGTCTGGGACAATCTGAGTTTCAATCCTGGTGGCTTTCCCGTTTATATCTTCAAATAAATTTAACCACAATTTGCTGCAAATTGTAAAAAAACTAGTACATATAATTATTTTTAATCGTTATAAACAATATATAATGGCAACACCACTTCTCTGAAAATTAGTATGCCTAGATCGATCACATGGAAACTATGAAGAAAGAAACCCAGATAATTGGGCGTAGTTATGCACGCAAGGTCCCTGGGTACCACCCCCTTCCCTCCCCCAAAATCCTAGATTTTCTTGAATTTCTGGGTACTGATTGTTCGACGAGGATAAAAGGTTGGATCTGTTCCGGTGTTGTGAGATTGTTTAGGGTCTCCGCTCCTTCATAAGTTCCTTCCTCCGTCCCTATCCCCGGGAATCCCCCTTGGGTGGCCATATAGAGGCATAAGAGTGGACCTTTCGCGAGTTTATCTAACCAAAACGGTGGCTGTTAACAGCGCTGCTAGGTGATCTTGAGGAGTGACGCCCCTCGAGGAAATTTAGCCTAGTAAACGACACAAGAAAAAACGGAAGAGGAGTTACTAAATGTTTTCCAGAGAAATTGCCTATGGTCTGTTTGGGGTACACGACTGACTGAACGTATCTCAAACAGTAATCTTTACAAAAATGTGGTTCGATCCCTCTTTCTAAGGCTATAATGAGAGAAAGGATGAGATGGCTAGGACAAGTTCTGCGGATGAAGGGTGATAGATTGCCAAAGATTGTCCTTGTCGGTTAACTGTCTTTGGCGAAACGAAAAGTGGGTTGTCCTCGAATGGGGTGTTAGGATGTCGTAAGGAAAGATTTAAGGGAAATAAAAACTTCCTGGGAGGTGTAAAGAGGAAGGCTTTAATGGAATGTGTGGGTTTGGCGTGGATGGAGAGAGCATTAGGTGTGCATTTTAACCTATGTCACATCATTCTGGTGTACGCAGACCATGCTTGGGCGCCTTCATTACAAGGGGTAGAATCTTTTTTCTGGAAGCTGGAGTCGGTTATTCTGGGTTACTGGGATATTCGTTTCGAAAATGTATTGAAAATGCTAGGGTTGTTTTAGCACCAACAACGGTGCGAGACACTGACAATGATTTCTGGAAACTGAACTTCCGCCGGGAACTAAAAAGCAAAATATGTTACTTATGGTTCATCGTTTTTTGTTTTTTTTTACATGTCTGTCTACCTATCTTCGCTAAAACTGATGATGTCTGCGGTTTGTCCAATAAGTGGCTTCCGTGGAAAGTCCGAGACTCGATATTCGTACTCCTTTTGTTGTGCTGAGAAACATTTTTTTTTCTTTTTTTCTTTTTTTTTGCTCAAGAAATACAATAATAATATGTAGTTCTCAAAAGACTGCTGATACTGAATTTAAAAAAAAACATCCTGTATGTTTTTATAAACTATTGGTGTTTATTGTTATTTAACAAAAATTTTTTATTTACGAAATGTTGGGGTTTTTATCAAAAAATATTAATGGTCTGAGAGGATTATTCTTGTGCTACTTTTTGTACTGAATAACTGAAAATTATCATATTTTTTTTCTTGGACCTACAATTTTTCTGTAATGATTTTTTCTATTAAAACACCAAAACTTAATTTAGTGGTTCGTGAAAGATTTGATTTTATGTTGAATTAGCAAACAAAAATGAATTTTAAATAATTTTAAATAATTAGTTGCTATTTCTTAAAATCCAAAACGTGAACGATAGAACAATAATAATTAAAATGTAAAAAAGGAACAATAATAATAGTCTGAATTATACTTAAAAAGAAATCTATCTATTTTTCCTATTTTGTCAAGGACTAAAATAAATAGTTCTAAAAGTGCTTTTATTGTTTAAGTAGAAAACAGAATCACACGCATTGTCCGTAGTTTTTGTACTATGATTTTGCCTAGTATTTTGCATAAAATACTAAATTTCAAGTATTTTTCTTTTTCTGTAATCTGATTATATTTCCGAACTTGTCCTAAAAAAGTAAGATGCATTATTCAACTTCAGAATACGCATAGAATGGATTGTCATCCACGTTTTTAGAAGAACCACTTTTCTTCTTCCGGTGAGATGTTATCTTCGAAGCTGTGCTCAAATTGATATTTCACCTTTTATTCTTTTAGTTTCAGATCTATTTTGCTGCAAAAAATATAGTTTTGATTGTTTCATTAAATAAAAAACATTTCGGCCTTAATCACCCAAACTTTGCGATAATGAATATCTAAGAAACTTTATAGGTTTATTCGAAGACCATACTGCCTTTCTATGACGTACAAATCACAGTTTAGTAGGTAGGAATCCTTTTATTAGCCAGTGAAAACAATAACAAAATCTTTGGATATTTCGGTCACATACACAGTGGCCGTCCTCAGTAGATATACAGACGATAAACGTCCTCAGCAGTTTATCTGCTGAAGACGGCTACTGTGTATGTGACTGAAATATCCAGAGATTTTGTTATTCTTTTCACTGTCTATTAAAAGGATGTATCCCTATTGAACTGTCTCTAGGCGTGAAGAAACTTTACACCTGAATTAAGCGTAAAACTGGTATCAAAAAGTATTCAATTTATTGCAATCAACGTTATCAAAGTTCAATTTGGACTTACTTAGCTTGAAAAAAAATCAGGTCAGACGTATTTTATTTGGTTAAAAGGCTTTATGTCAAACAGTAGAGTAGTAGTATACAAGGCTGTACCCAAAGGGGATGGGTTAAAGGGTTTGACCCCCCCCCCCCCCGAAATGTTTGTCTGCTCGTAAGAACGTAACAAAAATACATATAAACAAAATTTTTATGCGTTTTTTAGGTTTAAAAAAAAAATATATATATATCATGAGCTTCTTCCAGAAGAAAATAATTTTTCTATCACTTTGAATGATCTGGCCTCTGCACCATATGTAAACTTAAATAAATTTTTGTATTAAGAACAGAACGAACCAAAGGTGTGAATGAAATCGTTGTATATCGATAATGAATATTTTGATGAGATGGATGTCCCATCTATGAAGATGAGGCCAGAGAATTAATCTCATTATTCTCCAAAACCCAATATGCTTCTGTTTAATTATTTTTTTTTTCTTCAGTGATAGACCAACATTTCACACTTCCTTCAAAAAGGTCCTTCGACAGTATTCTGTTCGTAAGAAAAACTTTCCAAACCCTGTAGACAAGTCATTTTTTTTTTACAGATGTCAGAAAAAGACCATAATGGTTAACTTGAAGATGAAATAAAAAAAAAAGCTATTTTATTTGTTTGATTATCTTAAAAAAAACAACTCTGGGATCAAGGCTGTATCCAGGGGGTACGAGATTTTACCCCTCCCCCCCCCCCCAGAAAAATGTCTGACTCGTAAAACCGTGACGAAAATGTATGCAAACGAATTTTTGATCCTTTTTTAAAGTTTTTTTATTGAACCCTCCCCCCCCCCCCACAAAAATTCTAGATACACCCTTTTCTGGGATATATTACCTCACAAATGAAAAGGTCCGAAATAACATATTTCTAAAAATCTACTACTACTAACAGCTGTCTGCAGCACCAAGCCGCCTGAGACCAACACAGCTACGTACGCTCCTCCTCCATCCCTATCTATTCAAAGCCTCCCTTTTTACACCCGCCCATGAAGTTCCCATTTCCTTTAAATCTTTCTTTATGACGTCCTCCCGCCACAGACGAGGACGACCTGATTTCCGTTTAGCCCTAGACGGTTGGCCGAAAAGAACAATCTTGGCCGAAAAATCACTTCAAAATATTTTTTTTTTAATGCAATCTCTAATTTAACTTGCCTGATAGAAAGTAAATAGTTATTACATTAGACTACACTAGCCAAAGTATTAGCATTTTTTTTTATATATCGTTTCAATATTGGCTGTTGTCAAACCAATTTTAATTTTAACAATGTAAACTAGAAAATGGTCCAATCAAAATTAACATATTACTCGTATTATTAATTAGATGAATTATTATCAATAATTAGTTGATTCGTTGAACTTTCGGTACTATTCTTGAGACGCAGAAAAGTGTTCATTTTGTTTATCTCATTTATTTACTTTTAACAAAAAACGGAGTGTGCAAATTGTTTGTCTCGTTTTGCTTGTGATGTTTTTAACTATAAAATACCTGTTTGATTTTCCTGCAGGATTCGCCGTCCTCTGCAGCTGTGACAAAAGGAATAAGTTCATACGATATGGTAAAGGTAAGAGAGACGACTTTTCTATTCTTTTCTTAAGACCCAAATTTCGACACTATATAATTGTTATTAAGCCTAAGCCTAGAAAAACTAATAAATGAATGCATTATCAATTACAAATTTCAGTTTGGTCGTCTTCACGTGAATTGCCTTCTGCTTTTGTCGTATTACAATATTGGCACGGTTATTTGTTTTGACTTGTAAAACTGCTGAGCCACACTAAAAGATGCTCGGCTTTTTGTGAAAAGGTTGATCAAATTCAAAAGAAACGTTTATGGATGCTAAAAATCTCGCTTACTCAACTTTACTGTTTTCTTTGTCATTTGGAATTTTTCATTTTCTAGTTTTATTGCATTTTTAATAATTTCTTCTGTAAATCAATGAATTTTAGATGACATCTAGCTATTTCTGAACTTTTCAAACCTTTTTATATAATGATGAAACATTAAATACGGGTCTCAGTTCCTAGTGTGGGAAAAGCATGGTTCTAGATACTGACCCCCCTCCCAATGAAATATTGAAAAGTAGTAACCTAAAAATTCATCCGATGTCATATTTTAATCCTCACCTTTTTTCTTTATAATCCAAGATTGTTCTCCGAAACTCGAATGTAGTTACCCGATAATCAATTGGGGTAGGGAGTTTTGGGATTTTGCAAATCTTTCTGCACAATACGTATTGTACAAATATTATGTTTGTCACATAACTATTTTATTGTTAAAACAAAAATGCAACTGATTGTCGAGGAATATAATTATTATATATAATTAATTATATTAGTATATATATATAAATAATTATATTATATATAATTATATATATAATTATTATATATACTATTAATTATATATAATTTTTTAATTATATATAATATTAATAATTAATTATTTTATTGCGTAAATACAGGTGCTTCAAAAATAAACAAAAAAGATACTGAATTTTTTATGACATCTTGCTATTACTGAACTTTACAAACATTTTTTTTCTCCCGTCAACAGAAAAATAGCAAACATTGAAATATTTTCTTAACTTGAGACCTGCTGCGTAGAAATTGAGGTCAACCTGGTACCAACCACAGTAGGGTAAGAGGTACCATTTTGCATACGCCCCTAGGAATTCCTATACTATTTGCGTACGCCCCTAGGAATCTCCATGTTATTTGCCGAGACAATGGATTTGCTTGCCTTATGTTCCTTCCATTGTTATTCTATGGGACCTCTGTATGTGATTAAAAACGTCATGAAACCACGTGCTATTTGCTTATGTCCTGTTGGTACCATTCCAAACGAGTGGGGATTCCCCGCCTGTTCCTAAACATTGCAAAAAAGATAACAGTATGAACGGAGGATTCCCCGCACAAATTTGTTTCAACTCCAAGTTTTTCAACCAGTCTGGTTTTTTGAAAGCATAGTGTGTACATGTGTGTAGGCTTTGTTATTAAAAACTTGGACACTACAATCAGAATTGTTTGATCGACATTTAAAAAGGAAAAATGAGATTTGCGAATTGGAATAAAAATTTTTAACTAGAAATGGCTGAAAAGTGTTTTGGGGGAGATGGGGTGATTCTGTACTGTATGATACACATGTGATGTTTGGACAGTGTTGTCAGTTTAAAATAGTTTAACGTTCCCTTCGTTCCCCCATTTCTAAGGACAGGGAGAGGGGGGTCAATTTTGGAGGGAAAATCAAAAATGCTCATAATTGACAATAGAGCAGGATCTGCCTCATGAGCAAGGCCAAAAGGCCCGTAGTTCCCCCGTTTCTGAGGGCAGGGGAGGGGGGGGGGTAAATTGTGGATTAAAAACCAAAAATGAAAATAAACAAAATAAATCGGACTCTGACAGAAAGGCAAGACGCAGTGGTCCGTCGTTCCCCCATTTCTGAGGACAGGGGAGGGGGGGTCAATTTTGGAGGGAAAACCAAAAATACTCAGAATTGAAAATAAATGGGATCTGCCTCAAGGGCAAGACTCAGAGGCCCTTCGTTCCCCCATTTATGAGAGCAGGGGGGAGTGACAATTGGTGTGGGAACAACAAACATCCACAGACTTAAACAAATATGTTATGTATTTCAAGGGCTAGGATCAGAGGCCCGTCGTTGTCCCCTTTCTGAGGGCCGGAGAGGGCGAAGGGTCAATTTTGGAGGTAAAAACAAAAAATAATCAGAATCAAAAATAAATGGGATCTGCCTCAAGGGCAAGGCACAGAGGCTCCTCCGTCCACCATTTCTGTGGGTTCGTTCCCCCATTTCTGTGGGCAGGGGACGGAGGGGTCAATTTTGGAGGGAAAACCAAAAATACTCAGAATCGAAAATAAATGGTATCTGCCTCAAGGGGAAGGCTCAGAGGCCCTTCGTTACCCCATTTCTGAGGGCAGGGGATGGGGAGTCAATTTTGGAGGGAAAATCAAAAATGCTCAGAATCGAAAATAAATGGGATCTGCCTCAAGGGGCAAGGCTCAGAGGCCCTTCGTTCCCCCATTTCTGAGGACAGGGGAGGGGGGGGGACAATTTTGGAGGGAAAACCAAAAAAACTCAGAATCGAAAATAAATGGGATCTGCATCAAGGGGAATGCTCAGAGGCCCTTCGTTCCCCCATTTCTGAGGGCAGGGGAGGGGGGGGGTCAATTTTGGAGGGAAAACCAAAAATACTCAGAATCGAAAATAAATGGGATCTGCCCCAAGGGCAAGACTCAGAGGCCCTTCGTTCCCCCATTTCTGAGGGCAGGGGGGAGGGTCAATTTTGGAGGGAAAATCAAAAATACTCAGATTCGAAAATAAATGGGATCTGCCTCAAGGGCAAGGCTCAGAGGCCCTTCCTTCCCCCATTTCTTAGGGCAGGGGAGGGAGAGGGGTCAATTTTGGAGGTAAAACCAAAAAATACTCAGAATCGAAAATAAATGGGATCTGCCTCAAAGGCAAGGCTCAGAGGCTCCTCCGTCCACCATTTCTGAGGGTTCGTTCCCCCATTTCTGAGGGCAGGGGACGGAGGGGTCAATTTTGGAGGTAAAACCAAAAATACTCATAATCGAAAATAAATGGTATCTGCCTCAAGGGGAAGGCTCAGAGGCCCTTCGTTCCCCCATTTCTGAGGGCAGGGGATGGGGGGGGGGGTAAATGTTGGACGGAAAACCAAAAAGACTCAGAATCGAAAATAAACGGGATCTGCATCAAGGGCAAGGCTTAGAGGCCCCTCCTCACCCCTCAGAAAAAGTTTTAACAAGAAATGTCTGAAAAGTATTTTTTTGGGGGATGGAGCGATGACAGATTGGATATCTCAGACTAGTGATAGCGCTGTACCGTGGTACGAATTGCTTGTGAAAAACCCAAATGAATTAGTTGAAAATAAAGTTTTAACAAGAAATGTCTGAAGAGTATTTTTTTGGGGGGTGGGGGCGATGACAGAGTGGATGTCTTAGACTAGTTATAGTGCTGTACTCTGGCAAGAATTGCTTTTGAAAACCCGGATGAATTAGTTGAAAATAAAGTTTTAACAAGAAATGTCTGAAAAGTATTTTTTTTTGGGGGGGGGGGGGGTGAGGACGATGACAGAGTGGATGTCTTAGACTAGTTATATTGCTGTACCGTGGTAAAAATTGCTTGTGAAAAACCCTGATGAATTTGTTGAAAATAAAGTTTTAACAAGAAATGTCTGAAAAGTATTTTTTTGGGGGATTGGACGATGACAGAGTGGATGTCTTAGACTAGTGATAGTGCTTTACTGTGGTACGAATTGCTTTCGAAAACCCGGATGAATTAGTTGAAATAAAGTTTTAACAAGAAATGTCTGAAAAGTATTTTTTTTTGGGGGTGGGGGCGATGACAGAGTGGTTTTCTTAGACTAGTTATAGTGCTGTACTCTAGCATGAATTGCTTTCGAAAACCCGGATGAATTAGTTCAAATAAAGTTTTAAAAAGAAATGCTTTCGAAAACCCGGATGAATTAGTTGAAATAAAGTTTTAACAATAAATGTCTGAAAAGTTTTTTTTTGGGGGGTGGGGGCGATGACAGAGGGAGTGCTGTACTCTGGCATGAATTGCTTTCGAAAACCCGGATGAATTAGTTCAAATAAATTTTTAAAAAGAAATGTCTGAAAAGTATTTTTTTGGGGGGTGGGGGCGATGACAGAGTGGATGTCTTAGACTAGTTATAGTAATGTACTCTGGCATGAATTGCTTTCGAAAACCCGGATGAATTAGTTGAAAATAAACTTTGAGCAAGAAATGTCTGAAAAGTTTTTTTTTGGGGGGATGAGGGCGATGACAGAGTGGATGTCTTAGACTAGTGATAGTGCTGTACTGTGGTACGAATTGCTTGTGAGAAACCCGGATGAATTAGTTGAAAATAAAGTTTTAATAAGAAATGTCTGAAAAGTATTTTTTTGGGGGATGGGACGATGACAGAGTGGATATCTTAGACTAGTGATAGTGCTGTACTGTGGTACGAATTGCTTTCGAAAACCCGGATGAATTAGTTGAAAATAAAGTTTTAACAAGAAATTTCTGAAGTTTTTTTTTTTTTTGTTAAACACAATTGGCTTAAATAAAAGCGGAACTATTAAAATCACAAATAAAGGTCAGTAAATAATTCCTTTTTTTTTTTGTTAAACACGATTGGCTGAAATAAAAGCGGAACTTTTAAAATCACAACAACTAAAGGTCAGTAAATAATTCCTTTGTTGTTTTTTTTTTTAAACACGAGCTATTGTAGAAAATAATTTCAAAGTACCAAGTCCCATGATAGTTACTCTTTTGTAGAAAATAATTTCAAAGTACCAAGTCACATTATAGTTACGCTATTTTAGAAAATAATTTCAAAGTACCAAGTCACATTATAGTTACGCTATTGTAGAAAATAATTTCAAAGTACCAAGTCACATGATAGTTACGATATTATAGAAAATAATTTCAAAGTACCAAGTCACATTATAGTTATGATATTGTAGAAAATAATTTCAAAGTACCAAGTAACATGATAGTTACGCTATTGTAGAAAATAATTTCAAAGTACCAATTCACATGATAGTTAAGCTTTTGTAGAAAATAATTTCAAAGTACCAAATCACATTGTAGTTACGCTATTATATAAAATAATTTCAATGTACCAAGTCCATTGATAGTTACGCTATTATAGAAAATAATTTCAAAGTACCAAGTCACATGATAGTTGCGCTATTGTAGAAAATAATTTCAAAGTACCATGTCACATTATAGTTACGCTATTGTAGAAAATAATTTCAAAGTACCAATCACATGATAGTTACGCTTTTGTAGAAAATAATTTCAAAGTACCAAGTCACATTATAGTTACGCTATTGTAGAAAATAATTTCAAAGTACCAAGTCTTTGATAACTATCATGTGACTTGGTACTTTGAAATTATTTTCTATAATAGCGTAACTATCATGTGACTTGGTACTTTGAAATTATTTTCAACAATAGCGTAACTATTATGTGACTTTTTACTTTGAAATTATTTTATACTATATCTTAACTATCAAGTGACTTGGTATTTTTAAATTATTTTCTACAATAACGTAACTATCATGTGACTTAGTACTTTGAAATTATTTTCTATAAAAGCGTAACTATCATGTGACTTGGTACTTTGAAATTATTTTCTATAATATCGTAACTATCATGTGAGTTGGTACTTTGAAATTATTTTCTACAAAAGCGTAACTATCATGTGACTTGGTACTTTGAAATTATTATATACAATAGCGTAACTATCATGTGAGTTGGTACTTTGAAATTATTTTCTATAATAGCGTAACTATCCTGTAACTTGGTACTTTGAAACTATTTTCTATAATAGCATAACTATCATGTGACTTGGTACTTTGCAATTATTTTCTATAATAGCGTAACTATCATGTGACTTGGTACTTTGAAATTATTTTCTACAAAAGCGTAACTATCATGTGACTTGGTACTTTGAAATTATTTTCTACAATAGCGTAACTATCATGTGACATGGTACTTTGAAATTATTTTCTATAATAACGTAACTATAATGTGATTTGGTACTTTGAAATTATTTTCTACAAAAGCGTAACTATCATGTGACTTGGTACTTTGAAATTATTTTCTATAATACCGTAACTATCATGTGACTTGGTACTTTGAAATTATTTTCTATAATAGCTTAACTATAATGTTACTTGGGACTTTGAATTTATTTTCTACAATAGCGTAACTATCAAGTGAAATGGAAATTTGAAATTAATTTCTAAAATATCGTAAGTATCATGTGAGTTGGTACTTTGAAATTATTTTCTAAAAAAGCGTAACTATCATGTGACTTGGTACTTTGAAATTATTTTCTACAATAGTTTTAACTATCAGGTGACATGGCCCTTTGAAATTATTTTCTACAAAAGCGTAACTATCATGTGACTTGGTACTTTGAAATTATTTTCTACAATAGCGTAACTATAATATTACTTGGTACTTTGAAATTATTTTCTAAAATAGCGTAACTATCATGTGACTTGGTACTTTGAAATTATTTTCTACAAAAGCCTAACTATCATGTGACATGGTACTTTGAAATTATTTTCTACAATAGCGTAACTATCATGTGACTTGGTAATTTGATATTATTTTCTAAAATAGCGTAAATATCATGTGATTTTGTACTTTGAAATTATTTTCTACGATGGCGTAACTATCATGTAACTTGGAACTTTTATATTATATTCTAAAATAGCGTAACTATCATGTGATTTGGTACTTTGAAATTATTTTCTACAATAGCGTAACTATAATGTGATTTGGTACTTTGAAATTATTTTCTACAATAGTGTAACTATCATGTAACTTGGTACTTTAAAATTATTTTCTATAATAGCATAACTATCATGTGACTTGCTACTTTGAAATAATTTTCTACAATAGCTCGTGTTTAAAAAAAAAAAAAAACAAAGGAATTATTTACTGACATTTAGTTGTTGTGATTTTAAAAGTTCTGGTTTTATTTCAGCCAATCGTGTTTAACAAAAAAAAAAAAAAAAAAAAAAAACAGGAATTATTTACTGAACTTGAGTTGTGATTTTAAAAGTTCCGCTTTTATTTAAGCCAATTGTGTTTAACAAAAAAAAAACTTCAGACATTTCTTGTTAAAACTTTATTTTCAACTAATTCATCCGGGTTTTCGAAAGCAATTCGTACCACAGTACAGCACTATCACTAGTCTAAGACATCCACTCTGTCATCGTCCCATCCCCCAAAAAAATACTTTTCAGACATTTCTTGTTAAAACTTTATTTTCAACTAATTCATCCGGGTTTTTCACAAGCAATTTGTACCACAGTACAGCACTATAACTAGTCTAAGACATCCACTCTGTCATCGTCCCCACCCCCCCAAAAAATACTTTTCAGACATTTCTTGTTAAAACTTTATTTTCAACTAATTCATCCGGGTTTTCGAAAGCAATTCATGCCAGAGTACAGCACTATAACTAGTCTAAGACATCCACTCTGTCATCGCCCCCACCCCCCCCCAAAAAATACTTTTCAGACATTTCTTGTTAAAACTTTATTTCAACTAATTCATCCGGGTTTTCGAAAGCAATTCATGCCAGAGTAAAGCACTCCCTCTGTCATCGCCCCCACTCCCCAAAAAAAATACTTTTCAGACATTTCTTGTTAAAACTTTATTTCAACTAATTCATCAGGGTTTTCGAAAGTATTTCTTGCTAAAACATTATTTCAACTAATTCATCCGGGTTTTCGAAAGCAATTTATGCCAGAGTACAGCACTATAACTAGTCTAAGACATCCACTCTGTCATCGCCCCCACCCCCAAAAAAAAATACTTTTCAGACATTTCTTGTTAAAAACTTTATTTCAACTAATTCATCCGGGTTTTCGAAAGCAATTCGTACCACAGTACAGCACTATCACTAGTCTAAGACATCCACTCTGTCATCGCCCCATCCCCCAAAAAAATACTTTTCAGACATTTCTTGTTAAAACTTTATTTTAAACTACTTCATCCGGGTTTTTCACAAGCAATTGGTACCACAGTACAGCACTATAACTAGTCTAAGACATCCACTCTGTCATCGCCCTCACCCCCCCCCCCAAAAAAAAAAACAAAAACTTTTCAGACATTTCTTGTTAAAACTTTATTTTCAACTAATTCATCCGGGTTTTCGAAAGCAATTCATGCCAGAGTACAGCACTATAACTAGTCTAAGACATCCGCTCTGTCATCGCCCCCACCCCCCAAAAAAAAACTTTTCAGACATTTCTTGTTAAAAGTTTATTTTCAACGAATTCATTTGGGTTTTTCACAAGCAATTCGTACCACGGTACAGCACTATCACTAGTCTGAGACATCCAATCTGTCATCGCTCCATCCCCCCCAAAAAGTATACTTTTCAGACATTTTTTATTAAAACTTTTTCTGAGATGGAAGGAGGGGCCTCTCAGCCTTGCCCTTGTGGCAGATCCCGTTTTTTTTTGATTCTGTGTATTTTTTTTTTTCCTTCAAAAATTGACCCCCCCCCCCCTCCCCCGCCCTTACAAATGGGGGAATTATGGGCCTCTGAGCCTTGTCCCGTGAGGCAGATCCCATTTATTTTTGATTCTGAGCATTCTATATTTTCCTCCAATATTGACTCCCCCTCCCCTGCCCTCAGAAATGGGGGAACGAAGGACTTCTGAACCTTACCCTTGAGCCAGATCCCATTTATTTTCGACTCTGAGTATTTTTGGTTTTCGATCCAAAATTGACCCCCCCCGTCCCCGGCCCGCAGAAATGGGGGAACGAACCCACAGAAAATGAGGAAGGAGGGGCCTCAGAGCCTTGACCGTGAGGCAGTTCCCATTTATTTTCCATTCTGAGTTTTTTTTTTTTTTTCCTTCAAAATTTACCCGTCTCCCTCCCCTGCCCTCAGAAATGGGGGAACGAAGGGCCTCTGAGCCTCGCCCTTGAGACAGATCCCATTTATTTTCGATTCTGAGTATCTTTTGTTTTCCCACCAAAATTGACCCCCCCCTGCTCTCAGAAATGGGGGAACGAAGGGCCTCTGAGCCTTGCCCTTGAGGCAGATCCAGTTTATTTTCAATTCTGATAATTTTTGTAGTTCCCTCAAAAATTGACCCCCCCTCCCCTGCCCTCAGAAATGGGGGATCGTAGGGCCTCTGAGCCTTCCCCGTGAGGCGGATCCCATTTATTTTCGCTTCTGAGTATTTTTTGTTTTCCCTCCAAAATTGACCCCCCCCTCCCCTGCCCTCAGTAATGGGTGAACGAAGGGCCTCTGAGCCTTCCCCTTGAGGCAGATCACGCTTTATTTTCGATTCTGAGTATTTTTGAATGCGAATATAGAAGTTCATTACGTAAATTAATTCGTAAGTTAAGTCAGAACAAAATTTAGAGAAAGCTAATTAGCCAAAAAAAGGAAAATTAATATGCGAATTTCGTTTTAATTATTCATGTACGGTGAGCCAAAATCAAAGCTGCATTAATTCAAAAACGGTCAGAAATTAACTTAAAAAAAAGAAGTTTTTTTTTTAACTGAAAGTAAGGAGCGACATTAAAACTTAAAACGAACAGAAATTATTCCGTATATGAAAGGGTCTGTCCCCTCCTCAACGCCTCGCTCTTTACGCTAAAGTTCGACTCTGTGTCACAACTTCATTTTTTAAAACAATAAAACACTTTAGCGTAAAGAGCTAGGCGTTGAGGAGGGGACAGCCCCTTTCATATACGGAATAATTTTATCTCAGAAGAGATTACTTACAAAAAACTGGATTTTGATCCCACGAAAAATGCACGGAAGAAACACGACATGAATTAGAAGTACTCAAAAACAACTTACAAATAACCCCTCAAATTTATAATAAATTTTTCCCTTGAGGTTGTTCAACACTGAAAATTTGTGGTTTGCCTAAGATCATAAGAATAATGCTCTTCGCCCTATTGACTCACCGTTTTCTAAATTAGGAAAATCGTTGTCAACAGCATTTCTTCCGCTTTTGGGGACTCAGATCTTATTTAAAAAATTAAGTTGATGTTGTAAACAAATTAAAAATCGTCACGTAGACAACAATACAATTCTCGGTAGTTTTGATGTTGTATCTATGTACACAAATTGTGATGTTAAAAAATGTGAATTTATATTAAAAAATAAAATAAAAAAATTCTGAATTGATAGAAGATGCAACTTTGGCAAGCACGGACGTCGAAGTCAATATGAAATTGGTCTTGTTGGTAAACAAGTATTCCTTTTACTTCGGTTTTAGAGGAGAATTTTATCGACATGTCTTCGGTTTAGCAATGAGCGCTCCTTTAAGTCCAGTCCTGGCTAATTTATTTTTGAATTCTATAGAAATGGCCGCTATTCAGTGTTTTCGCCTGTCTCCTTGTTTCTGGGGTAGGTTTATGGACGATGTTTTATGCTTTTGGGAACATGGATTGGACTTCTTAAATTTGTTGCTAGACCATTTAAACAGGTTTGACAAAAATATTAAATTTACTCTAGAGCTAGAAAAACAATATAGGCTACCCTTTTTAGATATTTTATTAATAAAGAGTCATAATGGTTTATGTTTTTTGAATTTATAGAAAACCAACTCAAAATGACAAGTAATTAAATTTTCGTTCATCTCACCCAATTTCAGTAAAAAAGGGAACAGTCATATCATTGTTGATAGGGTTTTTAAAATTTGCTCCTTGGAGTATATTGATAGCGGTATATTTTATTTGCAACGGGTATCCTGTAAAATTTGTAAATGAAATAATGCAGAAAATGCAGATTAAGCATAAACAAGGTAATAAAAACGAAGGTTCTCAGCTTTTGGACCCTACAATTTCCAATGGATACGGTTCATTACCACCTTGCATGCGAGGGGAGAAAATTAAACGGACTTTACTGGATCATAATATTTCAACTTGTTTCAAATCAATCAGATCATTGAGTAACTGTCTAAATTCTGGAAAAGATGTAACACGTAATATTTTGTCAATTGGAGTACATAGCATCCCTCATGGTCGCCCATAAGCTGAATTCCAGGGGGGGGGCAAACTGCCCCCCCCCCCATATGGGCGCACATGGCATCCCTTGCTCTTGCAGGAAATTTTACATTTGTCGAACATACGAGCAGTTTGTAGAACGATTTATTGAGCACCGGAATTCAATAGATAATGCTCTAAAATTTAGAAAACATCCCGAAAGTTTCACTTCAGCTTTAGCAGAACATATATTTTCAATTCGGACCATTTTATGCAGGTCGAGGAGGCAACAGCCATTTCCAATGATGAAGGTTTCACTCGATGGGCTCTTGAAGCATTAGAAATAAAAAACATATTTTTGCAGGTTTATCAATTAATAGACATACTGGAATTATAAATATTAATCCTATTTATGATGTTATTTTAGAAAATGAACCCATATTTAACAATAAAGTATTGCAAAATGTCTCAGGGGTTAGTTTAAATAACAAACCTAAGCGAATAGTAGCATCAAAAGCTTTGCATAAAAGTATGTCGCAATAACTTATTCCTTGTTCATTTGCCATTTTGAAATGTTCAATCCAGTTTCTTTTGCGAGTTGGTTTCATGGATGTAGCTTCAAATTATAAATGCTAAATAATGGTATATTATATATTTTTAGGTTAGTCTATTTTAGTTTTATATATATTTTTGAGTTTTAGTTTTTTTCTTTCTACGCTGAAGACGTCTTGTTAGATAAGGGCGAAATATTCGTTTTTGTTTTTGTTTTTCTTCGTTTTCATTTACGGGCCATGGACCCGTTTGTAGTCTTTATTTCTTTGTGTTTTTTATCTCAACCTTTCTTTGAATAAAACTAGTTTATGTAGGTACGTACATTTAGGCCCCAGAAAAGTTTTACTAGTGGGAATTGTTAAGGAATGATTGAGCCAAAATGTTCAGCAATAAGTCGGAAAAAAACATTGTCTATATAGTGATCCAAAATATCTTGTAGGAATCCTTAAGACTTTTCTTCCATACATCATCAATTAATTGCTTAAAATAGTTCACAGTGGGCTTTGTAATATGGTTCTTGTTTTATCCCTCCGAGGCTCACTAGAGAACAGTCAGACATAATGGAACAAACGCAATATAAAAATCTTTTCTTACAACACCTAAACCTAAAATGATAAACATTAACCTAAGTTACTTATTTTGAGTGGAGTGATATATTTAAGCTGATGGGCGTAGGGAGGGGGGGGGGGGGTGGGGGCAGCTGCTCCCCCCTTTACATTCAATTTTATGTCAGATCTGGCTTAAAAATCAGGGGGTTGTAAACACAGTTGGTAAAAGGCCCTCAATCCCACTATCAACTGCCCCCCCCCCTAGATCGTCTGCTGGATATACCCATGTGTAAGCTTATGACATCATCGTTTTATTAGTTGGATCTCTATTATTTTCTAAACCTACTGTTTTTTCTCTCTTAATTACCTTATTTTCCTTTCTACCTGTTATCATTCTACTATGGAAAGACCTGAACAGAATGTTACGAAAAAGATTGCCCCTGCAAAAAAAAATGCCTGTCGGTTTGAATCGCCTTAAAACAATTTATAATACATATAATTTAGGACTTGCATAAATTAGGGTGTGATCTTAAGAGAATTTTATCTATAATTCTTTATAAAGTTTAAGCAGCCATTTTTTTCTAAGCAGTTTTAATTATTTATACCGTGCCACTAATAGAGGTAATTGATTAAAGTAAAAAAATTTACAGTTTTATTAAGAGCCTGAGATGTGTTGTTGAAAAACTTCCATTTTGTAAGTGAAGAAGAAATGATACATTTACGCTGACACCGGAGGATTAAGTAACGATAATTTATTTTCGTTTAAATTTTTAACTCATAAGTAAGTTAACTTCCTTTCGCTTAAAACCTTCAAAAATGTTCTTTATTTTATTTACTCCTTAGTAATTTTTTATATTTTTAATGGCGTTCAAAATTACAACCATTGTTCTTTATGTAGATGGTGCGCATTTATTGAATCTATTTAATCTAACACGAATATGCAGGCCTCCCACGGCGTCATTAAAGTAATAAAGTTTTTCGTGAAATTGCACAACATAAAATCTGTCCTGCTCACGCAAGAATTTCACCTTTTTGACTTAACAGCGATTTTTCATGGCAAATTACTGAACTAATCAGACGTGGAGCCGCGAAAACCATCTTCTTCGGCATTCTTTTTCTTTTAATAAGTCCTAGATGAAAACATTTTTTTTATCTATTCCTTATTCTTTTACCAAACGAAATATTTAAACAAGTATGCGTTATATATATGTAGTCTTCCGCTATTATAATATAAGTCTTCTGCTATTTGCTAAAGTTTGCGGACTTTCTTGAAAAAGTTACATAAAGTTCAATTTTTTTCCGACAGCAATAAAGTCAACAAAGTTATGGGAAGAAAACGGTTTCTTAACTTTGCAGATAGATTTCTTAACTTTATGGAAGCCGTGGGAGCACCGCAGAAGTGTATGGTGGCCGTTGTTATCATGTATAAGACGCCCTCTATACGACTGATTCATGTTGAGATATGAATCAGAAATAGTGCATAATATTTGATTTTAAGGTGATATTATTCATAATGGTGATAGACATGAAATTCCCAAGTTAAAATATTATAACTAAGAAATTTACCATTATTGCTGATTTATCTGGTTACATTCTATTGGAGTTAAATATTCCATAAGAAGTCCATAAAATGGCTGGTAAAAGTTCATAAGAGGAGCTTATCACTGCCTCAAAAAGCTGTTCTGTCCTGCGAATGAGATTTTATAGGAACCTGGAGAATTTGTTTTCTAAGTTTCTACCTCAGAATCTCTTACATACCTTACTTTTAACTTTTTTTTTTTTTTTTTTTTTTTTTTTTATTAAAAATTTATTATTTTCCAGTTCATACAGCATTGAAAATGAAAATAAAAACTACACTGAAAAAAAATCTTGAACTGATGGATCTGTCAGGTTCAGGTAGAGTTACATAAATTTTTATAAAAAAAAAAACAACTCATGGCGAAAAAAAGTCGAAATAACGCAAGAAGTTGCTTGAAAAAGCGACCGGTTGGATATCATGCATGCCAAATCATCAAACCAATTAAAATGAAAAAAGGGGATAACAATAATAATAACAAAAAATAATGATAAATATATAATGGCACAAAATATAAAATAAAAATAAAATATCTACAAAAAAAAAAAAAAAAAAAAAAAAAAAAAAAAAAAAAAAAAGAGCCTTCTCTCGAACCATTAACACTACCAAATTCCTGAAAAGAAATGATTTTTAATACGGGTTTTAAGTTGCGGCACACTTTCAGCTTGACGAACAGAATCTGGGAACGAATTCCAAACTGACGGGCCCATGTGTCTGGTCACTTGACTCGCTCTGGTTGTGTTCCGTGGCTCAGATGCAAGACTATCCGCACTCCTAGTCGAATAATCGTGATAAAACGAATTAGGCCTAAAAATATTCATAAAAAAATCCGGTGCAAAACCATTCAGACACTGAAATACAAAAACTCCAATTTGATAATCCCTTATTTCACCAACCTTTAAAATTTTAAACTTTCTAAAAAGTGATTCAGTGCTATCAACACCACGATCATACCTTCCAATCAACCTTATAGCCTTATTCTGCAGAACTTGAACTCTTCTAAAATTGCAACTAAAATTACTCGCCCAAATCAAACAACCATAATTTATATAAGGCGCTATTATGGAAAAATACAATAAAAGCAGAATTTTTAAAGGTAAAAAATTTTGAAAACGGTTCAGAACTCCAAGGCCTCGCGCCAGCTTGCATGCTATAATGTCGCAGTGTTTTCTCCAACTCAAGTTTCGATCCAGGATGAATCCCAGATATCGGATCTCTTCAACTTGTGATAGCGGTAGGCCATTGTAAATAATGACACCAGGGAGAGTGGGAGCAGAACCAGTCCTCGTAAACATCATAAAATTAGTTTTTAATGCATTGACGCTAAGAAGGCTAGCACAAACAAATTCATGTAGGCCATCCAGCGCCTTATTAGCCTTGAACAAGAGCTCTTGCAGCGACTTTGCTGCAATCACTAAAGCCGTGTAGTCAGCAAAAGAAGTAACTGAAGCTCCGGGAATGTAGAATCTCATTGTGTCTACAAATATCAGGTACAGGAGAGGGCCAAGAACTGTGCCCTGTGGAACACCACACTTTATGGGAAACGGCTGAGAAGATTTGTTACTCAAAGTCACTCGTAGCTTCCTTTCACTTAAATACGATTCAAACCAATTTAAAACACTACCCTTTATGCCTAAATAACACAGCCTTTCTTATAAAATCTTAAAATCAACAGTGTCGAAAGCTTTTCTAAAATCAATAAAAACGCCCATGCACTGCTCGCCATTCTCAAGTGCTGAGTTGATATTTTCCAGAAGATGCTGGACTGCCTGCGTCGTCGAATGTCCTTTCCGGAAGCCAAATTGACCATCGTGTAAAACACTAATTTTCATCAGATACTCATAAAGCCGGTGATGAACAATCTTTTCATAAACTTTTGAATAAATCGGGAGAATTGATATTGGTCTCCAATTAGATATATCAGTTTTGACTCCACCTTTGTGCAACGGTACAACTTTAGCTATTTTAAGCGCACTCGGAAACATCCCCTTTTCCATAGAAATATTGATAAGGTATACGAGGACAGGAAGCAAATAAACCAGAACCGACTTGAGCGTTCTAAGGTTCATTCCATCAACTCCTGCACTGTTTGACTTAATCGTGCTAACAATTTTGCGTACCTCTTCTTCAGTACAAGGCTGGAAATGCATTTCGAAACCTCTTCCTCGCTCATCCACAAAACTGCTTGATTCGAAAACATGGGAGCTCCTTGCTTCTTCTTGAATCTTGCAGCCAATTTCAGAGAAATATTGTCCAAATGCGTTGCAGATTTCCTCAGTTTCTTCCAAGGTCCTATTATTTAGTATAATTTTTGGCTCCGATGGCTTCATAGGGCCTTTTAGAAGATCATTCACAACTTGCCATGTTGCTTTGGGGTTACCTTTACTTTCTTCAAATACATTTGTAAAATATGCCTTCTTTTTTTCCTTCTTAGGGCATTTGCCCTATTCCTTAGCTCTTTATACATCACATGGAGCTCATTATTCTGCGGATGATTCAGCTACTCCTCACACGCCTGATTTCTCATATTAAACAGATTAAGCAGCTCATTATCACACCATGGTTTTCTTGGTTTATTCTTTCTGGGGTTTGTTTCTTTAAGCGGACACGTCCTATCATAAACATTCGACACTATTTGGTTAAACTTTTCAAATGCTTCCGACGGATCATCTTCATTCAGTACTGTTTCCCAGTTAATAACACTAATTTATTCTTCAAATTTTTTCAGATTAACTGGCTTCAGTTCACGCATTGGTATTTTATTCTTTCTGTTATGTTTCTTCACTTCAGAATTCAAATGCAATACAACCGGAAGATGGTCGGAGGCTGGGCTTATAACAACAGAGCAGTACGCTTTACTTAGCATCGCTGAAGACACAAACACATTATCGATGAGCGTTTCCGAATGATCTGTGATTCTCGTTGGAATGCTCACGGTCGGGTATAAATCATTTGACATCATCAGGCTCAAAAAATCCAAATTTGGTCCACGTACATTTAACAAATCAAAATTAAAGTCTCCCATACATATAAACTCTTGACTAGATCTATTTACCTTTGCAGCAAGAAATTCAAATCCTTCAGCAAACTCTTCAAATGATGCACTTGGTGGCTTATATACAACAGTAAAAATACAAGCTCGATTTTCAAACTGAATTTCTATACTAAGGGTTTCTATCTTACCCTCCTTCCAATTGTCCAAATCCTTTCTAATTTTCCAATTCAAATCCTGTCGGACAATGAAAGCCAGACCTCCACGTCCCATTGACCTTCAACTTCGAGCAATCAGTTCATAACCTGTAAAATTAAAGGACGAAAGAACAGTATCATGACCCAAAAATATTTCACATAATGCCATTATATGTAAATTATTAGATCGGGAAATAAAATCAAAAATCTTATGGTAAGAAGACGTTAAATGACAATTCCATGTACATGCATGAAATCTAGACCGGCCTAACTCCTCCAAAGTTGATAACTGGCGATAGTTACTATCAAGAGATGGACGAAAACTAATTTGCGACCCATCATTTCCAATATCCGTCAACAAATAATCATCAACATTAAACGGATTATTTTGCAAATCACTCAATCTTCCACTTAAACTACTATTCATATCAACTTACGCAAAAAAGAATCCTATAATTCATCCCTTTTCCGCGCTCAAACGGGGCGATAATTATACTCATAAGAAATCAAAAAATAAACAACAAAATAAAAATATAAATAAAGAGTAATATAGAACATCTTGACGAGATAAACACTACCAAACTACTCATAAATAACAAACTAAACGCAATCTGAAAGCGAGTTAATTCGACGAGCAGCTCGCTCACCCGCAAGCAGTGCGAGAACCTGGCCACGATCTGACCATACATTTTTCACGCCAAACTTGTCTCTCGCGGCACTCAGCATATCGCGACGGCGCTTGGTTAGAGACTCAGACAAAAAGATTTTCGAACCAGCCAATTTTGTTTAATCGCAAACACTCTACGGGCCGTCTCACAGGTAGAAAATCTCACGAACACTGGTGCAACTTTATCGTTTGCCGACCCTGGATTATTCAATTTCGACCTGTAAACCATAGCAAAATCACAATCAGTGATACCGGAAAGCTCCAGCTTTTGCGAGGCTATATTCAGAATGGTCGACTTCAAGTCAACACCCGGCTGCTGTTTAATACCATGAAAAACTAGAGTTCCAAGCTGTTTTTCTTGATAATAATCATCAATTTTCACTTCTAATTTTGCAATACGGTTCTCTAAATTTTCAATCAGTCCTTTGATATTCTTTACTGATACCAACATTTGCTCTAGCTTCGGATTAAACTCAAGCGACACTGACGAGTATATTTCACTCACGATAGTCTCAACAGAAGTTTTCAGAGTTTGGTCGTTTCCGCATTTATCTTGAACTTGCTTAGTAATCGCGCTCATCATTGATTCTTTTGTCTTAGCGATTTCTTCCTCAGTTGCGACTATTTTAACTAGCAAATCCACGGTAGATGGTCCAGAAGAAACTGCTCTCAGCGATGCGAAAGTTTTGGAAGCCGTCTTATAAATGTCCGGGTTTTGGTTAACCTCTTTAAACGCACTTCCAACATTTTTATCAGTTTTTGTAGATGCTTCGCGGTAATTGTCCTCAAATGAGATGAGACTATTTTCCGTTAGGCGTGACTCTGTGTGATCCCCATACGCAAAAACTAAGTAGTTGAAGATTCCTTTTTTATCCTTTGAAACTTGGATAATTCTTATGGGCCACAGCGGGAATCTTTTGAAATTCGCTAACGCAAGCTGGAACTGTTGAAATTTTGACATTTCTTCGCTGCTACGAGAAAACCAAAAAAGAGAAAAAAAAATCAACTTATCTTTCAGTGGCAATCAGCAATTGATGGCTGGCCCGGTGGTCTGCGGAACCTGCTTTGTTATTCACCACCGTACTCTGGCATCCTTAATCAGCTAATCCAAAGTAATTCGAACGCCACACAAATAATAGGATAATTTGTTGATTGCTACCGTAATATAAGTCCTTTTTCTTTTCACAAAACGTGAATTAATTCACTTATTGCGAAACTGTCCACTGTAATTAATTCTAAATTTAATCCGAAAATAGTTATTCCTTGGAGTTGTTCCAGATCCTAAGCCAAATCCCAAGTGCATATATAGGAGGTGGGGGGGTTCAATCCAGTTAATATTCACCTGGATATGGCCTTGCAAAGTCCTAAGCTAGATCCTGACAATTTTTTTGTTTTAAATTGGGCCTTATTTTTGTAGAATCTCAAAAGCCTTATAAATAGGGAATTAATGAAGGCAGTAGCTTAAAAGCGCTTTTGCAGGCTAATTTGGGCTATAGATCCTTTCAGAAAGTTACTTTCCTGTAGCGCAACAGCTTTCTAAATTTGCAAAAAGCCACAAGTCTCTACTCTTACTAAATATTGGAGATTGGAATATTTCGAGAATAAAAATATCATGTTTTAACATGAAATAATTTAATTTGCAAACTAATAATGTCTTGTTATAGTTAGTATTTGGTTCTTGGATTTAAACACTTGACTATGTAATGTTATACGTCGCTCTTATTATAGGCATCAGATTTGATTAAGTCGGAAGCAAGCGAAGAAGACAAAATTTCTGTAATGATGGCGCAGTCAACTGCCGCGTATGACCCGCAAAAGTAAGTGCTGGTTTTGTTCTTACTTTATCTTTTGAATATGTCAGTTAAATTATTGTCACACACTCTACTTTGAAAGAAACAATAGAAATTACAATGGGCAGTGAAGCTAGACTTAAAACGAACATGAAGTATCACAAAGAAGGAGGGTGTTGCCGCCCCTAAGACGCTTAAAAAGGCTAGATTGTAATTTGCCCTTTACTGAAACGATTTTTTGTACAGCTGTCTTACTCCATTAAAGTTGAAATATTGAAAACTGCTCAAATTGTCGTTAATCCTTTTTTTGCAATATGTCTATAACGGTCAATCTAGTTTTTCTGTTCTAATTTATAACGTGTTTTTGTTTCATAATAGTTTCTTCGTTTTGTTTCTGTTCCTTTAAAAAGTATATAAAAACAACTATCCAAATTTAACCCTCAGTTTAAGCTAGTATTTATCTTTCTTTAGAGCGCAAGTGACTTCAGTCTTGTGAAGGGTAATAACACCTCGCTAATTTTTCATAAATTTTCTCAGTATATTATTTTTGACAATTCATTTGGTTTTAATACTTTAGGAGGGCCATGTTTTTGTCCATTAGGCTTTAATTTACTCGGATTAAAATACCGTGGATATTTTACCCAAGTTCATTTGGGACATCGGTGCCCCCTTAAGAAGCTTTTTTTTCATACAGCTTAATTTATGCTTTCTTCAGTGTCTTTCTTTCAGTATCTATTCTATTTCAATATCCTTTAATAGCTTTCTTTCAATATCTATTAAAATCATTCAAGGAATACAGTGCAGGCGTGTGTGATAATTGCGCCTATTTGGGGCCTGAATTCCTGTCATTATAGTATCCCCTTGAATCTATCGCCGCATCTTGACTAAGCCTAATGGGTCGTAATATCTAGTATCCTGGTCGTTTCTTTTGGCACAAGTTCCTTTTTCATGATGCATACAGTGAGTGAGCTTCAAATATATTTTTTCTTATGAATAGCAGTGTTTTCCCTTATCGCTAAACTCAATGCTCAAAATATCCTTGTTCAGTTTATGTGGAAAAAATCAGTTTATTCACCTTATTTTTCTGTTAAATGGGAGATCTAATTTTTTAATTTGGCCCGAGTTAATTATATATCAATTTTACTAATTAAACTTTTTAATTTAGTTATCAAAAAGTCCGGGGTGCCGGCCAATACGGACCTGTTCCTCAAGCCTATGTATGCTACAAATGTATGCAACATGGTCATTGGATAAAAGATTGTCCTTTAAGTGTAGGCACTGGTTTGCCTGAGATTAAGAAGGCAACGGGAATTCCAAGAAGTTTCATGGTACCGGTTGAGAAAGGAGCCCCAGGCGCTCTCTTAACTTCTGCTGGAGATTTTGTTGTCCCTCAAATTGATTTGTAAGTACAATTTATTATAATTTTGTAGGGTTAAATTTGTAGGTTAAATTTTGCAGGGGTGTATCTAGGAATGTGTTTCAGAGGAAAAATGAATTATTTTGGGAGAGGGTTCTAATCAGGGGAGTCAGTATGTGGTAACAATTTTTATTTTCCGGACTTGGGAGAGGAGGGTGGTTCTTGCAAATATATTATTTACTTACTGAAGAACCATTTGAATTGGGCTTTCAAACGTTTTAAATTATAAAATGAAATGACTTGGCATCTCTTGGACTTATGAAGGGAAAATCGAGAGCTTCTTTTCTACCTAAATACATACGCTTAAAAAAAAAGAAGCAAATTGAAACCCTTTCAAAGAACACTTTAGAATACTCGCAGTGTTGGCAGTGGGTTTTGCGCTGAAATGAGCCTTTGTCTCTTGTATTCGGAGAAAGTAGTTTTTATTTTTAATTATAAATTATTCGTTCCTGCTTCAAAAAACCAGTAGAGGTTTTACATATATTCATTTATAAGGTGAATATCAAATAGTTCACATTCGGAAAGTAATGCAGTAAATATTCAGTGGCAATTGAAAATAAATTCTTACTAACACAGCTCAGGCTAATCTCTTTATACCGCTGTTATATACAAGACTTCTATAAATATCCTTCGCAAATTCGTCTCTACTTATACAAACGTATGGGGTTTTATTCTGTAGATACTTCGGCTTTCGCCATTATAATCTGACTATAATATGGAAAATAGTGGGGACTTCATTTGTTGGGGGGAGTACCTTTGACCCTGTTGATTCCTCCCTCCCTCAGATTTTGACAACTACCCTCTTTCGGGTATTTTCATTGAAAAACGCCTTTTTTGAATTTCCATTGAAGATGAGGACAAATTTGTCCCCTTAGATATTGAAAATACATTCCACTAAATTTGTGTGAATTAACGCCGCTGAAAACTATATGCTTGCCCCTTAGTAGAAGCTTAAGATAGTCTAAAAGATCGTTTTCATTACTTCTTTAAAAGATAATAGCTGATCTTTAAGGTCTTAAACATAGTTTAAAAACCGTGCTATTGTATTATCCTAATTGATATATAATTTCTTGTCTTGTTTGTGCCTGATTCTTTCTATTAAGCTCTTGTTTCTGTTTCCTTCAGTCCAGCCGTTTTATATCAAAGCTGTTTAATAAAAAAAGGAGAAAACCCTATTACAAGAAAATGAGATAATAAACTTTTCATTTTATTTTGTTAATTTACTTACATCCAGTCGGTAACTGAGTGGCGACGCAATAAAATATCTCAGACTTATTATAGCGTAGAGATAGCAAAATTTTGTAATATGTAGCTTTTTGATATATTAGCTTTTTTTTATTTGCTTTCAAATACATCTTTGTGCTTGCGTATTAATATTTATAATTCAATCGATATCCTTGACATTATAAATATTGGATTAATTTTTAAGATGGTTTATGGGCGATTCTAGAGACTGATGACTTAAGTCACATTTATATTAAATGTCACTGTAAATTAACTAAGTACCTCAAACTGTGCGATCTCCATTAAAAATTTTCCAGCTGCAGCCATGACAGAACAACATTTGAAATCTAATTATGGTGGGAAATGTATATGTTTGAGAGATTTTTTTTTACCCTAGGTCCATAGATCAGCATTTTTTGTGCAAAAACAGTAATTTTTCACTTTTTGTCGTATTCATCCATTGTTGTTGACGTTCATGCGGAATGTAAGTTTAATGGCTGCATTGAACTCAGCCGCTGAAACACTATTTTTTTTTTTATAGAAAAACTTCTTTTTTATCCAACCCCGCGAATCTGTTTTTGCCATTCATGTTGCAAAGGATGGGTAAATTGGTTCTCATGATTACTGCATACTCAATGAGGTCTGTGTTAGGCGAAAACGAGCTGTTTGAACCAAGGATTACTGTTTATTTAATTTTGTCAAATCTGTCCTTTTTTTGTAAGTTGTTTAGTGACACGACCGATTCAGATCACCCAAGGGTGGCTGTATTCATTATTTTCCATCCAAGTTAAGGATCGGGTATACAAGGTATATAGCGACCCATATAGTTAGAATCTTAATTGCTAATTTAGAATTAGGGTAATAGTGCTTCCTTGTTCTTATAATAAATATTTTCAGTCATTGCAATGAAACACTTATGGTACCCTCGGAATGACCCATGCTCCTTGTAATCTTTCAAGCCTTTCTTATTGAAACTGGCTATTTTTCTATGATTTGGTCTCAGATTTGTGTTGCTTTTCACATCTCATAAAAATAGGAGACGTTTCTTCCAAAGAATGAAATGTGTTTTCAAACGCTTTTAATTCTTGTTATGCTTTGAGTAGCCATTTAAAATGCTTAGCCTTTTTCAGGTCAAATTTTCAAGAAAACGTTTGGTTTTCCGACGATTTACTATTACATAGCTGGTTTATTTTCCCCCTTCCCCACTTACATCTCTCAGTCCTAATTCCCCCAAAAAATATGGATGAAAATTCTCAGTCTATAAGCAGCAGAAGTTCCCAACCTCATTTGTGTCATTTTCCTTTATTTCTCCGTGCCTTTGAGCCCAAAATTAGATATTTGCATTATAAAGTTATGCTAAAAATTTATATACCTCAAAAATGTCACGGCTGGAAGCAAAAGGCTTCAAGGGCTGACTTACTAGCTGCTGAAGACTTCTTGAACAATTATTTTTATTTTTATATTTAAATTTTTATTTAAATATTATCGGGGTTTGTGTCTCCCTAAAAATTGTTTCTCTTATTTCTTCCAGACACGCATATAAAGAGGGGAAAATTGAAAAACATCCTTTTTTGGATCAGCAGCCTGAACCTGTTAAGATGGAGCTTCCATCAGAACTGGTCTGTGGACTTTGCAAGGATTTACTCCAAGATGCAGTTCTAATTCCTTGCTGTGGTGACTCCTATTGTGATGAATGTAAGTGATGTCTTAAATAGAATAACATATTGACCAAATTTTGTGTACCAGTATTATAGCTTCTTAGTGATAGTTTTATTCATGGAAGGAACTAGTTTTTTAAGCCTTGCCTATGTAATATCGAAAAAGTGGCAATTTTATCCTGTTAATATATATAAAGACGGTTATAATTTTTCAAAAATACAAGAAACTTTTTCTAGTAACAATAAAAGTCTAAATATTCCGGCTTCAGCCCAGAAATAAAAAAAAAACAGAGAAGAAAAATCAAAACACACTGATCTAAAATAAGCGAAATATAAAGAAAGGGGGGAAATAAAAACAAACTATATAAATGCAAAATGAGAGCAAAAGAAAAGCAAAACTTACATCTTAACTACTTCCAGTCTTCAACTTTTTAAATGCGTAAGGCAACAAGGCAGGAGCAATCAGAATGCTTTTCTGAGAATTGAATCTAGCTAAATGAGATCATATATGCGCTATGTTAAAATAATTAGAATTAAACACAGGTCGAGAAAACTTTAATGCTGCTAGATTATAATAATTTTGCTAGAATCAATTGTCAGAAAGACATCCTGATCAGCATGGGCGCCCATATGTGGGAGGGGGGCTACATCCCCCCTGGCTGAATGATGCTGCCTGATTTTTTATATTTTTGTTATGAGATTTCTATTATACAGCATTGAAAGTGCCTATTAGACCTGGTAAGCCCCCCCCCCTAAAATTTAGATTATCGGAACTCATGCTGATCAGTACTGGCTTGGTTGCCTCGTACATTTGGGATAAATAGGAGGTTGAACAATAGACGTTATTAAGATCTCGGTTTTTCTTTAATTTTTTTTGTATATTGTTTGTATTTCTTTTTCTCCCTTTTCTTTATCTTTTGTTTCTTGTAGGCAAGTTTGTTCTAATTTTGTTTCTTTTTTCTGTTAATAAAGGCTTCTGCACGTGAAGAAGATTGTTCAGACTCTTGTCATTATTAGTTGAAAAGATTGTTTTTTTTTTTTTTGCCAATTTTTCCACTGTTTTATTTCACACCCAGAATTATAGTTGTATCCAGAAAAGTTTTACTTATTTTCTATTTCATTTTAATATTCGAACCCACACTCAATCTAAATAAATAAAGTTAAGTTTAGTTCTTAATTTCAGAGGATACGAAAATTCGAAGTTTAGCTTATATTAAAGCATATTCAATTTTTCGTTTTTAAAATTTGGCTACCTTTTGTTTTATAATTCTAAGATTATAGACAGAATTTCAATTGGTTCGAAAAAATTGCAGAAATGATTTTCCTTAGCAAGTTTCCTGTTTCTTCCTAAAAGGATTTGATAAATTCACTCATTTTAATTTATTTATTTTATTTATTTATTTTATTTATTTATTTGCAATTAGCTCATTACAGGTACTGTGGAATGTAAAGAGGCGCACATTTCTTTTATTTACTCTCTTACTTTATATATCAGATTTACTTAGATATTACAGAAAAAAAAAATCATCGTAATTTATTTCCTATTACCTCAGGACAGGTGGTGTGGAATACATAAGAGGTGCTCTTTTCTTTCATTTACCTTTTTTCTATAGGTATCCGATCAACGTTATTAGAATCAGAAGACCACGAATGTCCTGCCTGTCATGAAAAGGATGTCTCTCCTGATACTCTCATTCCAAATCGGTTCCTACGGACGGCGGTCAATAACTTCAAAAACGAGACTGGGTACATCAAAACAATGAAAAAATTTGTGCCGATAAAGAAAGAAGGGGTGCCGCATCCACCACAACCAAGTCCTCAAGTTCGATCGTCGCGTAAGTAATTTTTTTATAATTTGAGACATATTCTGTTTTCCTTTCGATATGTCATCTATATGTCATCGATACGTCGATATATCGATATATCATCAATATGTCGATATATCGATATGTCATCGATATCCCCAAGTGGAGAAGTGATCTTCCTCCTCCTCCTGAAAAATTAAATACTTGCTGGGTGAGATAGCTTTTGTTCTGACTGTTTTGATGACTTTGAAGTTCAGTCGCCTCCGAAACGCAAGCCTGGCCCACCCTTATTACAAATATTAATTTATGCTATACAAATCTTAGTGTTTGTCTTTAAAAGACGTCACTGCTGCTTCAACAGGGGCAAAACCAGTCCTGAAGCGTCAAAAAAGTATAATTTTAGGGCCGAAATAACCGGTTTTCCAGGAGACTCTTTAGATCTATGTGGTAGGGGATTTACCCAGAACCCCTATTAATTTCGGGAAGATTGTTTTTAAAAGGCTAACCTAAAAAATCCCAATGGTATGGAACATCTAAAAAAGTTGAGTATCATGATCAGGAAATTCATTCTAGCCATTTATCACCCCCTCTTCCTGGAAGTATTTTTAGGTATGCCCTTTTTTCATAAGTGATATTCTCAGAACAAGGATTTGAAGAAAATACAGAGAAAGCTTATTTGACAATCTTTAAATTCGCCATATTTTCTGCTACTTTAATGGGCCTTAAAGTAGCAGAAAAGATAAAGCCCCATGACGCTACCATGCTCCGCCATTTTTTGCCGCAGAGCCTGATTTTGGTCCGAATTTGGCCCAATTCTCCTAGGATAAAAAAAAGATAGACTCTGCTAAAAGTGCCTGGATCTCCATGGTAAGATTTCAGTTTCCAAGTGTATATTCGCAAACGTCTTATGTTTGGTCCTTAAACGCATTACTATGTAGTTCATAATTTATTTATTCTAAACAAATTAAAACGGATGGAAATTGAATGTGAAAACAATAGTTTTTACATGAAAGTAAAGATTTTAACATAAAAAAAAAAATCTGAAAAAAGGAAATAGATTGTTTAATCTTTTGTTGGATGGAAACAGGGGTTTTTCGGGTGTGTTGGTAGGTGGAATGAGTTGTTGTTTGGAAGGGTTGTTTCGACCCGGAGAAGGGCAAGTGCAAAATTTTTTTCTCTCTTTCATTCTGTTCTTTTTTTTTCTTTTTTTTCCTATGTTTAAGGAGTTACTCTAAGAAAGCAAAAGCCTAGGGAGGGTTAATTGTTATATTATATTGTTTTTTTTTTTAGTATTCTCTTTGTGTGTTTTTGTTGTTTTATTAAATTGAAATTGAAATAGCATTGGTCTTTATTATCATGTAAACATTATCATATTATCATGTAAGTTGTTTTCTTTTATTTATTAAGAAGAAGAAAAATAAATTGCTAGAGAGTAAGGTGCAAAATAAAAAGATGGAGTATTAGAGAGACTGATAAAATGTTGGAGATTTCAGGAAATAGAATCGGTAAATAGCTAAGCAAAACATATAAGGCTTTATGAGCTTAATTTAAAATCGTAGTTTATTTAAGTACAATAAGTCAGGTATCCTATTATAGGAATAAGATTGGAACCTGCACTTTCTAAGTGAAAAATTCGGACTAATTCCTCTAAAAATATGTGTCTAAAGAAAGTAGCATTTAATATATTTTATGCATGAGGTTTGGTTAGAGCGAAAAAAATTTGGGAGTGGGTAGACCTTTAAAAAAGTTCTAAGTATTTTTTCCCCTCACCCTTAGAAAGAAGAAATTAACTTAAACGAGTGCTTGAACTTTGTAATAAAAATTACATTTATTGTATTTGTATTGTTTATTGTTTATATTATGTTTATTGTTTTTATATTATGCGCTTATGCTATGCGCAACATTTGCAACTATGCGCAACATAATGTTGCGCATAAGCATTATGCGCAACATTACTGCTTATGCTATGCCTCACGTTTTTGTTTGCTGTCGACTGTGCAAAAAAATTTGGCTCCGACCAAATAAACTTTTTTCTGGAATACTGAAAACTTAGTTATGTCTTTTTTTTAAACAAATTCTTTTCCAGCACCCTCAAAAGTGACATCACCGCCACCACTAAATATACCAGAGCCCGTGGTCCCGCCAGTAGTAAGGTCGCCTTCTCAGAAGCAGGCTATTGAGCCCAGACAAGAGGCTGGTCGCACGCCAACTTACGATGAGCGACGTCGAACTCCTCCCTCAGTAGCTTTTCCACCGCCAGTGGTTCAACCACCTGTTCACTTACCACCAAGTCGAGCACCACCTATTGCACCTCCTGGGGTTGGTCCAGTGTTGGTACTAAAAAACCATGCACCTCCTACAGAGCAGCTTGTTCCGCCTGGAACCTTACCACCTTTGAACTTGCCACCACCCAACTTGACTGCTCCTCCGCCAACCATACCGCCTGGCACTGGTAATGCCACTAACATAACGGGTAAGCAACGCCACTTTTTTCAGCTTTCAAGTATTATTCAGTCAAGCTCGCTATGTGGTCAAAGTTGCAAGCATTTAAAAAAGTAGGGGGATTACTTAAGGTAATTCTCCTCTGAGCTTGCATGAAGACCTAAGGAATACTGCGCTTTACATAAGCAAGCATTTGTCTATAAGCAAGTGTTATTAACTACGGAAACAATGGGCTATTTTCTGCGCTGTGGTAACTTCCCACATGTGGTAATTTCCCAGGAGGCAATTTCCGTGTGGTAATTTCCCAGCAGGCAATTTCCCTGTGGTAATTTCCCAGCAGGCTGACTCTGATGCCTAAGAAAGTTTGCGCTTTACATCTCGCTATCCCGATTTTTTAAATTTTAGTGTTACCAAACAATGACACGATCCCTCTTTATATCTATTGAAAATGATTGAAATCACAATTTTTAGTCTACTGCTTCAAACTTAAAGAATATTTGGCTCATAATTCATAATTCTTTGGGTCTGGCAGCATTAGTGGACCCTAGACCTTTTTGCAACTATAACCGGTTCAAGACACATCGGATTTGTCAATCTTATAATTTCTCTTCAGTTGCTTAGGATTTTCTGTGAATCATTTTCGTAACGCTTTCGATTTTTGCAAATTTTATGATTTTTTACGATTCGACACATTCTTATGATTTCCTCAGATGCCGTATCAGTTGGTTTTTGCAGCAAGACTAGGTTCCTTTTTTTTAGTGCTAATTTTCTCTACTAGAAATATGGCTCTTGTTTTGTCGCGATCATTGACATTATTTGTAATGCTCGATGCAAAACCTAAAAACTGCTCTTTCGACTGTGACATTTCCAAACAGTCTGTTTTTGTTGTCTTGACTTCAGTTATAAATATTTAAACCATTCTTTACCTGTATTTAAACCATTCTAAGTATTTAAACAATCTTGTCACTATCTATGCATCTCGGTAAAGATAAAAAGCTTTATTGACTACATTGTATTTGATTATAAACAATAGCATCTTAAGTACAACTCACTGAAAAATAATGCTCCAGTGAATCCTTATAATGGGGTTACTCAGGGACCACATAATTAAGCAACTGTATCGTAATAAGTGTTGGTAACTAAGGGAACAAGGGATTTGTATTTATGAGCTAATCAGAGGCTGAGAAGTTTGGGGCATACACTTAGTTTGATCGATATGTCGTTAGTGAAGAGTTAAGTTTTTTCTTAATAAAAGCTTAAAAAATGTAAAATTGTGTTCCAAGAATTGTGTAATTGCTGATGATGAGAAAATAGGGGAAAGAAGGCTAAGTCAAATTAATCTGGTGGCGTTGAGTTTCTTATAAACAAAAAATCTTATTAGGTCCGTGCGCCTTGAGTTGTATATTCTCTGATTGCGTGCGGAATTCTTTTGCTAATTAACTTCCTTTATCCATAATTAATCTTTGGGAATTTCCAGTTTATTTATTATATTCTACGTTTTTTCCCAGCAACTTCAATCATAGATGACCCTGTCGCTGCGTTTGAGCGTGCAATGAAGGAAAAAGAAGAAAGGGACAGAATTAGAAAAATGAGACGTTCTCGCTCGAGGTCACGTTCCCGTTCTCGAAGCTACAGTCCTAGACGTGGTCGAAGTAGAACTCCAATAAAGAAGAAGTCATACTCCAGATCTCCATCACCATACAAACGAAGGAGCAGATCAAGGTCTCGCTCACCCCATCTGAAAAAATGGACGCCGGCAAGATCCAGGTCTCGTAGCCCATATCGTTCACCAAGACAGTCACCTATAAGACGATACCCACCCTACTCTCCAGAAAGGTAAGCAAAGGTCTTAATAAAGGAGACTGGATAGCTCTCAATAATACAATTTTATGTAGATTAAGTACAACGAAGAAACGAAAGGCTAAATTAAATGTTTGAGAGTATACCTAAGTTAATACATTATTTATTTACAAATAAAGTTGTTTTAGCTGCTTGTGGCTAAGTTAATGCTAAGTTACATTAGTTATGGCGAAGTTAGATTATACCCAAGAAGATTTAGAGCTACCTAGTCGGAGTTAAAAGCTAAAAGTATGGCTAAGTTGTGTGGCGGAGTTAAAATTGTGGCTAAGTTAGATTATACCCAAGAAGATTTAGAGCTACCTAGTCGGAGGTAAAAGTTATAAGTGTGGCTAAATTGTGTGGCGGAGTTAAAAGTGTAGCTAAGTTAGATTATACCCAAGAAGATTTAGAGCTACCTAGTCGGAGGTAAAAGTTATAAGTGTGGCTAAGTTGTGTGGCGGAGTTAAAAGTGTGGCTAAGTTAGATTATACTCAAGAAGATTTAGAGCTACCTAGTCGGAGTTAAAAGTTAAAAGTGTGGCTAAGTTGTGTGGTGGAGTGTGATGGAGTTGAAAGTGTTGCTAAGTTGTGGCTAAGTTAGATTATACCCAAGAAGATTTATAGCTACCTAGTCGGAGTTAAAAGTTTGAAGTACAGCTCAGTAGGTCTCAAATCTTCCATTGGTGAAAATCTTTCACGGATACAGTCGTTTTTAAGATTTAATCCATGGACGTGGAATGGAGGGGGAGCATGCGTAGCTGGGTTTGGCTCAGGTGGCTTGGTGCTGCGGTCAGTTGTTAGTAGTAGTAGTAATTCTAAGGATGTATTTAACAATCACTGGCTATCTTTATCAGAAATTTGTCTTTTTAATGTTTAAAAAAAATATTTTAGGTTATCTATGGTAATAAATAGCTATGATTTCGGCTAGGCAATGTATTAGGTAACATATATTTGTGGTTAGGTTATCTAGGGTATAGGAATTTAGGTAATCTATTGGTATATTTAACAATCACTGGCTTTACCGTCTATTTTCATTAGAAATTTCTCTTATTGCTTCCATCCTATAAACAGAAAACAGAAAAAAAATTACGTGAAGGGAATAAATAAAAATTTTTGAGAATCAGATCTTAGTTTCATGTTTATAAAAAAGTAATTTTAAGTTATCTATGGTAATAGATGTCCATGGTTATGTTAGGCAATATATTAAGCAGTGGATATCTATGGGAGTAATTTTGGGTGTAATTACCCATCTTTACTAATTACCCATCTTTACTAAGTACCCATCTTTATACACATGTAAACATATTATTAAACTTTTGGGCTTTTGAAAAGTTCACTGATCTTTATACACATGTAAACATATTATCAAACTTTTGGGGGGATTCTCTGACGGCTTTTGAAAAGTTCATTCTTTTTCAGTTTCTAATGTGGGTAAGAGTATTAATGTCACTGTCTTTATTCAGTAGGAAGGATTATCCCTAACAGACATACAATACATACTTTTGTATCTGATTATTAGTATCAATTAGCTCCTGGTTTGTGCTTAGTTTTTCTCCCTAATGTTATAAAAAAGCATTTAGTATTTATCATATATCAAGGAGGCACACTTGTGCCTCTATAAAGAGGCGACCCACCACAATGTTAAGCGATTTCAGGTCCTAGAGGTCGCAGAGAGACGGCGGTAATTGCATTTTGTAGCCCAAGCTCAAACTAAGAAACTTGGAAAATTTCATCCTCCTCCGACATTATCTTCATGGGGTAAACTGGGCCGGAAGTTTCGACCCTCCCACCAAAGCCCCCCTTTAGCGTTTTCCGATTGGGCTGAAATATAGAGGTTAAGCTTGTCTAGGGCCCGGGAACTTATCCTCGAAATTTCAGCTCAATCCGATCACTCCTTCCCTGTTTTCAAAAAACCAAATATAGCCACTTAAAATTCATTTCTTTTTTTTTCTTATCCACGCCTACAGGCCACAGCTGGCAACTGATCCGGGTGAATGAGGACTCATTCGAAGCAGAATTCGACCTGTAAGGGCCTTTTGATATTTTCAGACCGAACAAATCATCCCCCGAATTTACATTTACGAAAAACCTCGTTTTCCTATAATAGCCCATGTTAATTTTTCCCACCACAACCCCCCTTTAACGTTGTCTGATCGGGCTGAAATGTAAAGGATAAGCTTTCCTGGGGCCTGGGAGCTTATTTTCGAATTTTCAGCTCAATCTGATCACTCCTTCCCTGTTTTCCAAAAACCAAATATCAAGTTTTGTGGGAATTTGCTTGCGTCAAAAATAGATTCTATTTACTAAAAAACAATTACAATTGTGTCTCTTTAGTCCAGCGGTTGATACTCCAGACTGTCAGACGGAAAACCCGGGTTCGATTCACCGTCAGAGCAAATTTTTTATATACTGAATTTAAACTTTAAAAAAGAAACTCAGTTCCTTTTTTAAATTATTTGAAAAAAATTACGTTTTCTAAAGAGTTAAAGAGGCTGAGTTACAAGGTCGACCCTTAAAACGTACAGGGATTAGGAGGCACAGTTGGGGGGCTGTTAAAGAGGCTGAGTCACAAGTTCGAACGTTAAAACGTACAGGGATTGGGAGGCACCCTGTACGACGTGATTTGAGTAATCAGGAATTAAAAGTCTTAACACAAGAATGTTCAAGAGCGAGGGGGTTTGGGGGGCGGCAGCCCCCCAACTTTAACTCCTGACATGATCAGCTAACAGTTAGTCAAGCAATAATAAGTAATAAACTGTACAAAAACGTGCAGAAATTATTTAAAAAAAACTACGTTTTCCAAAGAGTTAAAGAGGCTCAGTTACAAGGTCGAACCTTAAAACGTACAGGGATTAGGAGGCACAGTGAGGGGGGGCTGTCGCCCCCAAACCCCCGCTTTCGCAGCCTTTAAATAAAAAAAGTTCTTTAAACTGAAAGTAAGGAGCGACATTAAATCTTAAAACGAACAGAAATTATTCCGTATATGAAAGGGGCTGTGCCCTCCTCAACGCCTCGCTCTTTACGCTAAAGTTTGACTTTCTCACAACTCTTTTTTTTAAACAACAAAAACTTTAGCGTAAAGAGCGAGGCGTTGAGGAGGGTACAGCCACTTTCATATACGGAATAATTTCTGTTCGTTTTAAGATTTAATGTCGCTCCTTACTTTCAGTTTAAAGAACTTTTTTTATTTAAAGGCTGCGAAAGCGGGGGTTTGGGGGCGGCAGCCCCCAATTGTGCCTCCTAATCCCTGTACGTTTTAAGGTTCGACCTTGTAACTCAGCCTCTTTAACTCTTTAGAAAACGTAGTTTTTTTCAAATAATAATGTTATGGCAAGACAAGAGTCGTGTTTGATACGGATGCTCATTTTATTTAAAGTTTCAAAGGAATTTCTGAATTTTCGTTGAGCAATAAATTAAAACACGAATTTCTCAGCGATGAATCAACTACTTGCAATTTCCTGAGAATATGTATAAGTTAAAAGATAAAATTACAAGAAATGGTGCGCTGTAGCCAAAGGTAGATTTAGCTTTAGTAAGTTTAATAGGAGAAAGCTTGTCTCCTCGGAAATTTGTAATTACATTTATTTCCCGGTCTTTAGTTAGCAGAGCATTCAAGTGCGTATCACGTGTGACACATGCATACCATCTCATGCATGCATGTCTCATATATAGAGACGGGCTGATGGGAAAGACGCCGAAAGGCCATATTAAATAGGCCTTACGAATATTCCATTAAGGCTAAAAGGCCAAAAAGACTTAACACCATTGTACAAACTATATAGACTCCAATAACTTGGATTGGTAGTTTTATCATCATCAGTAATACCAGCTGAGGCTAGTTTCCATGATTTGTGCTCCCGATTTGGTTGTCGAATCTGAAAAAATCACCGAAAAAGCGGTTGCAAAACCGAGAATAAGAAATAGTAAGTGTTTCTTTTTACATTATTAAAGTGAACCGCATGATTTATCGAGGATTCAGAATCGTCTTTTCCAGATAAGATACTTCTAGGTTAGCTTGATCTTTTCTTATAATAAAAAAAAACAAGTTTCTTCAATTGAAAGTAAGGAGCAACTTTAAAACTTAGAACGAACGCCTCGCTCTTTACGCTAAAATTTTTAGTACTTCTAAAAAAGCTTCTTATGGTTCTTATTAAACAAACATAGTATTTCAGGAGTCGTTCTTAAGGAATTGGGACATAATTCAAACTTTTTTAATTCTGTTTTTTAGAGTTTCGATTCCTATTGAGCTGGGTTGCTCCTTACTTACAGTTCATTATTACGAACTGTTTGATATATAACAAGGACCAAGCATGTAAATAGGGGTGTCCCGAATCCCCTGATGTCTAATGATTTCCACTAATTTTTACTTAATCACATGTTTTATTCTGTTTCAAAACATAATCACGCCTTCCCTTCTCTCCCAAGTACACTTCTAAGTGCCCTGTGAAGATTGATTTCTCTTGTATAAAAAAGGCAATACGAAGCTATATAACCAGTCTTGTTGAATTGGAGATCTCCAGAATATATCTCCAGAATTGGAGATACTGACAGGATAAGATAAAAAGAGTTGCGCAAGTCAAAAGTAGAGTGAACATTAAATTAACTTTTTTAAATATATAAATTCTTCAGATTGAGTAATAATCAAAAGAAATAAAGCAGCAACTATTACTGCCATATGATAATACAGTGGCTGGAACAGAGTGGGCAAGCCACAGCCTAAACCGGTAAACGGCGGGAGTAACTATGACGGGATGCTCTAAGATGCTGGGACTGAGACGAGATGGACCACAGGCAGGGTCCCTATGGCCAAGCCCGTAACCAGGACGGGTCTGTATGTGGAAACATGGGTGCTGGAAGGTTATAGCTGGAACCTGGCTTCCGGAGTGAGGAGTTGCCATGGTTGGTCTGTTTATCAGGTCTTCAGTGGCATCTCACCTAACCGGCGGCTTTGTAAGGCTTCTTCTTAATAGACTTTTGAATTTTTTCCTTTCCTATCTTTGTTCTTTTCTAATTTAAGCGTTAGTACGTTACAGTCCACTCCCCTTGTGGGATTAGGCTGCTCAGGACCGTTTGGGGCCGCTAGGTTGGCAAAGGGCAGTGAAAACCCGTTGTCAACCCAGATCGACCGGAATTTTAACCCTCATAAGGCTCAGTTGAGGACCTGCGCAGGGTGAGCTCACTCCTTAGTTAGAAGGAGTGAGTCTAGAGATTGGAGCCTTCGGGCTGTATGGCTGAGTATAGGTGCGCAGGTACTCTCTCCTCCTAGTTGTAGTCTTAGGTTCTAGGACCAAGGTTGCGGCCAGGAGACAAATGTTCAAGCAAAAATAGCCAAATGCCTCGTCATCTAATTAGTGACGTGCTTGGACTATCTGTCTTGGCTTTTCTCTGTCTACAATTACCCAGTCTTGATGCAACCTATTGCCCAAAATACTTGATAAATTCAATTCAAGTATTTTGGGCAATAGGTTGCATCAAGACTGGGCTGGGTAATTGTAGACAGAGAAAAGCCAAGACAGATAGTCCAAGTAATTGAGAGGCAAATGTTTAAATGGCTGGGGCACGGATGGAGCAAGGATCCATCTTTGCTCCAAAGATGGACACAAAAGCTGAATTTTTAATCACCCGAGCAAAATACACAGAAACAAAACAGTGGCTGGAAAACATTATCCAGTCTTATTTCACTTTTTTGTCCAATAGATTCTGAAAGAGGCCATTGCTGTACTCCTAATTTAAAAGAACATATTATCTACATTAGCCTAATATGTTATCCAGGAGTGCTACTAAATTTGAATTTTGGTGCTTTTTCCGTTTAAAAAAAAATGTTTTTGTGATTCATTTGAATATGAAATTAAATAAAAGTGAAAGATATTCTTGACAGCGATTATAACGGTTTAATAACCCAAAATTTACAGTGAGAAAATTGACGGTAATCTTATAAAAGATTATAATGGTGCAAAAAAATAATAATAAATAAATAAAAAAATTATAATAATAAATAAATAATTTTTTTTTTTAAACTTTTTTTTTTAAGTGAAAAGAAGTCACTAAATTATTACCATAGAAAAGAGGCTTATGATATTTTCTAGTATCTGTGGGGTTCTAAAAACTATTGTTTACTAAAAGCACAAAACAGACCTAAAATTGCATTCTCTAGATTTTTTGCCCGTCCCCCACTACATTTCGAAAATAATTTTTTATTTATTTTCATTAAAAAATAGTTTTTAAATATTTATTCCCCCCTCCCCCTGATTTTGGAAACTACCTGTTTTTACAATTTCGTAAGACAAGGCTAGGGAAGTAGGCGAATTGGAAAAAGTTAAAATCTAGGTATAAAGTTTGTTATCTTGAGCGTGTCTAACTACGCCGCACAAGTACTAATACTAAAGATTATAAGATAGGCTAAGATCGATTAAAGATAGACTAAAATGTTATAAGATAGGCAAATGTTTAGGCCTAAATAATACAAAAAGAAAATGGTTTATAGAACAACTTTGCCAAAGTTATCACAAAAAGATATTCTGCTCATTACAACGACTTTTATGAGAGTTATTGAAGTATAAAGTTTTACTATTTATTTCATGTGTCTTTTCAAAAAAAATGTAAGATTCTAAAATTGAATTTGTACTCCTGAAAGTGTATGTGGTTGAGTGTCCTCTATCCCGATGCCTACTTTTTGGAGCCAGTTTCTGGCAACAGTGACATCAGACACTCGTTTCAATAGCAAGAACTTAGTTACAGAAACGATTTTTTCATATGTATAAAGAAGAAATGGTCGTTTTATGTGTATAATGAAGAAAAGGCAAAGCGCCATTGATAGATAGATAGATAGATAGATCGTGTATTTCAAAAGCCCAAGAGCCATATACACACAAAAATTTATGAAAAATAAAGAAATCACAATAGGACAAATTACGAAACACACATTAACATGATACATAGCGAAAAATACCTTATGTTAAATGATCGAGAAAATAAGTTTAATTTCATATAGTTAATAATAATTAATTGTAAAAACTTTTCCTTCTTTCTAATCCCTTCTCTATGTACGCACCAATATGAAATATTGTGGTTGGATTACTACTTTGTAAAATTTTAGGAAGCAGCAAAACAATCCCATGTAGGTACATTTCCCTTAAATCAGAGATCACCGGTCACTTTTAGAGAAAATGAACCAAATCTTTGTCCTACTCGGTACAAAGATGACGCACATACCGACCATCAGGATGTACTATCCCCTTGTCGAAACCCATTTTCCTGCTCTGGATTGGAAGGCAATTCGCCCTAAGTTGAATCCATCGACATAAAATCATAGCCGGTAAATTGAATTTAAAATAAATTTCCTCTCCAAAACTAGGTTTCACCTCATTATAATGATTCAATGTAGCAAAATTTAAAACCAGCCCTTGCCAATACTGAATTTCTTGACCCTCTAAGATAAATCGTACCTGGCTTACTAAATTTGTTGGTAGATCACGGGATCCAAGACCATCATTCCATAAGTAAGGCATTCCCACTCTTTCTAGTAATGACCTAATTTGGGATGGTCACGACAATTTTGAACCATAACTCAACATCTGATAATAAACAGCTCTTACTAGTCTATTCTAATTACACCTATTGAGCTTCAACCAAAATCTAAGCATCAAAATAGACCTACGTAGTTTTAACGAAAACAGGCCCATATCACCTTTCAGAATCTGCGAATGAGTTGTCTGATGTAACCCAAACAGTCTTTTATAGTACTGGAGCTGGAGGGACTCCAGATGCTGTACTACTTCTCTGCCCCAGATCTCTGCTCTATATTATATTATAGGTAAAATCTTTGCATTAAATATTCTTTTGTGAATTTTTAGGTTTCTGATTCCTATTATTGTTGAATGCCTGAAAATTGCAGACATGGCCACTTTACCTTTATTAAAGCACATCAAGACGACTCCTTAAACTTCCATTTTCCGATAAAACAAATCCTAGATATTTTATTCTTTTACTTACTTTCAGTTCCTTATTATTAAATTTAAAAATATAATTATCTTCGCTACTTGTTTTCCTTTTTTTTTTTAAAATAACAACTTCACTCTTTTCAACATTCAGTCTTAATTTTTTCATCTGCAAATATTCTTCTATAAGACTCAAAAGCGTCTGCAGATCTTGCGGTGTACTAGCCACCAAAGCAATATCACCTGCAAATAGTAGTGATGGTTTATGGGTCCCTAGACTAGCTTTCGGAGCCCATCTATTCTCTAGTAAATCAGCAACGTCATTTATAACAATGTTAAACAGTTTAGGAGGATGAGTGCCGCCCCTTTTTAGTCTAAGCTTAATAGCGAAAAGCCTAAAAAAGATGTTATTAACTATCCTAATTCCATTGATACAGTTATACACGCTATCAACCTCACAAAAAAATGAAGGGAGGCAAATTATAAACAGAGCATCCTTCAATAGCTCTCTATCAACACTGTCGAACGCCTTGTGGAGGTCCATATTGTTCATCAGCATTTATGTTTTAATTCAGATTAATTTTATTTTATTAGAAAAGCACTAAACTTTATTTAGTAGCAAAATAATTTTGCTTCAATATTTCTGAGTTAGAAATGCTTGAATTTGTTATGAAACTAGTATTTCCTTTATGATGTACTAATATTCTGTTTACAACTTACTCATTATTTCCAACCATGGGAATTTTTTTCATGGAATCAAAGTTTTTAGTTCAATTTTTCTTAATTTCCAGACAAAGGCCACATACTTATCCTCAAGTTCAACGACCAGCATATGATATACCACCAGGATCGTATCAACCACCATTTCCAGTCCCACCAGCGAATTTGCCTCCTCCTATATATCCGCCTGGTCCAGTTTTTCCTTCTCATCCTCCCATGGCTCAGCCAGTTTGGCCATCAGGACCGCCACACTATCCGAGAGGACGCTATGAACAAAGGCCTTATTATCAACCTGATGGGTAAGCCAAATTAAAGGGTTCTTAAGTTTATAGATGTTTTAGGAATTCGTTTCTTCTTTTCTTTTTTCCATTTGTACATTACGTGGAATCTTTCTATTTTCTGCTGAGCAACCTTCGATTTTTTTTTAGTAAACTAATGACAACCAACATTAATTTCCAATTCGACATATCATAGTATCTCACTCTTGGCGGAAAATTATTTCCGACAATCAATTATTTCTAAAAATAATTCATTTACTTGGAAGGTTTTCTCAGCTCCATGTATGACTTTTTCAGTTGCTTTCATTGAAAAATTGCTGTAAACTCAAAATGGCGAAATCTTTGTGTGAGTGGGACAAACTTTATGATTCGCACTTTCAAAAAAAAACTTAATTAACTTGATTGACGCCGTGGGAGCCCCGCATAAGTCTACCACAGTTTGGCTGAGAACCCAGCGTGCTTGAACGTAAAACGCAACTTGACACGTATGAATGACGACAAAAGTCGTTAAAAACTGTAAGGGTTTTTGCTTACGCTTGGATGATCCTTTTGACAGTATAAGTAAAATCCAATCTATGGTGAAACTCATTTTTTTCAGATCGGTGCTGTCTGAAACTTTGATTGAATTGTATTTTTTTTTCGTGCACTAACTATTTTGTCCTTTTCAATTTCAACAAAAAAGGTTCTTCAATCGACGTATTGTTTGAAATCAGGAAGGTTGTCTTTGAAACTGTACATTGGCTCGGAAAGATGTTGAACAATCGATTCATAAAAAGCAACAATTAAATCTTCATATAATACTAACAAAACAAAGATAAACATTATTACTTACGTTTGAAATGAGATCCCGACGCAAAATAACGTGTTTGGGACGACCCAAAAATATCACTATTAATCCACTTCCGCCTGCTTGCTTTCGTTTTCCTTTGACAAATTTTACCGACTATTGCTACGACTTATTTTTAGTACAATATTTGTATAGGGAAAGCTGTATTCCTTTTGTATTTATAGATATAGAGGTGGCGGAAGAGGCCGTTATGGACGAAGAGGAGGTTATAACAACAACGGGTATATGGAGGATAGACGTTATCAAGGGCAGTATCCTGGTCCAACCCTACCTCCGCCACCTGGTGATTACGTTGAGGAATCTTATACAAAAAGAAGGTTCCCACCTCCTCCCCCGCATGACTTTGATGAAAGAAGCCCTCTCAGGTCTCCTGCCAGAAGAAGTCCAAGAAGGGTGAGTTAATAGCTCCTTCATAATGCTAATTCTTATTATTATAATATTCGTTCAATTAGAAAAATTAAGGGTCCTAGCCACAAGGCCTACCCAGGATTTTTTTGCGGAGGGGGTTTTACTCAAAGATTTTTTTCGGGAGAGGGGGGTTTTACTAAAAAAAAAAACCTCAGAAAAACATACAAAATTTGTTTCTATCCAATTTTATTACGTTTTACGAGTCAAACAAACATTTCGGGGGGGGGGGGGGGGTAGGTGAAACCCCCTAATCCCCCCTCCCCTGGATACAGCCTTGTCTAGCCGAGTGGTGAGCGTTCCGGGCTTGAAATTCTGAGACCAGGGGGTTTTAGTCCTAATGGTACGGATTATTTGGTTTGGAACGGTAGTCATTGGTGTGACCCTGTAAGCTCAGTCAGAGTAGGCCCAGCTCTAAATGGGTACCTGGAGAAATCTGGGGGGGGAACAAGGGAAGCGTCGGGTGATTTGCCCCCCAACCACGCATTGCACTCCCGACCGAAGGCATCGAATCAGGAGATTGGTACCTGCGCAACGCAGACCATGGTCAGCATGCGAAGAAGTTTTAAGTTTTTTTCTATACAAATTTAATCCTCAATTACATAAACACTACAAACTTGTAAGGACTTGTTGAAACACTTGGATAAGCAGGGTCAGGGCATAGTAGGACAACTGAAGACCTGCAACGCCCATCTATTTTATCCTTACCCACCCATTGGCCTTAGGTTTTGACTAGTTTACAAAGCGTATGGGGTGGACTCCCTCTTCTTACAAAGAGTGTTTTTGCTTTTTTAAGATTAAAGGTATTATTCTATAGATAAAAATCGATTTCATTTAATTTTGGACAAAATGAAAGTAAATTAGCATTTTTAAATCAACGCTGACCCAGAAGCCTTTCGATGTAGGCCCATTTTTTTTTTTTTTGGAGTTGAATGAGGGTAAAATTTTGATAAATCAGGAAAAATAAAGCTGCAATTCTAAAACATTGATGTAAGTCTTTTTTCTTAGTAACATGCTCTGCTTCAACTTGAACCCTTTTGAGACGTATAGGATTTTCCCTTGGGTTTTAGTCCTTTGAGCAGCTTCGACTTGGTTCAGTTGGTATGATGTGCTTCGTATCTTGTATTTTTTTTTTTGTGAAATGAATTCATTTTTTCTTTTCTTGTATGGATCAATACTTCTTGCGCTTTAACTATTTTGTTTTAATTTCTATTTAGGGAGAAAATTATAAATTGCCTTAATAGGACCAGATGGGGATAAGATCTCGATAAAGAAAAAAACATAAGGCTTCAGTTTGAAGCCCCTTCAGACCAATAGCAGTTTTGCCTACACCCCCTCCCCCTCTGGGCAGCTTTAGTTTTTCTTGTTCTTCGTGAAATGAATTCCATTTTGTCTTGTCATGTATGCATAAACACTTTTTACTCTAGCTATATATTTTCATTTTTGTTTAGGGAGAGACTTATAAATCTCGTTCCCCTAAACGGAGGACCCGTTCACCAGCCACAAGCAAATATCGAGAATACTCTCCAGAGCGACGCCCATCTCGTGATGATCGCTTACCAGACCGGAAATACCGGGATATTACCCCTGTTAAAAAGAAACGGGATAGGTCCTCAGAAAGAAGGAAGAAATCTGTTGAGAAGTATCGATCGGTTTCGTATGACAGAGATTCCAGAGAAAGATCGGAGAGTGTGGAAAAGAAGAAAAAAATTAAAGAGAAAGCTAAAAAAGAAAAGGTAATTTTCACTTTTTTGTTGTTTGCTAGTCTACATCTCTCTCTCTCTCTCTCTCTCTCTCCCTCTCTCTCTATCTCTTTCTCTCGATCTTTTTCTCTCTTTGTCTCTCTTTCCTAGCATCTAGTTCAATCAGCTATTTAACACTATAAGGTAAAAGTACTTCAGGTACTAAAAAAAAATGAAATGAAAATTGTTACAGACCCTGAAGTCTAGCATAGAAACTAGAATAGAAACTTGAAGCCTAGATAGAAACTAGAAAATAGAAACTAGACGTCTAGAATAGAAACTCTGAGTAAAATCCTATCATCTGATGGGATTAGATCAGGATTAGGTCATTTTTCTGAACTAGAAGTCGGTCTTAGGGCCTCGGATGGTATTTTTGAACCCTCTAAATAAATCAAAAATTTTAAAGGAATAAGTTTTGGTCTGTTCCAATATTTTTACTTGTTTCTTTTTTAATGCTGATAATCCATCAATCGCTTACTCAGAGGTACGAGAAGCATATAATTAACACAAAGAAATAAGAAAGAGAGGTAAAAACTGATAAAATGAAGAATAGCTTATAGAGGTGGGGAATAATGAGTAAAGCACACAATCCAAGAAAGGAATGATCAAATGGTAATAAGGAAAAAGTGAACTTATGGTGTTCTCTTTATAATGTGATTAAATTGACAGGCAGGAGAGAAGAAAGGGGGGACGTTGAAGGGAATAGAATTTAAAAAAGGAATTTTGACACTTGTAATTTTTGTAGCACATTGAAGTTGGCCGAAAAGTAAGGCTCAACCGTGGCCATAGGTTAAAATATTGATGGTATATAAATATAGAAACGAATATGAACTTTGCTATAAAGTGAAAATGTGGTGAAAAGTAGAATAGTAGAAACTAACAAATGTATACAAAGCAAACGATTGATAATATTTGATGTAAGCAGCAGTTCTTTTTTGTTTTTCAACGAAAACTTTGTTATGGGTAGTGACTAAGAAAACACCGCAAACTCTAACTACAAATTTTTTTTTTATATTTTCATCCCCAGGTGTACTAAAAACTAACCAATAAATGGGATTTATTATAAAATCCAATACCGGACCTGGTCTGTTACCCGGGAAAATAAAATAATTTCAATACTAGAGAAGAAAGTGCGGGACAGCTATGACATCTTTTATAATTAAACTTCAAAACTATAATTGAAAATTCAAATTTTTTGGAAAATCAAAAATTTGGCACGGTTATGACACATTTTATGCTTATTAAAGGACCTTTATGACACTTTATCCTTCAATTTGAACATGAATATCACAACACCTTGATTACCAGCAATTTCAATCGAATTAGTTAATAAGAAATAACTAGTAATTAATTAATAAGAAATAACCTCCCTATGCTTTCATTTTTAGTCCTGAAATTTTTCAATTTTTACTTTCGGGACGCTTCCAGATAAAAATGCTCTTTTTTTCATGTAATAAATCTTACTTATGTTTTTAGAATTCATTATGAATATCCAGGGACCTTTCAAGCTTGATATCAATAGCGAAGTCAAATAACGAAATTCAGTGGTGGGAGGGTGGAGTGTTTTTCCAAAACCTAGGGGGGGGGGGAGGGCTTTTTCATTTTGTTCAATGAAATACCGATAAAGGGCATTTTCAAATAAAAATATACAAAAAAAGTATTTTTCAAAACTTAATTGACGCCACATGCCCCTGCCCTGTCCCCAACTGATGCCACTAGATACTAGAAGGTTATGCCATCCTCTCCTTCAAAAGAATCAGTAAAATTATTTTCAATACAAAAACAGGATTCATCTAACTCTATTTCCTCATGATTTGATACTCCCCCCACCCAAAAAAAACAATAGTATGTAAAACAAATAGAAAGAAAATTTGCTCAGGTGCGATAATTAATTATAGCTAGAAAAGTGACAATCTTTCAATTTGCAAAGGAATCTTATAGATCAACAACTACAGACATAGTAAGAGGTGAAGCTTACCAAGCCGCAGGCCCAACATGTCATATTGAAAAAGACGGTTTAGTAAAAGTTTTGGGTGGTGGCGTTGTTACATGTACAATAAAACGAGTCTGCCATGGGTATTAATTATAATTGATGAATCATATATTAGTGGTAATTATTGCCAGCAAATTACTTGATTAATGTTTTGATTCTTAAGTTGTGTATTGTGATCAGATGTATGCTAAACTTCGACCTTTAACCGAATGCACCAAGTTAATTACATGCGCTTAAAAATACGTAATATTCCTGGCCCACTTCTTAGACCGTTTCTCAGAGGTAAAAGCTTGTAAAAAGAGATAATTATAAATAACGAATCAGTCGATTACGGTCAATTGACTATAATTTGTTTATTGTCACCATAAGTAACTGAAGTTACAAATTTTTAGGTGAATTAAACCACGGAGATTGGGTAAAATTTTGACCTGAAAATGTGTACAAGATCTGGATTTTGACGTTTAAACCAACGCACGAAGTTAACCGAAAACGCTTAAAATTGCTGGCTATTTTGAAAACCACTTTTGGGACCATCCCTCAACCAAGGACGTTTCCGGGGGAAGGGGTTCACCAGCCCTGAATTCCTTTTTTTTTTTTTTTTTTTTTTTTTTTTTTTTTTTTTTTTTTTGGACACAAAATGTTCAAGTTATCATACGCATTTTTTTTTTATATTGTTGGCCCCTTCCCGTTTTTTTCATTGGATCCCCGAGAAAAAAAATCTCGGGTACGTGTCTGCTCTTAACTACAGCTAGAAAATAAAAGGAAAACACTCAAAGCATAAAAAATCTAAAACTCCGAACAAAAAAAAACTTAAGAAAAAGAAAAAAAAAACATCGAAAAAAACTTAAACAAATTCAGATGTCAAAATCGTCGTAACAGCATATTCGCAATGTTGGCAAAGTAGAAAAGGGCTAGTTTATTATATAAGCATCTTTATTTGGAGCTGTTGGCAACATAGTAAAGAACGGTTCGCAGGGGCGGATCTAGATCAAAATCTTGGAGAGGGCTCAATGTAACAATGTAACAATGGCGCCAATGAGCAAAATCTTCGGGGGTGGGGAGGTCAGTGTCGCAAGGACACCAAAAATTGACCAAATTTATTTTAAAAAAGAGTGAAAAACAGAAAAGAACAAGAGATGAGGGCGTCAGGAAAAATCTTAGGGCCCCCCAGTCCCTCTTGAATCCGCCACCGACGGTTCACCTTCTCATATGAAAAAAGTATACCATTTAAATTTACAATGAAAATGAAAACTTTATTTCATAAACCAAAAAACTGTCATTGCGTCTTATCTATTTGATTGTGGCTGTAATTGGAGCCTAAATGTAAATGTGGCTATAATGTTAAAAATAATGAATCTCACGGTCTTGATGTTTAAACCTACTGTCTCTCCCAATTAGTTTTATAGAATAGAATATATTTATTCCCAATTAGTTTTATAGAATAAAATATATTTATTCCCTACAATAGCTTTAAGTTCAGTTGATCGTGAGTATCGTGACAATAAAAGGATAAACTATATAATGCAAGGATGCGCATAAAACGGCATCAACCAAGATTCAAAGCAGCTAATACTAGTTCAAGGGTCAACACAATAAGATATAAGGGAAATGTCAAGCAATAAAATCAATGGCTAAAATGAGAAATACTGATTTGTGATAAAGGGAGGGGGTGAGAATGATTTTACTGCACAAGCTAAATGAAAAAAAATATTAAATGGTTTTCTGAGGGTTTTTGAAGAAATAAATTGTTAGAATTGCTTTTTAATCGATAATGTTTAATGGAAACTGCTTTTTGAATTGCTTTGTCTCTGTATCTTGCACCACACAGTCAAAAGTTTTTGTTTATTTAAAAAAAAGAAGTTTTTTTTTGTTTAAATCAAAAATTGATATATTCAACTCTTGATTATTTTGTTTCTTCTAACTTTGGCTGCTTAGAGTGGCAAATGCCCCCCCCCCCTTTTTTGTAAATTGTTATTTTGCTTATCTAACTAGTTTGTGATGATTCATTTTATTTTTAGGTCCGAGAAACTTTAAAAGAAGAAAGGAAGAAAGAGCTCAAAAAGAAAAGAAAGGAAAAAGAGGAAAAGATAAAGAAGAAAAAACTAAGTACAAAGAAGAAAAAAGAAGCAACCACCTCTGAAAGTTCAGAAGAAGAAATTCTAGAAAAAGAGAACGAAGAGCCAAAGAAGAAAAAGAAAGTGGTATGTAGACTAAAAACTACATGTTTTTCTGTGACCACATCAAAAATTGTTCCTCGTGACAGGTTAGACCAAGGGATCTCTGGCACGCATACTAAACATGAGGCGTGTGTGTTTTGTCTGGACATAACAAATGTAAAACAACTAAGTATTTCAGAAGTCCGTCTTACTATGTCAACTTTTCATCTTTTGAGGTGTTAGCGTGAAAGCATGTTATTGACTCTTTACTTTATACACTCTAGGCACTATCCCCTAAAACATAGGGTGTCGATTTGGGGGGGGGGGGGTTGTTCCAGAAGGGGGCAACTTCTTCCTAGATTTTCCCTCCTCCCCCTTGATTTTAAAAAATACCTTCTTTTGCTATTTCCATTGAAAAAAAATGTATTTTTTTATTGAAAAAAAGAAAAAATAATATAATTATTTCTTCCCAAAGGTTTTGGAAAAGACACTCCACTTTCCCCACCCACCTTTGTTTTTGTTAATTGACGCCCCCCGTCAAATAAAAATTTACAAGCCATTTTGAATGAGGCCACTCAATCCATAGTGGACTGTTACGCTCCTTGCCAGTACGGGGTCTGAGGTTCGATTCCTGCTACCGCAAGGTTGAGCGACAAGCTTGCCACCTGTCCCTGTAAAAAAGACCTAGCAACTGAAACGTTATCGATTTGAACATCTACGCGACGACTCAACGATGGCTCTGGAAGATCTTTACTTTTTTTTTTCTTACCAGCACTAATGGATAAATTGTGTGTCATTTCTAGCAATTTTTTTTCAGTCTTTTTGACCTTCCTCATTATGACCTGGATAAAAATGTCTTAAAAACTGTTTTAACTTCAATATCAGGTTTATAATAACCTCAACAAAAAGATAGCCCAAATTTGGGCTAAAAAAAAAAAAAAAACTGGACAAGATCCGAACAAACACTCAGATCCGAACTGTGTTTGTTCGGATCTTGTCCAGTGAACTCTAAAAGGTTAGATTCTTGTTTTTTTTTTTTTTTTTTTTTTTTTTTTTTTTTTTTATAGCACTGAGGACGACTTGGCGGAGGTCCTTGTCTAAATGTTTGCTGGTTTTTCATCTTCCTATTTTACCACTGGCTGACAAAATCCTCGTTTTCTCACCCTTTTTGGTTTTATTTATCATTTATTATTTCTTTTCCTCTCTTAGCTTCATACGTCATGTATAGCCAGTGTGGGCTTAGAAAGTATTTATGCAGTAAAGGACTCCGGTTCTTTAGGTAACACTGAATAAATTCAACGGCGTTCTGTCATAGAAAGTGGAGGTCAATTCGTAGGCCCACCTCATCTTACTCTATGTCCTGACTCATGGGGAAGGGCCATGATTTTTATTATTACATTATTTATTTTTTAAAATTCAATTTTGTTTCATACGAATTGTGTTGCATGGAGTAAATATGCCCGAATTTGTCACCGTGAGATACCTTGCTCGTAAAATTCCTTCATGTCAAAAATAATAAACGTCAATAGACGCAGGAAACCACCATACCTTGAACCTATTACATCAAATCAAATGATTTTATCTACATGGAACTTATTTCTCAAACCAAATGCCTAGAACTAAAGTTATGAAATGGTTCATATATTTGTGTTTCCATTTGACTGACTTGTACTTAGGTCGTCAATCCTCAGCGTAAGAATTATGAAAAAAAAACATACCTAATTGAATGTAATTATTGTAAGCAATTGCTTTTGCTGTATTTTTATTTGTTTATATTAGTATAAAGTTGGTACTGCTTCTTTTCCTTCATATGTATTTATATGACTCATTTACCTTAAACACCGTATGTTCTTATACGCTTAAATACTTTTTAAATAATTTATATTCTCTTTGTTGCGTCATCTCTTGTTTGTTTTATTTGATATTCTTATCATTCTGTTGTTGCGTGGTCTCTTGTCCTTTTATTCAGTTTTGTCGTCTTCTTATTAACAGTGACAGTGTCACTGTCTTTCTGTTGACAGTGACGATGAACTATGATTTTTTCATCAGCTGCTATTTTATTGATATTATCTTGTATAATATTAAACCTTTGTACGTTTGTATCTATAAAAAAAAATTATTGCTACACCAGTGCAAGTCTTAATAAAGTTAATTTTACTTAGGTATACTTTGTATTTACGATTTCAATGAGTTTATTAATTGTAAAACCCAGAGGCAGAGAAGAGAAAAGGAATGTATTCTAAAATAATCTGGAAAAAAATAATGGAAGTCGTTCAATCTTAAAATAGGATGGTTGGTTGACACTCGTTTCTGTCCCAGGTGGCGTTGTGCTAAGTTTATAGGAGCGTTGGTATAAATCTAGGTAGATCAAACGAAATATTATTTGATTGACTCTGTTATGTTTTACTAGTTCAAATTTCGAATAATGTTTTCCACACTTTTCCCTATTTCAGTGCTTGAGGGGGAAACTGAAGTATTTTCATAATTGAAGTATTGACTCAATCATTGAAAGAACTGGCGTGGTGGTGTTTTGTTTAAAGCGAATTTTGGTTTCAAACAGTTCGTGGTACCGAACTGTAAGTAATGAGCGACCCGGCTCAATAGTTGTGATAAAAGTAGATGTATCAAAGAAACAGACTTTTATTTTAATTTCGGATACATAACTTTTATCATGGTTAGTTTTGCTCATTAAAACTTAAGAGCAGGACAACATTTAACTTATTTTCCAAAAAAGGGGGACACCCCCTAAAAGTTATTGTGTCTTAATAAAATCTCACCATCAGATTCGGAATATCAGAGAACCCCACAGTAGAAGTTTCAAGCTCATATCTGCAAAAATGCATGTTTATTTATTTTTTTTCCTAGGATGATTGTATTGATCCAGTGGTCCTAGAATGTCGCGAGAGGGCTCATTCGAATGGAAATTAAAAGTTTTAGTGTCCTTTTTAAGTGATCGAAGAAATTGGAGGGCAACTAGGCCCCTTCCCACGCTCATTTTTTCCCAAAGTCAGCGGATCCAAATTTTGAGATAGTTATTTTGTTCAGCATAGTCGAAAAATCTAATAACTATGTCTTCGATGACGCCTTAATCCCCCACAGTCCCCGGGGGAAGGGCTGCAGGTTGTCAACCTTTCCAATTATTTACATATAGTATTGGTTATTAGGAAGGATACAGACGTTTTAGGGGGGATTTTTTCTGGTAGGAGGTGGGAGGGTTCGGGGGGAGGGGGTTACGTGGGAGGATCTTTCCATGGGGGATGAGCATTTTCCATGAAGGGGGTGCCGTTTTTCTCAGTATTAGTTAAAACCGATCAGAAATTAAATAAAAAAAAAGTTTTTTTCAACTGAAAGCAAGGAGCAACATTAAAGCTTAAAACGAACAAAAACTATAACGTATATGGGGGGGGGGTTCGCCCCCTTGTCAATATCTTGCTCTTTACGCTAAAGTATTTTTAGTAAATTCAAAAGAGCTATTTATTCTAATTAAATGGCCTTTGTGAGCATGGGGTCATTCTTAAAGAATTGGAACAAAATTAAAACTTTAGAGTACAGAGCGAGGTATTGACGAGGGGGCAAATCACTCATATACATAATAATTTCTGTTCTCCTTAAGTTTTAATGTTGCTCCTTACTTTCAGTTCAAAAATCTTGTTTTTTTTTATTTAATTGAATAAAAGGGCTTCAATTTTTCCTATGTGTGATTGTACTTAAAAACCCATTGATTACTATACTTTTTCTTTGTCTGCCAATTTTCATGACGCCAGTCCACTAACGAGTTACGATCAGATTCCCACTATTATTCCCAGATTTCCCAGATTATTCAACCACTATTTGCCCCTATTTATCATTTGCCAACTTTTTCCTATCATCATTTGCAAATCTGTTGCCGACTTATTTCTCCCTATTTCAATAAACTATCCAAATAGTCCAAGTACGAAAAATCCCTTACTTATTCTTAAACAGACAAATCGCTACTTATTAAAATGAATCACACCAGAGTTCATTATAGGCCAAATTCAGTCATCTTGACACTCTATGACGCAATAACAATTAGATAGAGGGCTTCACCTGGAAAAATATTAACTACACGTATCATTATATAGTCGATTCATGACATCCCTCCCTTCCACAAGAGGATTAAACAAGGATTAAAAGATTAATTAAGAGGATTAGAAGATTAGCTACACGTATCATTGTATAGTCGACTCATGACACCCCTCCCTTCCACAAGAGGATTAAAAGATTAATTAAAAGATTAACTACACGTATTATATAGTCGACTCATGACATCCCTCCCTTCCACAAGAGGATTAAACAAGGATTAAAAGATTAATTAAAAGGATTAAAAGATTAACTACACGTATCATTATAAAGTCGATTCATGACATCCCTCCCTTCCACAAGTGGATTAAACAAGGATTAAAAGATTAACTAGACATATCATTATAAAGTCGATTCATGACATTCTCCCTTCCACAAGTGGAGTAAACAAGGATTAAAAGATTAATTCAGAGGATTAAAAGATTAACTACACGTATTCATTATATGGTCGACTCATGACATCCCTCCCTTTCACAAGAGGATTAAACAAGGATTAAAAGATTAATTAAAAGGATTAAAATATTAACAACACATATCATTATATAGTCGATTCCTGACATACCTCCCTTCCACAAGATCTTAAACAAAGTTAATTCTTCCTCACACTAACCGCGTAGCCAGGAAAAGCTTATCTTTCACGACAAGAACAGCTGTTCATGGATCGCCCGATACAAGAGTATATGTCGGGCAAGTAAAATTACCTCATCAGTATCTGCGATGCTGAAGAACGGCCTCTATGTTTGGATTTGCCCTCACTATCGGGAAGCAGTTGAGCTTCCTGCATTATTCGTTCATGGAAGCTTTGAGGCACCAGAAGCCGGCAATAGACGGACTCGGATCTCGACGAATGGCTTAACTGTATAACAAACCGCTCCGGAACTCGCATTTATTCCCACTTCCTTCGGCTTGACCAGTTGACTCCAGGTTAAAGAAACGGAAGAATTCTGGATCGCTTTGTTGACTCCGGCGAAATAATGAAAGAGGTTTTTTGCAGCCAGAGGTGAATTCGATGGTACGCCTCGATGAGACTGGCAAATTATTTGTACTCATCTGTAAAAAAAAAAAAAAAATTATTATTTCAAACAACCGTAAAGGTATCTTTATCTAAAATTCCAATTTCATTTACTATATTTTAAGTAATTAATCTGTTAATTAATTCAATTTCAATAAAAATTCACTTTAAGTGTTAAAAATTAACACCGTAAAAAAAATAACTTATATTTCACTTCGTTAACTTTTTCACACGGCGAATTTCAATCTTGATAAAAAAATTCTCGTCAGAAATGAAACATGTTTTAATATCCCACTTCTGACACCAGTTTGCTGCCGACTAATTTCTCCCTATTCCAATAAACTATCCAAATAGTCCAAGTACGAAATATTTCTTCTTTATTCTTAAACAGACAAATCGCAACTAACTAAAATGAATCACACCAAAGTTCATTATGGTCCCAATTTCAGTCATCTCGACACTCAATTAAACAATAACACATAGACAAAAGGCTTCACCTGGAAAAGGATCAACTGGCAAAAACAAACAAAATCAGGATAAAATAACCATCCTGAGTTTGCTTTTTTTCTGTACAATTTGAAGGAATGAACTGTTGATACGTATTACTAATATTTTAGTTTTTTTAGTTTTCACCCGTGTTTTCTCTTTTTACCTTTTATTTCATTTATATGTTCTGTTTAATTTAGTTTAGTTGTTTTGTTTTGTTTTGTTTTTTCTTTGAAGAAAGTTTCCAGACGTAAAGTCAAAATATTCAGGCCGTTTTTTTTACTATTAAAAGTTTGTTTTGCGATATCAGTAGACAGCGGTCTATTATAGTGAGATGAGATATTTATTTCAAAAAAATCGCTATCACAAGCCCACAAAGGGTCGAATTCAGAATTTGGAGTCGACAATATCAATGGTTACACTAAAAATGCAAAGAACAACAACGAAATAGAGAAAACGATAATGAACATCATTTAAAAGTCAATAATTAAAAGTCAATTAAAAAATTTAAAGAACAAAAATTGGTCAAACTAATCTTAGAGTGAGACATAAATGCATTAAAAACTGGTAAAAACTGGTCAAACTAAACTTAAAGCGAGACATAAATGCATTTAAATTAAAAGGGATACTAAGAAAGTGTCAACAATTCAACTACAGTAAATCAACAAAAGAGTTAAAAACAATAAAAACTGGTCAAGAAAGGGGGGGGGGCAAGCAAAAGAGTGCAAGAACCTGGGCAGTACCATCAGCTAATAAACAAAAAAGAGGAAAAAAAAGAAACTATTGAGACATTTTATTCATTTTTTCTGTAATGAAGGGGATAAAAGTTCTTTCGTATCTGGAAGTAACGCAGCGAATGGGGGACAAAGCAGGGATGGGCTCAGAAACAGCTCAAGGCGGCCGTAATCTGGATGGGGAGTGACGTTTGGGGAAAATACTTGCCGTCCGAGGGTTTGTTATGGCATTTTTTGCAAAACGGAGGGACATCGAAACCCTCTTTTGCTCCAGGGTTTTCAGACTAGCTTTTTTAGAAGCAGAGAATACGGCACCTTGCCTTCTTTGATAATTATTTGCAAGTCCCTTTTTTGAATTGATTCGATTTTTTCCGATTCTTCGTGAGAGATACCAGGTTGACAAACGGGTCAAGTCTATTCTAGATACGGATAGACAAAAGACGTGTAAATTGTTAAGGAGTGGGAAGGTGGAATGCTAAAAATATTTAGAAGCTTAAGGAGGGTAATAGACGAATTAGCTCTTTGGATGATGTCTTTAATGTGAATTTTTCATTTGAAATTAAAAGGAATTGTGAAGACGATTAGCTTAAAAGTTGACACAAACATTTTAGGAGGGAGAGGATTAAGAAAATAGGACAAGGATTTGAGGAAACAAATGGGCGTTTTCATGGAGTTAGAGGGGTTTACTGTCATGCCTAAATCTAAGGCCTCGTCTCCAATTTCATTGAGGATACTCATAGGGTCACTTATTAAATTTCTGAAGCAAGTTTCAACAACCGTTAGGTCATCAACAAATTTCCATCGGTCAGGAAATTCCTTTGCGAGGCTGTTGATCATTACTGAAAAAAGAAGGGGACCTAGGAGAGTACCTTGGGGTATGCCGTTGTGGACAGGGAGAGGATTTGAATAATGATTTTGGTATTTGACAACTTGCGATCTATTTGTTAAGAAGGAGGCAACTAATTTCACCAGTAAAGGATCAATATTGAACTCGTTGACAAGTTTGTCAATGAAAATATTGTGGTTAACAAGGTCGAATGGCTTCTGAAGGTCAATGGAAATTAAATTTAGCCAGGAATTAGGCTTTTCAAGGAATTTCCCGATGTGATCAATGAGAGACACGAGGTAATGGGAAGTAGAGGTGGATTTTAGGTTCCCAAACTGTTTCAAGTCAGTGAGAGGTAGAACTTTTACCTTTAGCCAATCTGCAAGTAATCCTTCATAAAGTTTCGAGAAAATACGAGTAAGAGTTATAGGCCGAACGCCTTCAAAACCAAGCTTTCCGTTTTTCTTTTTCAAAGGGATTATGAAACCCTGTTTCCAAATTTTAGGAATTTGCCCGGACTCGGTAATCTCGTTAAACAGGAAAGACAAGGGCTTAGACAAGAAATTACCGAAGGCACTAATAAGAGGAAAGGGGATATCCAAAGGACAAATACTTGTCTTTCTTAGTTTTTGAATTCTTCTTTCTATCTCAGACGGAGAAACAGTGGGTAAAGAAGGGGAAAGGGCTCCTGATGGTAATTGGTCAGACAGTGGTGGAAGACTCTGGACAATGGAAGCGAGGAATTTATTGAGATTATTGGCAGTAATATCAGGGGACTCGGGTAGATTGAAGTTAAGCTGTTCAGGCCTCCTGTCACACAGCTTTTTAGCCTCAAAATACCAGTTTTTTGGGTTATTGGTAAACAATACTTCGACCTTGTTTTTGAAGTACGATCTTTCCAATTTGCGAATTTCTCTTTTAATTGATTTTCTTAGTTTATTGGCTTCATCTGGTTTACCATTTTTGAAAAGCTTCAATCTGGTTCTAATTAGTGTTTTTATAGTTTGGTTAATAAAGGGTTTGTCACTGGAGCAATTTTTTAATTTTTTTTCCGGGAAGCAAATTTGATATTTGTCAATTAGCTTTTTGTGGAACAAAGCCATTTTCTCATCAATATTTTTTAAACTATAAACATCGTATTAATCTTCAGTATTCAGCCACATACCAAAAGAAAGAAGACCAGAATTTTGAAGAGGGCAATAACTGCCATAAGTTATTGAGAAAGAATGATTAAAATTTGAGGAGGGGGATAAAAGAATCAAAAGATGATAACTCCCACCTAATGGAGGCAGAGCTGAGGGAGGGTTGTAAAAATTATACATATTAGTTAAAATAACATAAAGAGAGGTATTTCCCCTAGTCGTTCGATCTGCTTAACTTTAAGTGAGGAGCAAAATGAATCCATTTTAAGGTCGTTTGCATCGCCAACTAAAAAAAAAAACAGCAATGGGGTATTTATAAATTACAAAATCAGCACTTGTCTGCAATTGCTGGATGAATTTACGTTTTGACTCGATATTTTGATTTGGGGAGTAATAGAAAACAGCTATTGCAATAATATTAAATGGACGAGGGAGAACTTTTGGTCTAATACTTAGCCAGAGTATTTCATCGTGGTCGGATAAACTAGGGACTCGAATAACTTTTGGGTAAAGGTTACTCTTAGTAAAGAACAAAACACCGCCACCTTTTTTTCCAAGTGGGTGGTCTAAAGGACGGAGTTTAATAAACTCTGAATAATTTGTCAGGCGCAGAGACCCTGGTAGTGGGACTGTACTTCCGTAATAGCTATAATATCGATTAGATTTGATTCTGAAAGCACCTCGAGTTCAGTAAGCTTTTCAAAATTAAGACTTTCGGCATTAGTAACTAAAAGTTTGGGAAAAACAAACCGATTGGGGAATTTCGACAGGGATACTTGGTTTGTTTGAGAATTTCCTGGGTGGGGTTTCAATTTAATATTATGATGCTGCGGAGAAGTAGGGTACGAGAAGGATTTACCTTGGGGATTTGGAGGTGGAGGGAAGGGCGAGGATACAGCCGAAGCAAGATGAGGAAGGTGCGACTTGTTTTCAGTTGTCGGGAAGTGCGAACAATTAGGGTTTAATACAAGACAATTATTAAACGCAAAAGGTTTCAGACCTGAGTCACCCTGGTAGGGTGTGTACGAGGGATTAAACGCATGGGTCGGCGGCGGGAAAATATGGGAGGGAAATAAGACGGTGGTATTTTCAGGGGGTTAACTGGAGTGTTAAGAGGGAAGGGATTTTGCTGGGAATATGGAGTTTTTTTTCTGGGTGGTAAAGGTGGAAGTTTTTTGAGTGAGCAGGGTGGATTTGGGATAAAAAAGGAGGAGTATGCGCTGGTGAGCTAATTTTACTAATTGAATGAAGGGGGCTCCGCTTTTGGGTTGATTGAGAATTTTTAACTATTTTACAATTAAAAATTTTACTGCGCCTGGCTATAGCACGATAATCCCTGTTTTTTAAATGTAATAACATGCACATAGTTTCAAAACAAAGGCCACTTTGAAATTTATGGCAGGGTTTGGAATGGGAAAGGGAGCAATAATTGTCGTTACAGTGACCAGTACTAAAAAAAGACATACAAGGATGAACAATGGTACAATCACTATTTTTTTTACACTTGTTGGCCAAGTGAAAACGACAGGTAATAGAATTCTTCCCTGATTTGGCTTCAGGAACCGATTTACTAATAATACTCAAGTTGTCACTGACCCCTGCAACTGGAATATTGGCTGAGTTCACACTTAAATTGTCACTGACCTCTGGATCTGGAATATTGATTGAGTTCTCATTTAAGTTGTCACTGACCTCTGGAACTAGCTGACCGATTAAATTCATATTTGACTTGACACTTGATTCATTAATATTCATGTGTTGGGAGTTGTTGCTTGTAGATTGAATTGCAGTTGGTTTCAAATTGGCGTTTTTTTTTTTTTTTTATTTGTATTCACATACTTAATTTTGTTCTTAATTAAATTCCCCCAAAGATCAATGAAAATATAAATTTCGTTGGTAATGAACTCGAGTTTATTTTTCAGCACTAAAAGAGAGGGAAGGGAAGGGTCACATAGGGGGATGGAATCACAATTGCCACAAGGAAAATTTTCAGTCTGGGAGGAGGCATCATTAGAAGGCTCACAATTAGATTCAAAATCCTTCTGGGTTCTGGCATCCTTAGTTTCTAGCAGAAAATCAGTCTGTCAACTGGCAACACTGGTTAAAACTGGTAAGAGACTAGTCTGACACTCGCTATGGACTGCAATGATAGCTTTACCACCCATTTGGCAAGGCTGCGCAAAGGGGGGCGACCTGATATCATCTAAAATTTCTTTTAAGGACGAATTTATTTCTGACAATTGGCGTCGTGGGGTATCGCTAGTTTTTGAAGAATTTATTCCTGACAATCGGCGTCGTGGGATATCACTAGCTTCCGAAGAAGTAGGAGTGGTATATTCTTGATTTTTGGTGACGTTTTGTTTCGAGGAACAATCCAAACATAACCAGTACTTATTCCGCTGAAACGTTCTATCCCCGCACATTGCTCATGAATGGAATAGTTGCATGTACTACATACCAGGCAATTGATTGTTGCCCTTAATCTACACTCAGGACACACTCTCTTAAAGTCCTTTGGTTGTCCTTTAGTCATTTGGTTGATTAATAAAAAGGGTTAAAAATTCAATTCACCTGATGGCTGGCGACAAAATCCGGAAGTTAGGTCACAGGTAATCAACTTTGTCACTGAATTCGTTGTCCTTTTGTCATTTGGTTGGTTAATATAAAGGGTTAAAAAGTTCAATTCACCTGATGTCTGGTGGAAAAATCCGGAAGTAAGGTTACAGTTAATGTCACTGAATTAACTGAGTTTAATGCAGAAAGGCAGAAACCAAATAGGTGTTAACAGGTTGAACTCTGGTTGAAGTTCGACTCACTCCTGAGGCAGGTTATCATGGCAGTCCAGTGTTGAGTGTTTCAGGTGGAAAACCAGAGTTTTATTGGAAATCTACTTGTAGAATTTCCAGTCCCAGGGAGGAGACTTATCTGCCTATATTAGCCAACATGGGTACGGCTGCTATTTGGTTTTGAAGCAGAGATGGCATTGATGGACCCCCACATTTTGGAAGGATTCGGAGTTAAAGTAGTAACGGAAAAGTAATGTTAAAGGACCGACTAGTTTGGCTTTACAGTGCATAAGGACAATATCTAGTATGTTATATGGACCGGGAGATTATGTCACGTCAAACCGGTGTGGAGCCCACAGGACTTTTGTAGCAGAAAGTAGTTGAGGCGCTTGGGGGTGGTTTTATGTCCAGAGGGAATCAGTGACTTTCTTGCCGTCGTTATCAAGACTTCAAAAATTGGTAAATGGCCTAGCAGAGCTTCAGTCTAATCCTGGGAGTCTTTGATCGTATTCTTGACAGCCTGAAGTGTGGGAATGTATATTCATTTTAATGACAGCACGGTCTCCTTAACAAAACTCTGCCAACTCTTCGCAGTTTGATGGGAACTGTCCTGTATTGTAGCCAGGATTCGAGAACTTCATGAACGTCATGTGTATATCATTATACATGCGGAAAAAGTCCCGTGAGGTACCTAAAAGTATTGTATATTTTTAAAGTAGCAATAGCTAGAATAGACTTATCAACACAAGAGTGAAAAAATACTCAAAAGAAGGCCCAGCGAGTGCTTTGGATTTTAGATGTACTCCTGTATCAATTCCGGATGTCCTGTTTTGTGTTACTCTAACTCACAAATGGATATACTCTTCGTCGTTGCAATTTAAATAACCTGGTCAGGGTTTTGGAATTCAGACGGCATTATGATGATTGCACGAAAATAGGGTTTGATTCGGCTCTAGTTTTTTGAATTTATATCCGTATCTTGCGCATCCTTTGTCAAAATCAGAATTGCTTAAAAGTAAGGACTTGCAATTAACAGAAATAAGTAGTAATAATAATTTTTTGTTGCGTCTCATTTATACTTTTACTCCCTCAGAACTACTTAAGAAGCATTCTACAGTCAACTCTCGATAACTCGAAATCCTCAATATCTCGAATTATTTTCAATCCCCTTGGTAAAACTTGTCTAAGTCGAAGAAAAAATATGCATAAATCGAAATAATTTTGTGGTTACCTCTGTAAGTTGAAATGACCCGAAAAATACCTCCATGAGTCAAAGTTTACCTCTGTGTCTCAAAGTTTTTCCAACGGACCTCTGTTAGTCGACACCCCGATATGCAGGTTGCCACGTGTATACTTTGATATATATTAATTTTGTTTAATATATTTTTGTATTAGATTCTGTTAAAAGTCAGTTGTCTATTTCCAAGAAAACTGAATTTATTATTGACATTTGAAAGTCAAGTCTTGACATTTGAAAATAAAGTCTTGATATGTCAAGTCTGTAATACACTAATAATGTTAATCTTAACTTCATAGTGGCTGTAGGGAGTAAATTTAGTGATTTTGTACCTCTGTAACTCAAATTTTCATTTCGCTTACCTATAAATACTCGTTAACTTTATAATTAGAAATGATGTAGAATGACCTAAATAACTCGAACTATGTATAAGTCGAACCATACGTAACTTGAAGAAAATTCGTAGTCCCATGAATTTTGAGTTCGCGAGATTCGACTGTAAATTTTATTAAAATGTCAAAATGTAAGTAAATGAATCAAGTTACTTTGATTAGATCCAAAAAGATGTAGGAAAGCTGATTGGTAAGCTATCAGATGGTATGGTAAGTTCAGATACATTTGTAAAACGGCCTATGAATCTGTTAAACAGAATTAGAAAAACGGTTTGTTGCTCACATCATAATGGGGGTATTTCCAAGCTTTTGAATTGCATTGCAGCAATAATTTCGAATACCCCTAGGTATTTTACAATTATAGCAAAAGGTACTGAGTTCACCACCATGACAATAGATTAAAATGTAACATTTAAAGAATGAATCAAAGAGTAGCATTGGTTCATCTAAAGCCCCTGTCTCTTTAGTTACAACTTACCAGTTAAGGCCAGGGTCTTCTCTTTTTCGTTGGTAGATAAAGCTGCCCAACGTATTAAAGTATCTTCTAATAAGGCTGGCGGGAGAGGGGGGGGGCATTTGGCCTAAAATTAATCCTTTACTGTCTTATGAGGGTTTAGGTTCCTTTCTAAATTTAGAAACTGATAGTTCGTATTTAAGTAAGATCAAGAAGTAGATTTATATGTCTATAGATGTCTTTATTTGACAATATCAATATCCAATAAATGCAATCAAATTTTAATCCAATATAATCGTGTTCACACCCCGTAGGGTTATCCAATCAGTAGGACTTGAAAACAGTAATATGACTCAGGAAAAATAAAAACTAAAGGAGGTCAATTTTCAAGCCTCAGCTACGGGTACAAACTTTAAAAGCTAACTGCAATCGCATAGTTTTTATTCTAGGATAGGTGTCAGGTTTCAAGTTTCAAGGTCTAAGGTTTCAACTTTAGCTTAAAATTTTACACTGTTGTCAAACCTCAAGGGTCTCTAAGGAATAGACTTTTTTTTAAAGCAAGAAAGACTAAACTTCATTCCTGTCACGCCATTCAATGTGAATTCTATCCAAGAATGTCAATTGGCTGGGGAGGTAATGTCCCCCCCCCCCCTTTTAAATTTTGAAAAAAATACCTTTTTTGATATTTTCCTGAAAAAATACCTTTTTAGTATGTTCATAAAAAAAAATAGGCGTCCTGTATTTTGAAAAGTACATCCTCCTCTTCCCTGCCTACATTTTTCGCGAATTAACACTTCTGATTCCATCAAAGGAATTTTTCTCAAATTTAACTATTTTCTGGTAATTAGTGAACAAAATTTGAATTTTTCTGCTACTTCTGAATGTATGACTGCTGTCTAACTTCGGTGTCGCCAATCAAAGCAATTTGCGTTTTGTATAATATATATATATATATATATAAAGAGAGGATTCCCTTAAAAATCGTTCCCATGCAAGTTTCATTTGAGTAGTAAACCCAAACTTGATGAAATACACTAAAGTATCATATTTTGACCAGTACCAAAGGGTTATTTTTTTCACTTTTTTTTTTAAGCTTGCGCTTCAGATCCAGGAAAAATCTAAGGACCAGGAAAAAGTTTATACAGAATAATAAACTTTTTCACTGTGATGTGTAGTTTAGTTAGATGAAAGAAACTTCCAGAGATTTTCCAGAATTAATCCAGGTTTTCCAATAAATCCTGGAAAACCTCTTGAATTTCAATTGAAATAATAAATGATTGAAACATTGAATAAATTGAATGGATGTGATTAGCTGATCTAAGGAAGTTACACTCATCTAGCTACACTACTTTCTTCACTACACACCAGCTACACTTACTTTCTTCAATACTCTACTTTCTATCAAACAATTTGTTATGAATCCAAGTTTGCCCTTACTAAATAACAACAAATCTTAACCACTTTTCACTTTTGTTCCGTTTAAATTGTCTCTTTTTTTGTCAATTTAATGCCAAAATGCCTTAAATATGCAAAAGAAAGTAGTGTAGCTAGATGAGTGTAACTTCCTTAGATCAGCTAATCACATCCATTCAATTTATTCAATGTTTCAATCATTTATTATTTCAATTGAAATTCAAAAGGTTTTCCAGGATTTATTGGAAAACCTGGATTAATAACAATTTATACAGCTGAAATTCAGAATAATCTATGGATCAGCATAGTGCTACTGGTCATTAAAGAATCCTGAATACAACTCAAATCATCAGCTCTGGAACTCTACAAGGGGAAACCCTTAGATTTCTCTAAACCAGGAAAAAAGAAAAAAAAGAGCTAAAATTGGTGAAGTTCCTCTTATGGAATTTTAAGCATGTACAGGCAAATGCCTCTTTAAACCAAGCCTTCTCTACTTATCATCTTTTGTCTAATTCTTCTCAAGGTTCTTTTTTTTCTAAAACTCAGACATTGCTTAATTTTTTTTTCATTTTAGTGCTCTTTGTTGAAATGTTTCGATAGTAGAAAAGGAAAAAAACTAAGTGCTTTTTTTGTTTTAGGCTAAAGCTGACGTAAGTCCAGAGAGCGATAAAGACCGTGGCTTTGTTCATACACCCCCGAGTGGCCGTGTTGAAAACGAGCTTACAGAAGAAGCTGCCACTCAGAAAGCTACTAAGCCTTTACCTAAAGAAGAAAAAGTGTCACCTTTAGTTGCACCTAAAGAGGATATAGCTCCTAAAGAGGAAAATATTAATTTTCCCGAGGAGATTGTCAAAGAAGAAGTAAAAGAGAAATATACACCTTCCATTAAGAAATCGCCAACTGATCAGCTTGAGTTATCGCTAACGCCATCTCCTGTGCCAGAAATGGAAGCAACTGACTATCAGCAAGAAGAAGAAGGTGAAGTATCGGATCAAACACCTGAAATTCAGAAGTCAAAGTGGGAAATTGACTTAAATGAAGAAGAAGACGATTTGGTGACGTCTAGAGGTGAAGTGGTATCTTCAGTTTCTGATGCAGTGAAAAGAGCTGCTGAAATAAACTTTTTTAACCGAATTGAAAAGAAACCCATTCGCTTTGCGAGTAATATTGGTTTAAAGCTAACCGAATCTACTCAGTTTGCTCATAAAACAATAATTCAAAGTGGTCCAGAGCCACTACAAGTTAAAGTAAATTATGGTGGTGAAAGGGTAGTTGAATCAGTGGAAGAAACACGCCGATCTATTCGAGACCGGCTTGGTGATAAAGTTGAACCAACAACCGACACATTACTGCCATCTATAAAATCTCGTGAAATATCTCGTGACAGATCATCATCAGCGTCTGTAACAAAGACCAAGAAGGAAAAACAAAAGAAACGAGAAAAATCTAAAGAGCAGATCACTAAAGATAAAAAGAAGCTAAAAAAGAAAAGCAAAGACGACAGTGATGTTGAAGTTAAACATAAGAAGAAGAATAGCGAAGAGAAGAAACACAAAAAGAAACACTATTCAAGTGATGAAGAAACAGAGAAAAAGCACAAAAAAAGAGATGGCAGTAGTGAAAGGAAAGAGAGAAAGCATAAAAAGAAAGTTGTGTCTAGTGAAGATGAGAGTGAAAGTGAGGAAGAAGTCAAGTCTAAAAAAAAGAAAAGGCGGGAAAGTAGTTCTTCTCCAGAAGTTGAGGAAAAAAGGAAGCGAAAAAGTAAAAAGAATTTAAAAGATAGCAAGAAAATCAAAGAAAGAAAAGATAAGAAAAAATCAAAACGATAGTTGTTGGTTGTTTTTTTTTTGTATATAAGCTGTGATCTGACATTTAATTTAATAAAACATTGTTCATAAATTTATTTTAGCTTTCTATTTCTTTACCCTCCCGTCACAATTTTGTATTTTCGTGTAGAGTAAATATGAGCTATCAACCCTAATGTGCTATGGCTGCATACAGGGCTTTTAGAGAAAGACGTAGAGACGAAGGAGAAGAACTGGCTTTGAGCATTCTTTGTCTCCAGAGGAAATCAATAGCATATTCATTTTGAATATAACTGTAAACACGGAATTGCTTGCAATTGTCTGACTGAATGGGTTTATCGTTGTTCTAAATACATATTCATACCGTCATAAAAAGAATTGTTAGTTACAATTTTGACCAACAAATACATTTTCTGGATTTCACCAAGAGCTGTGAGTAGATTACTAAAAAAGAATATAGATAAAAACTCCATGGAGAGAAGATTTTTCCTGGATCTTAAGCGCAGGTTTAAAAAAAATGCAAAGAATGACAAAAAAGTCGGTAATCTTCTTATTTAAGTAGTGACTTTGGATTATTGTTTTCTACATTCATCAACAATAGAATTTTTAGTTGCAAGTTTCCTTTCGGGGAAAGTAGATACAGCCAACGCATGCGTTTGCTGGCTGCTTCTCTTCAGGCTGATTTTTATAAATAATACTGATTTCCAATTTGTGCTCCTCAAAGAATTGAAATTCTAGATTTTGTCGCACTTGTGTTTATGAAAAAAAGGAGAAAAAATACGCGGCGTTTGGAAATGTAGTGTTTTTATATTAATAAAAAGAAATGAACAAATTTCAAAAATGGAGAACTGCGTCATATCCCTCTAACTTTGTGTGTGAAATGGCTTGTTATTCTGCTAATAGTTTTATGACAGAAGCCGTCTCCTTCTTTCTAAGATTCGAGACCGTCCACCCCTGCCCACAGCGTACTTTTGGTTTTCAAGAAATAGCAGAGAGCTCAAGAAGCGAGTTACTTTAACAAGAAATGGAATAGATAACTTGATACTGCGGCAATAGGTATGTTTGGATGTTTCCAACTCGTTTTAGGGGTATTGCAAGAAACGACATATATGTAAAATCGAGGTAACAGTTTATTGGGAACCTCTTTGATTGATTTTTATTTATCAACAGATGATGATTCCAAGATTTCAAACCAGTATTGTCGGGGTGGGTGCAAAATCAACTAAAAACTTTGGGGCTGTTATTAACGACCTATCAAACAGAAAGCAGTAACTCTAAACCTACTAAATAAGAAGATGATATATTTGTCCTTGGGTTGCCCACGCACGCCACAATAGCTGTTCTGCAGACCATTCTTTAAAATAAAGAACTTCATAGGGACCTGCTGTCCTTGCTATGTAGAAGAAGAAGAAGATGCATATTTGCAAAATTGTACTTTTGGCGTAGTTTTGCTTGAAAAATGGTACACGGCATGGTTCACTTTCACGGCTGCGATATTTAGGCTGTGCTCTGTTTTAGGAAGTTTCACATTGACACGGTAAGGCATTTCAAAAATATTGCTGATGTGCACTTTATACCCCCTTTTGACGCCCTTTTCATCATAACATCCTAAGCCTTACAAGATGTTGCAATTGAAGTTTCAGTTGGAGTAGTTTATTAACAGTAGTAGTATTAGTAAAAGTAGCAATGGTAGTTGTGTAAGTAGTAACATGCATATATTACCTTTTTGTCAATTTATCTTCCCCTTTAAGTATTCGCTGAAAGTTCCAACTTGATACCCAAATCGATTCTTGAGATATGCCCTTTTGACAATCTGCTTGCACATATTGTGTTTTGATTTAGTTCAAATTACCCCTCAATTTTCTTTCAAATTTTCAACTTCATACGGGTAGCCTTAATTGTACTAGTATCATAGTAATATTTTTAGCAGTAGGAACAGTAGTAGAAGTGATAGTGTATTATAATTAGTAGTAGTGACAGTAGTGGCAGCAGTATTAATAGTAGTAGTAGCAGGTACATTTTGCCTTTTGGTCACCTGAATATCCCGCTCATGATGCTCCTGAAGTTTCCTCTTTATACTATAAGCCGTTCCAAAAATATTGCTGATACCACATCAGCGATCTGTATGCACATAGTACGTTTTGATTTAGTTCAACTTTCCTTTTGATATTTCCTCAGATGTTTCTTTAAATATCCTCAGTCTTAGTAGTACTCGCTACAGAAGTAGTAGTTTTAGTGATAGTAGTAGCAGTAGTAGAAGTAGTTGTGGTAGCTGGTAGCAGTAGAAGTAGTGGTAGTTGCGTGCAAATATTGCCTTTTTGGTCAATTGGTCATCTCCCTTATCATTTCCTGAAAGTTCCAAATTAATATACTCATTCATTCCTGCTTTACTCCCTTTTGACAACCCATATGCACATAACATGTTTTGATTTAGTTCAACACTCCCCTCAATTTTTGGGAAAGTAGAAGTCAAACATGCATACCTTTTCTCAGTAACATATACTATACGTAAACAATGAACAAATTGCCTAACTAACATCCCTTGCCTTGAGGCTTCGGGGGGGGGGGACATCCCCAAACGCGTAATTACTGATCCTTTCAACAATGCTGAAAAAAAAATGGATATCTAAAAACTTTGTTTGGATGTTTGTTTTTAGAAATGTAGCTGCAGGTGTATATTTTTTTCTTCTGTTTAAAGGTTTGAGACCCCTTTCAAGCCTTCAACTGCTTTGATGATGTCAACTGCTATCAAGATATCAACTGCTTTGATGATGATAAAAGAAGCTATGCCATGAGAATTGTAATCACTAATCGTTACCACGAAGTGCCTTAAACTCGCATCCGTCTAATTCGATGGAGAGCCTCACTTTGACTGTTAATACAATTAATTTAAAAAACTTTTTTCACAAAATAAGTTTTTCAAAGAAAAGTAACGAACTCCGTATAAATGAATGTGCATTGCCAGTTTAATATACATATAATGTATTTTAATACACATTATGTTAATTTCTGCTTTTTTTTAGTTTGACTCGGTTATTTATTGTAATTTCTGTTCGTTTTGGGTTTCATTTATTTATCGAAACTGATTTGTGGTAGTTTCACGCTTGGTAGAATATTTGATTTTATTTTTGCTAATATTTGTTTAATGGAGTTCTTTACTATTCTTTAAAAAACTTATTTTGTGAAAACAGTTTTTTTAATTAATTTCTGTTCGTTTTATATTGACATAGTCTTTTCAGGAAAAAGAAAATAACATTTTAAATCTTCGTTTTTTAAGACTTTATAGTTTGGCCTGCTATTTGTATGCTGGAGAAAAATTTTCAGCAATTTTTAACAACATACACCCTTTTAAAAATCTGGACACAAATAGTACTGTTTAATTTAGTTTCATACCTCCTCTAGTTGACCTGAAATGGAAAACTTGATACCATTCGCAAAAAAAATCTGTTTACTTTCTTTGATAGCATGGATACACTTACACTATTTTGATTTGATTAAATTTTAAGAGAAAAAGTAGCCCCGAAATTTTGAACATAATACCCTCAGTCGTTCTTGGGATACTGCTAAGATGCCTTATTTGGAATTAGCATTAACACAGTGCATTTTGATTTAATCTTAAGGCAATATTTAGTTTTTAAACATAATGGGCAATTGGGAGGGTGAGTGTGGGAGGGGGATTAGTTGCCGTCCAATCACTTTCAACTATTAAAAGGGCATCAGCCCTTTCTATTTTCAATCGAATGAGCCCCTTTTGAAGTTCCTACAACAACTTCTTTGATACGAAGTGCCCTGGTCTAAACAACAACAACAACAACAAATATCACTAATCACTTTCGACTATTAAAATTGGTACTAGCCCTTTGAATTTCATATCGAATGAGCCCTTTTTCAAGTTTCTACGACAAAGATTTATTAAAAACCTTATATGCCCCCAGGGCATAACTAAAAACCCTTGCCCTGAGGATTGTGGGGGAGTGTCCTCCTCAAAAATATATTTTTTATCTGGAAATCAACTACGCTGAACAAAATGGCTCTCTCTAAAATTTATATTGGATGTGTTTGGGGGAATGACGGGGTTGGAGGGGGGGGGCTAGTTGCCCTCCAATCACTTTTGACTATTAAAAAGGGCACTAGCCCCTTGAATTTCCAATCGAATGAGCCTTTTTCGGAGTTTCTAAGACAACACCTTCTATAAAATCCTTATATGCCCACAGGGCATAGCTTAACACCCTTGCCCTGAGGGTTGTGGGGGAGTGTCCTCCTCAAAAACATACTTTATATCTGGAAATCAACTTGGCTGAACAAAATGGCTATCTCAAAATTTTGATTGGATGTGTTTGGGGGAATGATGGGTGTTGGGGGGGGGGGGGGGGGGGGGGGTGGGGTTTGTGGGTTTTTGTAGTTGCCTTCCAATAACTTTCGACTTTTTAAAAGGGCAGTAGCCCTTTGAATTTCCAATCGAATGAGCCTGTTTTGAAGTTTCTACGACAAAGCCTTCTATAAAAAACCTCGCATGCCCCCAGGGCATAACTTAAAACCCTTGCCCTGAGGGTTGTGTGGAAGTGTCCTCCTCAAAAACATATTTCTGTCTGGAAATCAACTACGCTGAACAAAATGGATACCTCAAAATTGTGATTGGAGGTGTTTGGGGGAATGATGGGCATGTGGGGGGGGCCTAGTTGCCCTCCAATCACTTTCGACCATTAAAAAGGGCACTAGCCCTTTCAATTTCCAATAGAATGAACCTGTTTTGAAGTTTCTGCGACAACGCCTTCTATAAAAACCTTATATGCACCCAGGGCATAACTTAAAGCCCTTGCCCTGAGGGTTGTGGGGGAGTGTTCTCCTCAAAAACATATTTTCTATCTGGAAATCAACTAGCCTACGCTGAACAAAATGGCTATCTCAAAATTTTGATTTGATGTGTTTGGGGGAATGGTGGGCGTGGGGGGGGAGCGAGGTGCCCTCCAATCACTTTTGACTATTAAAAAGGGCACTAGCCCTTTCAATTTCCAATCAAATGAGCTTTTTATGAAGTTTCTGCGACAACGCCATTTATAAAAACCTTATATGCCCCCAGGGCATAACTTGAAATCCTTGCCCTGAGGGTTTGGGCAGTGTCCTCCTCAAAAATATATTTTCTATCTGGAATTCAACTACGCTGAACAAAATAGCTATCTCAAAATTTTGATTGGATGTGTCTGGGGGAATGATGGGATTAGGGGGGGGCTCTAGTTGCCCTCCAATCACTTTTGACTATTAAGAAGGGCACTAGCCCTTTGAATTTCCAATCGAATGGGTCTGTTTTGAAGTTTCTACGACAAGGCTATAAGGTTCTATAAAAACCTTATATTTCCCCAGGGCATAACTTAAAACCCTTGCCCTGATGGTTGTGGGGGAGTGTCCTCCTCAAAAACATGTTTTCTATCTGGAAATCATATACGCCAAACAAAATGGCTATCTCATGTGTTTGGGGGAATGATGGGCGTGGGGGGGCTAGTTGCCCTCTAATGACTTTCCACTATTAAAAAGGGCACTATCCACTCCAATTTTCAATCGAATGAGCCCTTTTCGAAGTTTCTACGACAACTCTTTCAATACGAAGTGCCCGGGTATGGAGAAAAAAAACACATTGTGGCCACATCGTTCTTTACTTACGCAGCGCTAGCGCTTTGCATATGAAATTGTATTATTGAATATGTGATTAATATGAATGAGAGGGACAACGGAAAAGAACTGAAACCTTGTTTTTCGTTTTCTGCAGATAGTCTTTGAAATTTCTGCAACTTTCAGTGTACAAATACTGTACTTCAGTAATTTCAGTACTATACAAAATCAATTTTTTTAAAATCTTGGAATTATTACAGAGTTGTCAACAGCAGAATAATTTGTACACATTTTCTCAATCTTTGCTATCTCTATTTTGACTGTAGTGCCATTTTCTTGTTATACATGCTTCGGCAGCTCGGCTCCGATTCTGATTTACTATAATAGTCACACAGGAAAAAGCCTATGGATTTTGCTTGGCTGAAATATTTAAAAAAGAACCAAAGGGAATCAAGCAGCAAAGTCCGTCAAATATGGCACCATACCCTCGAGAAGCAACTTTTCAAAACCTACGTGTCTTAAATAATCTTGTCGAAAGGAAGTTATAGTGCCTTTTTAAAGAGTAAAAAGTGATCGGAGGGCAACTACCCCCCCCCCCTCCCATGCCCTCTTTTCTCGAATTGCATCTGATAAAAATTTGAGGTAGCCATTTTGTTCAAAATAGTTCAAAGATCAGATAACAAAAGCTAAGGGGTAGACACAACCCCCCATAGCCCAGGGAGTGTTTTGAAAGTTTTGTCCCGGGGGCAAATATAGTTATTACGGAAGGGGTGGTCGCATAAACTTCGGAGGGGGCTCATTTGACTGCAAATTGAATGTTCTAGTTCCCTTTTTAAGAGCCCGAAGTTTTTGGAAGGTAACTACCCCACCCCACGCCTTCTTTCCCCTAAATGCATACGATCGAATTTTTGTGTTAGTCATCTTGTTAAAAAATGACCAAAGATCATGTAACAAAACTCTATGGTTGACACAACCCCCAGATCCCGGGGGCAAGTATTGTAAGTTATGTCCTGGGTGCAAATAAGGTTTTTATGTAAGGGGTGGTCGCATAAACTTTAGAAGGGGCTCATTTGATTAGAAATCAAAAGTTTTAGTCCTATTTTAAGAGGCAAAAGTGATTGGAAGGCAAACTGACTCCCACGTCCTTTTCCGGTCGGAACTTTGAGATAGCCATTTTGTTCAAAGTAGTCCATGTATCATATAACAATGTTTCTGAAGTTGACACAGCCCCACAAAGCCCGGGGTCAAGGTTTAAATAGCTTGGGATCCCAAAGATGGCTTTGCATTGTTGGGTTGTGTTCTCCTAAACAAGTATTTCAAAGCATACTTGAAAGGTTGTATCTGCCTCAATCTTCATCTGCGATAATACCATCAATTTAGGTTTAGTAGAAATTAGCAGTTTCCGAGTGCTAAGAAATAGTCACGTTACGCTGAGTCGAGGTCCGAGTCAGAATACCCAACAAACAATACACACGAACGAGATTGGCGCACATGGTCAGAATGACTTCCGATAAAAGAGTTTGTGGAACTTGTTAATTAAACGAAACACACTCAAGAATTATGCTTAGGTTAGATCTGAAAAAAACCGGTTTCATAGCCACAAACACAAATGACAGACTCGACTGGAAATATATTATTTGGGCTATATATTGGCACGGGGGGGGGAAAAGTATAAGAGGTCTGCATGCAAATTTATGTTAGCTACAGTTATTCTGCATATTATGAAGTAAGAGTTGTTTTCTAACTTTATGTTGTCTAAATACTTCTTTACCCCCTCCCCTAATTTGCAAATGTATAGTCCAAATTGTATATTTCCCATGTATTCTGTCACGTGTCACTTGCCTTTGTGGCTATGAAACCGGTTGTCTCAGATTTAATCTAAGCGTAATTCTTGAGTGGGTTTCGTTTAATTAATAAGTACCGAGTTTGTTTTTGGGAGTTTCCGTATATTTTCTTCCCAGAGACTCAGAAAATTTATGAAGGGTTTAACAGATATATTGTCACGCTACTGTTGTAGCTCAAAAGCTACCTCCTGACTTGAATGAGGCATTCCAGCGTCTTAGAAACCATTCCTGTCCTGAGAAACAAATTCAGAATGTATGGCTTTTTCTTCCTGGTCTTTTTGAAGTGTTATAACCAGTTTAACCTCATTTTGCAGTCAATCTGTTTCACTATTCTGGGCACTTGTCCACGACGGCACTTTAATAGAGCACTTGCTTCAATAGGGTTTTGGGGGGCTCCTGTCATTAGAATTTCGTTTTGTTTTCCATTGTACTTAGAAATTTAATGACTTCTTTTCCACTCGTTGTCAAAGTTTGACCTACAGTCTTATGTTTGAGACCTTGTCTCTCGCTTTTGGTTCGTTTACAATAATACAGTTCAAATTGACTAATTTAGAGTCTATATGGGTGACTCACTCAATACAGACGCAAATTGCATTCTTGTAAAAACAGGCTTTTAAGCAAGGCGATTTGTTACCTGGCCAGTCCGGTCAGAAAAATAATAAAAACAAGGTTTTTCAAATGAAAGTAAGGAGGAAACGTTAAAACTTTAAACAAACAGAAATTATTCTATATTTGAGTTGGGGTACCCGTTCTCAACCCTCCGTTCTTTACGCTAAACTTTGAATTTTGACCTCAATTCTTTAATATTGACCACATCGGCCGTCTAGTTGGAACAAGAAGCATTTTATACCGAGGGTTCTTTCCCAAGGAAATGTCCAGTAAATGACGGAAAATTCAAGAGGCTCAATATAAATAAATTCTAAATTTAAGGACACAGCAGACTATTCTAAAGAACAGGTTAAAAAGAAGTCATATAAGGTATCAGGAAACCAAAGGAATTGCAATTCTGGGTGGACTGAAATCGTTTAATTCATCACATATGGTACAATAGAAGATTGATGGAAGGATCTACCATTGTTAGGTTTTTAATATTTAAGGTCCAATATTAGTTAGGTCCAAATATTTAATGAACAGCATAGAGGTCGTAGCGGAGAAAGATAAAAATGTTTCGAAATGATGCAACTACAATATTACTAGTAAGCTGCATGTTAAGGAAAAATGGAGTCAACATAGTTTATTATCTAGGTGCAGTACCGGTACCGCTGTAATTAATTTGGAGACATAAAATTTGGGTCTATTCTTTGTAACGTAATGAAAAGGTACAGCGTTGTAATAAAACAGCAACGCTTCGTCTAAGATCAAAACATATTTTAAATAATAATTTATTTGTGCCCGCTCATAGAAAAAAAAGGAAAGCGGAGTAAGGAAAAAGAGAAAAGAAAAACAAAAACACTTCAACATCAAAGAATAAACTCAAACAACAACTTCTTCATTCGCACTCGTAGATGAGGTGAAGGGGCAGAAATTCGCAAAAAGTTTCCATTGCCCTTTTTTCGGCGTTTCTTTCGGCGGATGGCATAATGTCAGTCGGGTCAACCATATTTTGGGAACGCAGGGTGAATGTGTTTCTTTCACGGAGCGGATATCTAAGTAAAAACTTTAGATACTTGCAATAGATTGACCGGAGTTTTAGTCTATCGGTTTGGGTGAACCGATCCCACAATGGCGATACATAGAGCAGGTGAGGGAGAGCAGCTGCTGCATAACGCTTTGCAAGAATCTTCCTGTTCAGGCTAAACTTCACAGAGACAAGTTTACCGTAACTTGATCGAATACTTTTGGATATTTTATCTATTATCAATAAACGTGAACTTCTTATATCTTGACCGTACGTTATTCCCAGATACTTCATAGAGTTTCCCGGAAAAATTTTCGTTCGTCCCACCTTTACATATGTATTTTCACTGCATAGTTGCTTTCTTGCCAAAGAAGTAAATTCCAGAAACTCAGTCTTAAGGGCGTTAACTCGTAAACCAATATTTTCATATCCAGTAATCAGGCGGTCAATATTCTCTTGCAGAGAAACAAGATTGCAACTTAACATTAGCAGGTCATCCGCGTACGAAAGCAGGCTAGGGTCGCAGAGATTGATGCTAAACCCTCTGGCGATATTTTTTGTTATTCCAGATGTCAGGGTGTTAAACAGGATAGGGCTTAAAACAGATCCTTGTCGAAGACCTCGCAAAAGTCTGATTGGTCTACTCAGAAGACCCCCGGCCAGTTTAACTTTCACAAAACTCCTCGAATACCAATACGACAGAAGTGCTACAACATGTGCACTAACCCCACATTCAAGTAACTTTAGAAGTAGTTGGGACTGCACAACCAAGTCAAAGGCAGTCGAAATATCTACACTGTACATGAAGAGGGAAGACCCCAGTCTATGGGCTTTATCGACAGCTTTCTTTAATAATCAATGCACAAACGTGCAACTCAGATTTCGGCGGAACCCGAACTGTCGGTAATCTAGTCTACACTTTCCCGAAATTTCTGGAAGCAGAAGTAGCTCCAGGACTTTACTTAGAACACTAGACACGTTAATTGGTCTGTAGCCTGTGCACAGGTTTGGGTTTTTTCCCATTTGGGGATATTTGACCGTACTCCGGCGCAACATGAATCGGGGACCATCCCAGTATCGACACACATCTGGAGCAGGAGAGAAACGTGTTCAAACAATAGATCTGTACCGTGCCGTAGGTTATCCGGACAATCCCGTCAAGACCAGGTACTTTTCCGCGTTTTAACTTACTCACTATTTTCACTACAGCTGATTTCGATATGACTAAGGTATTTCGCACTTTTAATAGGGTTTTGAGTTTTTCATCTAAACATTTGTCACAATCCTGCTCCAGGCTGGGGTCTTTGGAACCGAACACTGCAGAGTAATGCTTCACACATTCATCCTCCAGGATATCAGAGGAGCACGTTTTAGCACTAGTTTGAGATCTTTTGAAGAGCTTCCACATTACATTCGGATCTTTTGCCGCCTGTTCAGAAACTTTATCAGCTTCTTCACTTTTTAATTGTTCAGTTAGATTAAGATAATTCTTCTTCGTGCTCCGAAACAAGTGCAATATCAGCCCTGATCGGGGCTTGTCGGACTCTTTCCAAATATTGTACCACAATTTTGCTCGTTTTTTCGCTTGTTTTACCAAAGGACACTTGTCCCACCCTGGTTTCTGAGAACCAGGACGGACCTTCCGGCTAGGGATGGCTAACTTTTCCGCGGTTTTCAGGGTGTGGCAAATTTACTCATATTAGAAGTTTAATGCGACCGGGTCTCGTACACCGTGCAGTAACAGCTGATACGGCGCTTTAATTTTACTCAAGATTGTGTCACAGGTGTATTGATAAAGCACGGTGTCTATCTTTTTCCACTCAGCTTTTGTAAAGTGTGTATTAGCTGCTCTGGTGGTGGCCGACTGAAATGGGATACAGAAGGATAGACCCAAATGATCACTGCAGGTATGGTCGGAATCAACAATGACCCTTTCCATTAGTGGGAAGTTTGTTACCACGTGGTCAATGTTACTCGTACATCCACTATTATGTATATAGGTAAACTGCTGATATTTGTCACAAACAGATACCCCGTATGGTAATGTTGCTAGACGAATGTCTGTTAGTTTACCAGGTACAGATGGGTTGCACTGGAAATCTCCACAGATTAGAAAACGTCTGTTGCCGATTCCGCACAGGAGTCTGCTTAAACGACTGCACGCTTCGGCATAGTGTTTCTCAGGACGATCGTTATTTAGGTTTATTGGAAGATATACATTGATGAGGAAAAAGTTAGACGGCCCAACAAATTCCATAGAAGTGTAATAGTCGCAGGACTTATACAGCCTACAGGGGATCTGGTCGTCCACTAAAACAGCGGTGCCACCGCTAGGTCTTCCCCGCGTAAATTGTCGTTTAGCTTCATGCATGAAAACGGATTTGCGCGGGAAGGATTGGAACAGAGCAAAATTGTCCTTGGTAAGCAGATGCTCCTGCACACAAATTACATTATAATCGGAGCAGATTTCACTTAGATGGTCTATTTTCCCAGCGTTATGACCGTAGATGTTTCGGCAAAAGACCTTTAGCTTGTTCATTATCGGAGCTGAGGCGCTTTGTTCATAGCTTTTCTTACAGCTGGGCAGAACAGGCTGTAGCTTGGGTGAGTAGTAAGCGCCCAATTCGTTAAAAACTTACATTCAAACTTACGCCTGAGGCATAGATATGTGTGTAAGTTTTCAACGAATTGGGGTTACCATGGTCATGAGCAAAGAGGTATAATTTCTATAGATGGTAGAGTAGTTTGAATATCATAAGGAATTTCCTTAAAGCTATAAACTGTGCTTAATCACCCTTACCAAACAGGTTGGGTATAATCTGTTTTGGTTCAATTTTTTTCTGGCACAATTAACTGAATTTCTATTTCATGTTATACAAGTTTTTTTTTAGGTTAAATCCGTGTCGGAAAAACCGGTGTATCTTTTTAGATGCCAATTATTTTTTGTATATATTCAAGTTTCAAATTAGATTCCTCAACAGTTTTGAATAGTTTATTGAACATAGCAGAACTGACATTTTTTGTAAACATTTAAATTGAAAAATGATAATTCTAAGCAATTTCTGGTGAGTCGAAATTTTCTCATTATTATAATAAAAAAAGCAATTGTCTTATCATTAATTCAAGGAAGAAATTCTTTCCTTACAATATAAATAATGGTAATTATATAATTAGAATCCTATTTTTTTTTTGTTCTTAAACCTATAAATAATTATATTTTTGGTTTAAAATTACGAGGGCTTTTTTGTTGTTTTTTTTGGGGTGTTTTTTAAAAAACATAAAGGCCCCTCTGCATTTAAGATGTTTTTTTTATAATTATAAGTTAAACTTTTTATGGGTGTTTTTTAAAAATTGTTTAGCTCTATTTAAAAAAAAAATGTTTTACAATACTTTAAATGACAAACATAAAATGAATTATTTTCCAAACCCAAAATGCATTTTTTTTCATGTTAAATTTTACCCTTTTTTTTTCAATGTAGTTGACACGTGCAATACCCCCCCTTCTGAAAAGAAGGCAAGATATAGCGAAGCTATATTAATTCAAGCTGCAAGACCATCAGTTATCAAATTCGCTGCTAGAGCTACCCAAGACCTGGACCAGCCACTGGCCGCCAATCTTTTAATGACAGGGTCTTCTGACCCCAGTGTTAGCTCCATGTCAGCTGGAAGGAGCTTGAAAAGGGAATGGACTGCTTTATATAATACCTCAGCCCAACCTACTGAAGATTGTGAGCTTGACCTCCTTCAAGTTTCGCCATGGAGTTCAAATATAGAAGCCCAGTCAGAATTTGTAATTATATACATAATTTTTTTTTTTCTATCCCTATTTTCAAAACTAAGGTAAATTTTCTCAGGCCCATCGGTTTTGATGAGTAAAACTTAAAATTTTTTTATAAAAACTTTTTCATTTTATTTCATTAAACAAATTAGCGGTATATATAAAGGAATGCTTATCATGCATTTCTATAACAAAAAAAAACCTTACCTCGTAACTTCTAACCAAGATGCATTCTAATTCAATAATTCCAATATTCCTTTTAGACAAAAAATAAATATTTGAAAAAAAAAACGTAAAAAATTTGCTACTTAACAGTTTACGCACACTATTAAACTGGTATTTTTGCGCTAAGGCATTTGCATGCATCCGCTATTTATCAGATCTCCCATCGCTTTTTTAATCCGATTTGAATTCTAAGTGGGTCTCTTGCAAAGTTGAATTTAAATAGCAAGATGTCTATCTTCGATAAGCAATTTACACAGGGAAAAAGGTTTTTTGATAATTTCCAAATATGTCTTCACACCTATGTCAAGAAACATTATTTGGGTGAACCTGTTTTTGGTCATTTCATTGAAACACTTAGGTGTTTTCGAGAAAGAATTTGAGGCTGTTCTATTTGAACAGTGTTGTGAAGTCCGATACCCCCAACTCGAAAGGGTATCGATCCTCCTACACCGAAGGAAGCTCCCGGTTCCCAAGGGTCCTCCCCGGGAGTGGGGAGGGGAGGGGGAGGGGAGGGGAGGAGGGTTCTAAAAAAGGACCATCCAACATTTTAATTGCACTTCAATAGTTGATATGGGTGGAGAAAAAAGTTCTTCTCTCTTAAAAACATTTATATAGCCCAGGTCAACTTCAAAAAAATCCGTTAGCAAAAGAAACAGGAAAATACGGATTATTGAGAAGGTAGCACCATCAACCACCGACATATGGGATTCGTGTCCGTTAACTGAAGCCGAGGAGCAAGTGTTCATAGAGCAGACCGCGTCAGTTGAACGAAGGTCAAATTTCATTTATAATTATACTGAAGAGGCTCAAAAAATTTAATTGTACACATATTTTGCATGTTTATTCTAAAAAAATATTTTTGAATAAAACCATTAGTTTTTTTTTATCAGGCGGCGTGTTTATTTGTTTTTTTTTCAGAGGTGTTTTTATCGACCCAGAGGTCATATAATATATATAGTGGTCTCATTCAAATAGAAATTAAAATTTATAGTGTCCTTTTTAAGTGACCTAAGGATTTGGACGGCAGCTAAGCCCCCTCCTAGGATCATTTTTTCCCAAAGCCATCGGATTAAAAGTTTAAAATTACCATATTTATTAAAAACAATCTAATAACTATGTCTGAAGATGATTTAATCCCTCACATGCCCGGGGGGAGGACTGCAAGTTATGAGCTTTACCCATTGTTTGCATATAGCTTTGGTGATTGGGAAGTATACAGACGTTTTCAGTTTTTTTTGTGGGCGCGGGAGGGTGGGGGGGGGAGGGAGTTACTTGGGAGGGTCTCTCCATGGAGGAATTATTTATGGGGGAAGAGAAATTTTCTATGTAGGTGGTGGTGTCAGATTTCCCAGCACTATTTAAAAACGATAAGAAACTAGATTTTAAACTAAAATTTAAACTAGAAACTAGTTTAAATAAATAAAACTTTCAGTTGAGTTTTTCAACTGAAAGTAAGGAGCAACTTTAAAACTTAAAAAGAACAGAAATTATTTCGTATATGAGAGGGTTCGCCCCTTCGTCAATACCTCACTCTTTAGGCTAAAGTTTGTTTATTGCTTTAAAAAAAGCTATATATTATAATTAGGCAACCGTTTTGATTCTGGGGTAATTTTTTAAGAATGGGAAAAAAATTTTCACCTTGCGGGAAAGTTGTTGTGTTGAGTAGGAGGGAACCCCCCCCCTAATATACGTAATAAGTGTGGTTCATTTTAAGTGTTAGTGTTTTTCCTAACTGTCAGTTGAAAAAAAATTTGTTTTTTTAATTAATTATTAACAAGCGTTTGAACGATGGTCAAATTTCATTGAGAATTATAATGAAGAGGCTCAAACAATCGAATTGGACCCATATTTTGCATTTTTATTTTTAAAAAAAATTATTGGAATAAAAGTATTAGTTTTTTTTTATCATTCTCTTGTTCTAACTTACCCTTCTAAGAATAAGACTACATTTTCCTGACAAAAAAAAAAAATATATATATATTTTTTAATATGTTCAGTTGACATTATGAAAGACATAAGACAATGTAACTTTTTTTTTCTTCTTCTTTTAATTTTTCAGGTGGTGGTGGTGGTAGTGGGACAATGACTGATAAATTGACAAAGTTTATTAACTATAAAAAAAATTTACATAAAAAATAAAACTTTTTTTTCTACAGATTAAAAATATAGCACCACCAGCGACACCATTGAGTGATGAAGCGAGTATATTTACAAGACCAATTCTGTCACCACCAGCAGAGTTCAGGGATGAAGCTACATTGGTTCTAGAGAATTTGGAGTGACATAGAGGGTTCCTTAACGATGTTTTTGGGGAAATGGCCAGCCTGGATGACTTAAGCTGTGATATTGACATGCTTGAGGATCCGGTGTGGACAGATAGTTTTATGCGTGAACATTTAGGTGATGCTACAAGTAAATCTGAACCGGGTCCTCATAACGAAATTCCATCAGAGGACAATACAGGCTGGCTCGACCAATTGTCCCCAAACACCTTGGAATATGTACTAGGGAACCTCATGCCACATCCCCCCAATGTGATTGAACAGACTGGGAGTGGTGTTATTGACAATTCTCTGTCACCCGCCATCATTCCACTTAATTCTGTAGATAGAAGTAGTAATACAACAGCAACAGCACCCACTCTTCCGGATTTTTTTCTCTCCAACTCTGCCTTTCATCACACATTGGTCTACAGCGCCAAATTCGGTGACCCTTTCAACTCTCTAGTGTCGGGGGATATAATACCAGATCCCTTTGCCATTACATATTACGATACTGATAAGAGTCGAGCCCTTCTTGAACCACAAATGGGGGTGGGTGGAGTGGGGGTCAGTTTAAAAGCATCAATAGCACTAAAAATATTTTTTTTTAATGAAAATGCGGGTGAGATGTATTCGAAATACTTGCACACAGAGATGTTGGCAATACACCCATATTTATCAAATTATGGGGAGGTTTTTCTAAATTGGGCTAATAGTATTCAAAGTACGTGGTAGAATTATAACGAGGGGGGTAGTGGATCTGTGGTTTTATTTATTGAAACTTTAAATGTTAAAATTTGTAGGTTTAAAAAGGATTTTATTGTAAGAGGTGGTGGGGCTGGGGAGAGGGCTATAGTTTTAAAATATCAGTCAGATTTAGAGGAGTGTAAGGGGGTACAACGAATCTGATTCGATACGTGGCTGCAGTCTTTCAAGATTGCGTTTTTAAATGCGGCATACAGACCATTTGAAAAAGATGCATCAAAGAAAAAGTTGGACGGAATGGCATTTAATGGTGGGGAGGGTTAAAAGCTCCCCAAAGTAAATTTTAATTGTTTAAATGGTCAATATCCCGTGACACTAAAAGGAATAGATATTTTTGAGCGAGCTAATGCACATTTAAAGATTGGTGTCACGGTGTTACAGCATGAAACAGAATTTGAATAGGGTCAGCGTTCTGATAAGAAGGTTGTATTATTTCCAGCGCGGGCTCCTTCAATTCAATCAGTAGAACATTGGGTGTGGCTTCTATACACCCCACCCACGGACTCCGATTCAATTGGTCATTTCAATCCAATTAATGATATTAGTAGGGTTCTAGGTGAGGGTAAAACGGGGCGTGGGGGTGCATGCTATTACTGTCCAACATGTCTCTCAAGATTTCGCTCTGATTTAAATTTAAAGCATCACATGAAACAATGTAAACGTCATGGATACCAGGCTGTGGAGACGGTAAGCGGAGATAGAGCGATCTTACGTTTTAAAAATTTTCAAAACACGCTCCTACAGAGCAATAAGATCACTTTTGACTGCGAGGCTAAGCTGAAAGACGTGTGCGATCCGTCAAAATCAAATCATGTTAAAATACATGAAGCCATAGGGGTCTCTTACGCTCACGCGCAACGAGATTCCAATAATACCATGCAAGTGCTGGAGGTAGTGGAGATATTGAGTGACGGTGAAGACTACAAGCGCTTGGTATTTGTCATTCTAATCAAAATAGCGAACGATGCAATTTCTTGCCTTCGTTATACAAGCTATTCCATGCTCCTATCACCAGATGACATAGTGACTATTAAGAATCGTACACTTTTGTAGGTTTTCAAAGGGTAAGTTGATGAGGGTGTTGAGACTGGGGGGAGGGGGACAGTGATCAATCATGATCTTTTGTGGCAGAAAATTATATCAGGAGGGAGTAACTGTAGAGGGGTAGCACCCCAGTCATGCAATTTAAACGTTAGACAGCAATATTTCGTACCTGTTTTTATACACAATTCCAATTATGACTTAAAGTTTGTTCTTCCGGCGTTGGCCCGAATTGCCAAGGGAGGAGTTGTAGATCACGCATGGATAGATGGTTCTTTTTCATATAATATCATACCCAAATCATAGTAGAAGCTAGTGCTGCTAGAATTCATTTGGAAAACAGTTGACATGGGTAGCACGTGCCTGAAAAAGATCTGTCTCTTAGTCTCATTGAGTTTCTTCCCCAAGTCTTTCCGTCAGTTGATTTATTTAAAGAGAGGTGATAATTTCGATAGTTCCCCTTTCCTTCCGCAGCAATTTCCCAATGATGAAACGTATGACTTATTAATGTGTAAGGGTACATATTCATAGGATTATAACAACTCTGCATTAAGGTTCGATGAGGTAACAATACCACCCATTGAAGTTTTTTACAATTCTCTTACTGAGAGTGAGTGCACCACTAGCGACTACGAATTTGCTAAGAGGGTTTGGGCAAAGGGCGGATGTAAAAATAGGTGGGATTACTTTAAGATATACTTGGCCAGGGACGTGCTCACTCTTCTGGACATTTTGTGCAAAAATACTGATAAAATCTATGGGGAATTCGTGTTGGATTTTGTTTTTTACTTTTCAGACCCCCTTTTGTTTTTGTAATTTATCATTAAAATCTGAAAAGATTAAATAGTTATTATTACCTTTGTGTATCAGAATCTTTTTTTAGAGTGATAAATGCGGGGTGGGTATGTTTTTCACGGGGATCGTATCATGAAAACTGATCCGAGTGGACAGCACACCGATGAAACGTCGGACGCAGTTTCTTAGATATGAATTCTCTTTACCCATAGGCAATGTCTCACTACTGTTTGCCGTGTGGCAATTATAAATGGCTTGACAATCCATGTGTTTCGAATTTCCCCGACATTGCCAGTGTTGAGGAGAATGGGGCTCCGGGATGGTTTTGTTACCGTGACGGTTAACTGCCAATGAAAATCCATGACTCGGTAAAATACTTTGATTGCCCGTGCATAAATAGGCCGGGGGGTAGGGCTTCTCTCAGCCCCTACAATTTATCTTTAGTAGAGGATGGGAGTATGCACTGGGTACCTTCAAAACAAAAACTAATTGCCGATCTCAGCCTGAAACAGAATATCGTTGTTCATCACGTGCTATCGAAATAGATGGTGTCCAATGATTTCAACGTCAAAAAAATTTATAGAGCCCTCCAATTTGAGCACTAGCCTTACATGAAAACGTTTATTGACACCTGCGTCAAAATGCGCTCACAAGCGAAAACAAAGGTTAAAAAAGAAGTCTATAAACTCATTTTGAACTCAGCTTTCGCTAAAATGTGCGAGAGCATACGAAACAGAAGTCGATGTGACATTGTAACCAACCCCAAAGATTGTGGTTGAATCATTGCGGATCCAAACTTCACATCCATCACAATCATAGACTCCAATATGGTTCTCCTACATCGCAAGAAAAGAAAAATTGTATTAAATAAAAATATTGCAGGCGGAAGTGCAATAACTGAAATATCCAAAAACCTCATGTTGTCATTTTATTATAATGTATGCAAGGTACAGTGGCCTATTGAGGGACAAGTTCAAGTGTACTACGGGGACACTGATTCACTCCTGTTAAAAGTCAAAACTGAAAATCTATTGAATGATTTGGAAAATGGCGAGTACATTAGCTCACGAATGGACTACACCAACTGGGATGAATCCCTCTACCCAGAGCAAGTGAAACGCCAGGCCCCAAATCAATTGTTAATACTAAAATCTGAAACGGGTAGTGATCTGATATCCAGTGGTGTGTTTCCTGGTCCGAAGGTATACTGTGTGGAAACGCACGGCAAGGATATCAAACAAGTTTGCAGGGGGTACCTACACACTTTTTAAAAAATAATTTCGACATGAGTGTTTATATAAACTGTGTGTATATTTTTTTTGTGCAATGGGATAAAGTATTGGATTTTCGCTATTTAAAATTTAAAAAATAGAAATTTATTGTTTATAAAAACGCAATGTCTGACATATCGGAAAAAGTCTATGTACTTGTGGATGGTTTGAAGTTACTACCAACCGGTAATTATTTAATTACCGCCCGTTTTTAATTAAAATATTACAGAAAACACCACGGTATAAAAAAATTAACTTAAATTCACTAAAAAAGTATATCTGGGGGGGGTGAGTTTTTTTTTTTTGGGTACTTTGGTTTTTTTTTAATTCTTTTTTTTTCTATACAACAAAATTTACAAGGGGTGTGTGTGTGTTTGCAAGGCATATAAAATTCACGTACTTTATTCCAGCCCCAACCCAGGCCCAACGCAGCGGGCCCCCGGCGCCCGGCGCTGACTCGCCCCGGGCCCCCCCGCGGCCCCCCCCCCCCCCCGGGGGGGGGGGAGGGGGACCCCAAAATTTAAAATGTTGTTAGTAATAGTGTTTGATATTATTTCCCAAGTGTTTGTGTGTGTGTGTGTGTGTGTGCACATTAGTCCAATAAATGTTGTATTTTTCTATAAATAAATAAACAGAAAAAAAAAGTGTATTTATTTAAGTGTTTTTTTTTTTTTCTAGTGGCTATTTAAATGTTTTTTTTTTTTATTATAAATAAATTTAAAAAAAAGTGTATTTTTTTTATTCATGTTTAATGTGCCTTTTTCAATGTAGTATTTTTTTTTTAAGTATTTTCACCTTTTTTATGTATATAATAAATGCAAATATTATTCTTTATTCTTCTTCTTCTTCTCGTTATTATTCTTGAACGGAGTAGTAGTAGTAGTAATAGGGAAATTATTTAGTCATTAGACAGCTATAGTCTACAGTTAGTTATCCGGGCGAACTCCTGAAGGGAACATGCATCAATTTAAAAAACCATTCAGATAGTTTCTGTGTGAGCTGTCAATGTTGGGCAAAACAACACTGTTAACTAAAGTAATTAAAAATTGTAATAAAATGTTTTCGGTAAAGCCGAAAAAAATCTGCTATTGTTACAGTATTTGGCAGGAGTCATACGATAAAATAAAAGCGAGTGCCACCACCACCACCACCATGGGATTTGTGCAGATACAAGTCATACAGGGACGTAATATTTTCAGCCTTATTGACACAAACCCATTTTTAATTATTGCTGATATAGCTGAATCTGTTGAGCTATGTTCCCATGACCTGCTGCAACTTGTCGCTGTGTATTGTACGTACAAAACAACTCCTGCTATTCTGATTTAAAACGATCTCTTTCATCACAGCACATGAATACGAAGAATTGCATTAAACTATATCCCCTCCGTCATATACAGAGTTGTTCATGATTCTAGCTCGCTAATGACTCTCAATAAACAAATCTATCCGGGAGCCCCCAAATTTCTGCTCTCAGCATACAATCAGGCACCTAATAAAACATACGGCTACATCCTATTGAATCTTAATCAAAATACACCCGAGGATATGCGTGTAGTCACAGATATTTTTGACAATGAAATTACAGTATATCTCCCTGTGAACACAAAAAAGACCTATTAGTAGCTATCATGACACTGAAGAAACTACATGAAAATAGACATTTGTTTTCAGTTCTAAGCACTTCAAAACCTCTGCTTAGGAAACCAATACTCAAATGCGGTATTGACAACGATTTTATTAGTCTAATATCTGAACTTTGTTTAAATTTCACCGAGGGTAATGTTCAAGTGCCGGAAGTAGTTAAGCAACATGCAAAGCACCATTGTTAAATGTTCCGTACATTGGAATATACGAGCAAAGGAGAGAATGCTAATAAGACACAACGTATTCGGGCCGGTAGCAGCCTTTTCACACTTTTACTGCCCCTAATTATAGAAATTGTAAACATTTTTCTCTAGAAAGAGAATGGAAAAACCCTATAAATTCACTCCGATAGAACTAACTCTCTCACCTGTGGAACACTTTGAGAACAATCTGAGTAAATTCCTTGACAATGAGAATATTGAGGATGATTAAAAACTGCTTTTACTTCAAGATGCACTTCACCGACTGGACAAACAAAAGTCCTATCGCTCGAAGCCCACTGCTGCTGCTGCTGCTGATCCCAAAAAGTAATCATCTCCTCGTCATTCTACTGCTGCTGCTGAAACAAAAAAGACGAAGTATTATAGATATTAGTTTTTTATTAAATTTGTAAATATAAGCCCCAACAAATAGCTTGAAAAATTAACATCACTCCTACCCTATCTCTTGGACAGTGATCATATTCAAGTTGAGAGAAATAGGACAGGGATTATAATTCAGGGCAAGAGCTATAATCTAATTGATTTAATATATGATATTGTTATAAATCGTAAAGGACTATCGTCATTTGACACTCATCTATAAAGATTTCTAAATACATCAAACGTTCCCAAAAGCCTTATTACCAATAAAAAAATTCAATGAAAAAAAAATGAGCATGCATCATCGTCATAATCATCAACAACATTGACACCATTAAAAAATGAAGTTTGAGCAGAAGATTTTAAATCAATTTTCTAAAATACTAGCACACCACTGACAGCTATACAAAACCGAAGACGCATCAACTCATCATCACCACCACCAGCCAGTACAGAACAGGGTAGTGGTCGTTACACAAAGTATTTAAGTTCAAAATGATTGAAATTCTGAGAGTTGCTTATGAAGATAGTGGTGAGGCGGGGAATTTAAACTCCCCCACCACTCTTTCCAAAGTCACTGGTGTTCGCACTAAAAATGTACAAGACTATCGAAAAAATTAATCAAGCTACACACTGCATAGAAATCGTAGACTTAGTGCCAATCAATATAGAAAAACCAAAGCCTTTTGCCCATTGCATATAATGCAAGCAGATCTCCTGACTCTAGAGGAGCTTCAAATACGTCACAATACACCTTACAAGTACATTCTACTCGCAATCAGTGTTTATAGTCGTTATGCATATGACATTCCATTGCGATCAAAAAGAGGTGTTGAAGTTGCTCAGGCCATTGCAAGTATTCTCCAACAGGATTCGTATAAGAAAATTCAAATCGATCGCGGTAGTGAATTTGTTAATCCCCATGTTCCAAAAGTACTAGAGAAATATAGTACACTGCTCTTTCATAGTCACAGTCCTATAAAGGCTGCATTGGCCGAACGATTGATAAGAGCTATTCGACTTTAAATTTCAAGATATTGCACATTAAAAAATACACCGACTTTTATTCGTGATCTTGATAAAATCATGTTGATTTATAATCAACGAGCTCATCGATCATTGTTCAACTCTACGCCAACGGAAGTTCATCATTCTGATCATGATACAATTGACACCTTTCTTAAACAGTATTCCAATGAATCGTCGGCTGTCAAGAATAAGAAAAATAAATTCAATGTTGGTGATACCGTTCGAATTAATAGAACAACTAATGTTTTTGAAAAGGGGAATTACTTGTGGTCCACAGAACTTTTTAAGGTGGCAAAAATCCTAGACACTAAACCCATAACTTATCGTTTGCGTGATACCAAAGATGAGGAGATTCTTGGTGGCTTTTATGACTATGAATTACAAAAAGTTAAAAATGCTAGTGAAATCTATCAAATTGAAAAGATATTAAAGAGACGTACTCGCGTGGGCAAGACACATTTGCTTGTTCGATGGCTAGGATACAACTCTGATTTTGATTCTTGGATCGGCGTTGAAGATATTGACAATGCCCAATGATTTCTATGTAACATTTATGTCCAACGTTTCAGATCCTCTCTACAACGACTTGAATAAGAATAGTGATTTTTGGACGAAACTCTCACCCGCTATCAAATTTAACGATGCATATGAAGTGTCCCTTTTCTACTGTATCTTCAAAAATACCTATGACATCTCGAGAAAGGATCATAAATATGAAGGAAAAATTAGGCCGTTTGATTGGCCGCCATCACCAGGTGATCAAGAACAAATTCAAAAAATCAATTGGATGGATTTTCCATATGTTGAATTACCCTACGAGGAGCTCACCTGCATGAATGATTTATGTCGTACTATCAATAAAAGAATTTCTGCTCGTAAAAAAGGAGCTTTTCATTTCAACTATTCAAAGGAGGAGGGCAAGATCTACATTAGTTCACCTATTGCCAATGAAAAGGTTATTCTCAATGATAACCTCAAGGACGTTCTTGGCTTTAAGCTCAATATAATCAATGGTAAAAGTGCTGGAAACACTAATTTCATTTTTGCTGACTACCCACCTGCCTTCTCCATGGATACTTTTATATTTTTCTACGCTTCATTTGTGGAAACATCTCGGGTTGGTAATTCAAATGTTCCCCTCCTACGAGTTCTTGAACGAAAAACCAACCAAGAACATGTTCACCACTACAATATAAAGTATCTTCAGTATATTCCCGTAAACACTTCATATTTGGAACTCTGTCAGTTAACACTAAGAACCGAATTAGGTGATTCTCTAGCAATTTCAAAAGGCTTAGCAGTGATTAAATGTCATTTTCGACCCATTGTCAACGACGACGGTACAATGACCTAAAAAAAAAATAAATAATAGAAGAATTCCATTGGTCTGTCCCAATATTGACTGTTATGTTGGTACTTTGAGTCCATGACAAATAGGCACTGGATTGGAATACTACATGGGGCGTACTACAATGTATGGATATGGTCTTAGTCGTAGGTTCGCCAAGCTATTTCGTTCTGCACTACCCCTTGCCAGAAAATATCTTGTACCTCCTGCGTCAAATTTTGCTACCTCCACACTACCAGATTGGGGGTCTGGCAAGAATTTCAAGGAGAGTGTTAAGGAACATATTAGATCTTCATCAAGAGCTGTTGGTAAGCAATTGAAATCTCGACAAAATGGGGAGGGATTGAAAAGAATGCATTCGCGTCATTCATTCATCAGTCTCCACCCAGGCAGGAAGCAAAGGACATCAAAAAGGACATTGAGAAATCAAACAACGAAGTCCAACAAGCAACAGAAGAAGAAAAAGAAAAAGAAAAAGATTGTTAGATCAAAGAACGATTTCTTCTCTTAAGATGACTTATCTTCCCCAAAAGGAATAATATCCATCAATCAGTTCCTCATTGAATCTATTCAATGCTGAAAATGTTGATGTCAGTGTCAAGTATGGCTACTATGAACAATTCCACCCTCAACAACCCCTCTCGGAAAATATACACTTTCAAATATTTTCCAATGAAGACTATTTAATTGATTTTTCGTCAACATTTATTGATTTAAATGTTTTGGTGAAGAAAAAGTTAGATAATACAACTCCAAATGCTGGCGATGGTCTCTCCTATGAAAACTGTATTCTACACAACCTATTCAAACAAATTAATGTATTTATTAATGGAACATTGGTGAGCACTAGCAATAATTTATCAAACTATGCAAGCTACATACAATTTATGATGATGACGCCAAAGAAGTAAAAGGAGATTAGAGGAAAATTACCTGTCTATGAATATTCATCAAGTGTTAATTCTGATGGTGAGTTGAATACAGAAGGGACCGAGTAGTATTATCTGCTTAGGCAATTAAATCGTGATATATTCAATATCTCCCAATGGCTACCCCCCAATGTCAATATTGATATAAAGTTACAGATAGCACAATCAAATTTCATTTTGAGAAAAATACTTCCTGAAGCACCCGATTCAAATGTCATTATCACATAGGCAATTCTCCACGTCCGAAAACAACAAGTTATGAGCTCTGTTGCATTGGCAGTGGAGAAGCTAAGAGCCAATGGTAACAACAATAAACTTCTTGTCCCCCACACAATCACCAATCAACGTCACATTGCCACCGGCTCTCGTAGCTATAGCGATTCACCATTTATCAATGGAGAAATCCCATCAAAATTGGCTTTGGCCTTTGTGAAGAGTGGCAGTATCATCGGGTTTTGGATTGAATCATCCCATGATTTTAATTTTTTTGGTACATCCAATAGCGTTCACAAAATGACTGGTATTTTGTCGGCCACTTTATCAGTTGATAAAAAATCCTATTGAGCTTTGTAAGAGTTGACCATTCACTCTCTCGATCATGATTCTAAACTTTTTGAACTTGGAATACTTGATTCAATGATCTCAAAAGATCTGGGGGTTATTGTTCTGGATCTTTCAGACATTCAAGATATGAGCATAGTACGAACAGGGAATGTACGTTTAGAGTGTACATTCGCCAATACTCTGAGTAAGTGTATCACACTAATATCACTGAGTCAATTTGAAACCTATTGGGAAATTACGCCCGATGGCAGTGTTCTATTAGACCTAGCACCATGAACACAAACCAAATGATCAATTTATTTAGTTTTGATGGATACAGGTTCCGGTTCAACTCCTACTGCCCACCATTGGACTTGATTGAAAAAATTCCAAGTTTTAAAAATATCCTAATGATTATTAATAGCAGTCCGTCGACTTTGAAGACCGGCCTTTGGCTATTCATCTGTCAAACATCGAAGAATATTGAATTTTTTGATCCTCTTGGCCTATCGTATAAATTATACGCTCCATACATCAGCAACTTGATTGAAAGCAGTGGGAAAATCAGTATTCAAAATCAACGAAGAATACAGGATTTAAAAACTAAGACATGTGGCTTTCATGCACTACTCTTTTTCATGTTCAGATGTCGTGGCTACACCTATAAGCAGTTTCTCAACATCTACGTTGACTTACTTCGATTGAAAGACTTTCTAGTGGAGAAAATACTTACAAGTGTATTTAATATTGATTTTAGTGCCCTAAGAATAAATGTTCTAAAGATGTATGTGAGATTGTTTATTAATAAAAAAATTTCTATACATGATAAAACGACTTTTCTACTCTTTAGATTTCATCCACTACTAGGTATTTGTCGACAACAACTAGTGCAGGTAGATTATCTGAATTCACAGTGTACTGATCCTGATATAGTGCAATGTCAGGGTCACATTTTCTACAGTAGAGTGTGACTTCACACTTGTCATATCTCTTTGTATAGTCAATAATACTATTCTTATTCATTCTATAGAATTCACATGTTTCAATTTGCGTATTTGAAGCAATTTAACAAACAGTGTCCTCAAGTGGCGAATCACATTCTGTCACTGCCGAATAAAAATCAGTGGGCTTATAATCATAACACTCAGTGTCTTCACGACGATGACGTCGAAACTATATTCTTTTGTTGTTCCAACAGTTGAATCGTTGACCCGGCCCCTCCTCCCAGAACAATCTAAAACCACGACGATACCACTCTCGTAGCAATAAACTAAAATCACGGTCAGGATTCTTTCCAATCATACCGGGATACGTATTCTCCCACTGCTTACATTTATCATAATGACAATTGGAGCATAGGTGTCCTCTAGGATGAGAGTCACACACCTCTTCAACACAAGAATTACAACCTTTAATTTGTACAGCATATCCTCTATGCAATTTACACGGGTTGCATAATCTACACTTTTCATCATACTCCTCAATCATTGTGCAATTCTCACATGATGACCAGCTGCCCTGTGTGTACATACATAACGGACATGTATGGAACATTTTGTCATGTGTTAACGCTCTCACTGCCACAATGAAACTGAGCTAGCAACAAAAAAAATGTCTGAGAGAGAGAGAGAGGAGTCAATCATCCTTGAGCACCATCTTTCTCATGAAAAAAAAGTCCTAAATTTCTAAAAACTAATGTTTAAAAGCGTATTCACAATATCATTTTGTCGTGTCGTAATCAATATATCAATAAATTGTGTAAATGCATTTGGACCACAATGTAGAAGCTTCTTGCAATATTCTAATGATGGAGAATCAGTTTTCATTATATCGACAAGCATTCCTCTATAAAATATCTTCCTTTTAATATAAAACTCTATAAAATCATAATATAGAATTAAATTTTTTTCCATATGAACTAGATTCCTCATTTTTCGATCTTTCTCGAATATATCCATTTTTTTTTTTTTTTTTTTTTTTTTTTAGTACTAAATCTCTAACGAACAACTTCAGACAAAAAATAATTTATTTTTTATAATCTATGAAATATACGCATGTATACTATAGAAAAAAAGAAAAAAAATATCATTGATTTAGAAAACTGTTTTATTGAAAATAATTACAATTATAATATTCACTGATGCATTTTGTTCTCATCAATATATTTCGATAGGACATCTAATGCTGACCGAAGTTTATTTATCTGGAGAATATTCACTTTTCCAGCAAAACATAGTTGCTCCTCCTGCTTAAACTTGCTTAATGATATCACATATCTCGCATACATAATGTCCCATTCAAGACATAGTCTACAGCCAGCGGTTATTTCCACAGCTACATTAGGTACTCGTATATCGCTGCTTCTGCTGCTGTCGGTTCCATCATTAATCTCCAATAGTGTAAATGCACTACTCATTTTTTTTTTCACTAATATCCTTGCAAATAAACTATTCTCTTTGAATTCAATTCTCTTACTAATATGAATTGTAAAGAAAACTATTCCTTTTATTCAAATCCTAATCACCAATCAAGTTATGCTCGTTCCTCTTGGCAAATGTGTAATGACCTGTAGAATAGGACTACCAGAAAAACCTGTTTGGTACGGGCGCGTAGGCAAAGTATATACCTTCAAGCAAATTCCATATGATATTTCAAGTTACTATAGCTTCTATAGAAATGGTACCTCTTTGCAAATGACCCTGGTAACCCCAATTCGTTGAAAACTTACACACATATCTATGCCTCAGGCGTAAGTTTGAATGTAAGTTTTTAACGAATTGGGCGCTTACTACTTGGGTGCTCGTTCTTTCCGTTGGGGCAGAGGGCACACTTAACACTGTTCGATTGACACGGGGCTTCTCTTGTCGATTCATGGGGGCCAGCACAGTGGGGGCAGCAAGGTTAGCTGCTGCATTCTCGAGCAAAGTGTTCGAACGGCTGACACTTGAAGCACCTTTTTGGGATTTCTTAAACGCTGTTACTTTGAGATGGGTGTACTCAACATAGATACCTTGCCGTATAGCCCTGTCACGTGATGATGCATCAGCAAACGCAAGTCGAACTGTCTGTGAATTCCCGTATCTTTTAGCTTCTGTGACATTGGGGTTACCGGAAATTATCTCTTCTGGGGTAGTACCCGGTAGAACGAATTTTGCAACAGCCATGAACTTTTCTTTCTGGTATTTCACTTTAATATCAGATATCTTGGATAACGAATCACTTAGGGCTTGAGCAGCAGGGTCCGTTTTGATATAAGCCACTAAGCCAGACCTCGTCTGCTGAATCCTCTGCACATGTTCAGGGGTAATAAACTCTTCGATAAACCGTTTCTGATTTGAACACAACTCAGTCTTTTCAGGGGCTAAACCACTAATGAACAACCGATTGAGCAGTTTTTCAGGTGCTGGGAGTGGGGGCCAGTCAGAAAGCTGGGGTAGAGCAGCTTTGCATTGATCAATCATTGTTTCTAGCTTTTCGGAACACTATTTTACGTGGACCGTCATGGATGTGATCACATCCTGTGGGATACGGGGTATTTCAGAAATTTTCCAAATCGTGAACCTGACATTAAACTCACTATTGTTCCGTAGAGTTTTCACCGTGTCATACATGTCGCTGAACAGCACATCACGGCCAATTTGGACCTTCTATCTTTCAACAGATTTTCATCGTATGCATCCACAATATTATTCAACTCGTCATGCGCTTCATGAATTTGTTTCACGAGTATAGAACTTGGCTCCAGTGTTGATTACTGAATCTTTCGTAATATCCTGATGCCTTAGGCATGTTTCAACAAAGTTCAGTACCGGCAAATATATATACCGATAATTTGCAATCGCCACGACAAATCACGCAAGCATATCTGAAATCACAGTCCAAGGTCAGGCAGGTCGTTACTTACGAGAGAAGTAAGGGAATGGTTGAAGGCTGTCTACCTTGTCCCCGCAATTTAAGGGGCAAGCCCAGAGGGTACCACGGCTCTTGCAGATAACTCTCTCACCCCTCTTCTGCTTACTTCTCTCCTGTCCCCTTTATCGCAGCGTAATTGTCTGTTCAGTTCTGGAAACTACTTTTTAATTTTGGCTTATTTTCAATCAGTAAAGAAGGTGGCAACACTGCACTGTAAAATTCGGGCGCACTTTCCACCTCTAATGCTATGTTCAGACACATAGGATTTTGGAAAAATCCTTTAAGGATTTTGTTTTTATGACAAAATACTTAAAGTTTTTTCTTTAAAGGGCAATAGGTTTTATGCTTGAAATTTTTTCAAGTTGTAAGCAAAATCCTTACAAGCAATAAGCCAAAACCTTAAAGTTTTTTTCCAACACATGCGCATTGTTACGAAGAAACAGATTGAAATCACATTAGGGTGTTGAAATTATTCATTCTTCTTCTTAACAAATCCCGTTTTTAATACTGGGGGGGGGGGCGAGGTCGGCGCGGGTGAATTATCCGTGGAGGGGATTTCTCCGCAGGGGGAATTTTCTGCGAGGAAATTTTTCTTCAATTTTCTTTCTTTTGAAATCACAGCAATGCGCGACGGGTAAGGTAGTTTAAAATGAAAGTAGGGATTGCATAATTTTATCGTTTTGTTTACTCATTTCTGAGTCTACTTTACTAAAATGCCAAACTTAAGGGTTTTTTTTACCACATTCTTGCGTCTCATTGTTTAGAATTTTTTTTTTAGTTCTTTTTTTATTATTTATTATTGTTTCTCGAATTTTACTACGAATGAGAACCTATTCTTTTCTTATGATCTATTGTATGTAAAAAGCAAATAAATATCTGTTTTTTATGGTACCTTATGTGGCAAAAAACTAGGTTAATACACAGTAACATAATAACCAATTGGAGGAGTGAGAAGGGTGCAGGAGGAGGTAGTTATTCCCTCCCCATGAACACAATCAAACAGTTCGTGGTAACGAACTGTAAGTAAGGAGCGACCCGGCTCAATAGTAACCGAAACTCTAAAAAACGGAATTTTGATACCAATACAGACATCAAAAGAATCATATTTTAATCCTGATTTAAAATATATAAGTTTCATCAAGTTTAATCTTACATATCAAAAGTTACGCGCCTGAGAAAATTTGGCTGATTTTCGAAAAAAGGGGGAAAGACCCCCTTAAAGGTATAGAACCTTAATGAAAATCACACCATCATATTCAGCGTATCAGAGAACCCTACTTTGGTGGTTTCAAGCTCCTATCGACAAAAATGTGGAATTTTCCATTTTTTGGCCAGGAGAAAGATCACGGATGCGTGTTTATTTGTTTTTTTGTTGTTTTTTTTCTTTTCCTCAGGGGTAATCGTATTGACCCACTCCCAGCGCTCCCATCATATCGTAAGAGGGCTCATTGTAATAGAAATTAAAAGTTCTAGTGCCACTTTTCAGTGACAAAAAAAATGGAGGACAACTAGACCCCCTCCCACACTCATTTTTTCTCAAAGTCACCCAATTAAAATTTTGAGATAGCCATTTTTTTCAGCATTGTCGAAAATCTAATAAATATGTCTTTTAGGATGACTTAATCCCCCACAGTTCCCAGGGGAAGGGCTGCAAGTTATGAACTTTACCCTTTGCCTTCATATTGTATTGGTTTTTGGGAAGTATACAGACATTTTCAGGAAGGATTTTTTTCTGGTGGAGGGGGGGGGGTTACTCAGGAGAATCTTTCCGTGGAGGATGTTTCTTTGGGGTGAGGGACATTTCTATGAAGGGGGCGCCGGATTTCCAAGCATTATTTAAATAACGATCAGAAATTAAAAAAAAAAAACAAGTTTTTTCAACTGAAAGTAAGAAGCAATATTAGAACTTAAAACGAACAGAAATTATTACGTATATGAAGGGGTTCTCCCCCAAGTCAATACCTCGCTCTTTACGCTACAGTTTTTGTTAGTGCTTTCAAAAAAGCTATCTATTCTAATTAAATGGCCTTTGCGATTCAGGGGTTTGTGAATTAAAAGATTTTTTTAACTTTTAACGTAAAGAGCGTGGTATTGACTAAGAGAAGAACCCCCTTATATACGTAATAACATATACGTAATAAAAAAAAAAACAAGCGACACGGCTCAATAGTAATCGAAACTTTTAAAAACCAAATTTCTATGTCAATAAATGTATGAAAAGAATGGGCTTATAATGCTGATTCTAAATATATAAATTTTATTAAGTTTAGTATTACTCATCAAAGGCTATGAGCCTGAGAAAATTTACTTGATTTTTTAAAGAGGGAGAAAACATCTCCTACAAGTGAAAGAATTTTAATGAAAATCACACCGTCAGATTCAGCGTATCAGAAAACCCTATTAAATAGGTTTGAAGCTCATATCTGCAAATATCTGCAGATTTGTATTTTTTCCCGGAAGAAAAATATACGAATATAGAAGTTCGTTACGTAAGTTAATTTGTAAATTAGGTCAGAACCAAATTTAGAGACAGCCATTTAGCAAAAGAAAAGTAAAATTTTTATGCAAATTTTGTTTACTTATTCAATGACGGTGAGCCAAAATAAAAGCCGCATTAACTAAAAAACCATCAGAAATTAAATTAAAAAAAAATTTTTTTTAACTGAAAGTAAGGAGTGACATTAAAACTCAAAACTAACAGAAATTATTCCGTATAAGAAAGGGGCTGTCCCCTCTTTAACGCCTCGCTCTTTAAACTAAATTTTGACTCTGTCTCACAACTTTATTTTTTAAAACAATAAAAAACTTTAGCGTAAAGAGCGAGGCGTTGAGGAGAGGACAGCCCCTTTCATATACGGAATAATTTCTGTTCGTTTTAAGTTTTAATGTCGCTCCTTACTTTCAGTATAAAAAACTTGTTTTTTTATTTAATTATGCACAAAGACTGCGCATAATTATGCACTAAACATTAAAAATCTGTTTTTCTCCTGTTCAAAATGTCCTGTTCCTAAAATTTATTTTTTTGTATAAAATTAAGAGTGGTAGTTTCACTAAAAACCTAATTTATGATGGAGAATTAATCGATGGGACATCGCAGCCCATTGGTCTTGAGCTGCTTGTTAAAATTCAGTATTTCCACTTCAACTGATTTGTCAACAGATCTACCGAATTCTCAATCCACCTCCAGACAAAATAAAAAGATACCAAAACTATTTTTGGACGAAAACCAATAGATGACTCTCAGGCTGAGAGCCAACTGCCGATTTTCTACCGAAAACCGCTAAGATTTCATAGATTGTTTGAAAAGAAAAGAGGAAACACTGCCTAGATCCCTGAAATAGATAAATTCCTGCCTAAATTACTAGATCACTAAATATGAGAAAGCCTGGGCGCTTTTCAACGGATATTGAGTGTCTTTCAAAAAAAAATAACAGACGCTATTTTCAATTACCAAATTTTACGTTTTAAGACGGTTTTCGAAAACGAAAAAAGAAAAAAGATTTATGCTCCATTACCTTGTGTAAGCAAGTTCAATTGACCGATAGCATCCGTTTTCTTTTATATTGTTAGGATCTTAACGTAAATAGAGGGTTGGCTCTTTTCTCAATTTTCCTGTTTTTTCATGGTTGTAACAATAGCTACAAGCTAGTTAAGAGGGAACCATAGCCCATAGAAACCGAGTTTAAAAACTCATGTTAAAAAAAATGGTGGCGGGAAAATCTTTTATTCAAAGGTTTTTCAGCAATAACTATTACATAGGTTTAACTTAATAGTAAAAGTTTATTGTGAAGACGAATTTATGGGGATATTAGAACCCTTGAGCTTCCCCCCTCCCCCCCCAAATGCTGATGATTGAAATAAAGAACACGCCGTCAGAATTGCCATGGTTGAAAATCCTAAGCTGGATACTTTTAAGTTTCATACCAACTCTTTCAGTAATGTTCGTCTAATAACAATATCAAAGTTATCTTTGGGCACATAAGTTTGTACGCAATCGATAAGCACTGTCTGGGAAACCAGAGGGCAGTATGAGGTAGCATACGGGAAGATCTACCAACAATTGACATTTGCAAATGTTGTGCTGATTTTCTTCTACAGATTTGGTGCTGTAGTCTTTATGTCTAGCAGGGAAAATGATCGAAAATGGAAAATTGCAAATTAATGAATGATGTTGGGATCATGGACCTTCTGTCCCAGGAAGGCTTGAGCGTGGACTCTGACGCATTTCTTAACAATGATACATACCGGTCAAAGCTTATGGAAGATTTGCATCAACCCCTCAGGAATGGAGCCGTAGAGACCCAAGAGCAGCAAGTAATAGCTGTTAAAATCTTGCACAGAAACCTTTGTAGGACAGTTGTTGCTTACCGAAGCTGGTCTGAATCTGCCGACTGGGGCTCTCCAGAACAAGGGGGGGGGGGAACAATTGTGGACACATTGACCCCACTGAGGATGGCTCGTCTATAAAGGGAATAAAAAGACGTAGGCAAGCCCGTATAGCCGTAAGAAATGGATAGATTTGAGAAAGAGCGAATCAAGGGGAATCTAGTGCTTATGGAAAAACGTTTGATTCTAGATGATGATTTTCTAAAGCTGTCTATTCAAAGGAAGATATTTTCTCAGGGAATGCTTGTCGATATAATGAAAATGATTCTCCATCATTAGACTATTGCATGAAGCTTTTACGTCGTGGTCCAAATGCATTTACACAATTTATTGATATATTAATCATTACACAGCAAAATGATATTATGGATATGCTTTTAAACACTAGTTTAGAAATTTGGGACTTTTTTTCATGAGAAAAGATGATGTTTAAGGATGATTTACTCCTCTCTCTCCCTCTCTCTCTATCCCACTCAATTTGTTGTTGTTGGTAGCTCAGTTTCATTGTGGCAGTGAGAGTGTCAACACATGAAAAAATTTTCCATACCTGTCCACTATGCATGCACACACTGGGCAGCTGGTCATCATGTGAGAATTGCACAATGATTGATGAGTATGTTGAAAATTGTAGGTTATGCAACCCGTGTAAATTGCATAGAGGATATGCTGTACAAATTAAAGGTTGTAATTCCTGTCTTGAAGAGGTGTGTGACTCTCATCCTAGAGAGCACCTATGCTCCGATTGCCACTATGATAAATGTAATCAATGGGAGAATACATATCCTGGTATGATTGGAAAGAATCTTAAGCGTGATTTTAGTTTCTTGCTCCGAGATTGGTATCGTCGCGGTTTTTGATTGTTCTGGGAGGAGGAGCCGGGTCAGCGATTAAACTGTTGGAACAACAAAAGAATATGGTTTCTACGTCATCGTTGTAAAGACAATGGGTATTATGATTACCCACAGATTTTTATTTGGCTGTGACGGAATGTGATTCGCCACTTGAGAGCACTGTTTGTGACATTGCTTCAAATAAGCAAATTGAAACATGTGAATTCTATACAATTAATGAGAATAGTATCATTGACTATACAAAGAAATATAATAAGAGTGAAGTTACACTCTACTGTAGAAAATGTGACCCTGACATTGCAGCACATCAGGATCAGTATACTGTGAATTCAGATAATCTACCTGCATTAGTTGTTCTCGACAAATACCTAGTAGAAGATGAAATCTAAAGAGTAGAAAAGTCGTTTTTATTATGTATTTTTTTTTTCATTTATTAATAAACAATTTAACATAAATTTTTAGAAAAATTTATTAGTAGGGCACTAAAATAAAAATTAAAAAAGCTTGTAAGTATATTTTACACTAGAAAGTCGTTCAATCGAGGTAAGTCAACGTAGATGTCGAGAAACTGCTTGTAGGTATAGCCACAACATCTGAACATGAAAAAAAGTAGTGCATGAAAGCCACATTTCTTAGTCGTTAAATTCTGTATTCTTCGTTGATTTTGAATAATAGTTTTCCCACTGCTTTCAATAAAGTTGTTGATGTATGGTGTGTAGACTTTATACGATAGGCCAAGAGGATCAAAAAATTTAATATTCTTCGCAGTTTGAAAGATGCATAGCCAATGGCATGTCTTCAAAGTCGATGGACTGCTATCAATAATGATTAGGGTATTGTTAACACATGGAATTTTTTCAATGAAGTCCGATGGTATGCAATAGGACTTGTACTGGGACATGTATGGATCTATACTAAATGCGCTGATTATTTAGTTTGTGTTCATGGTGCTAGGGTCAATTAGAACACTGTCGGCGAGTGTGGATTCCCAATAGGTTTCAAATTGACTCAAGGATATTAGCGGGATACTCTCAGTCAAAGCATTAGCAAATGTGCACTCTAAGCATACATTCCTTGTTCGTACTAAGTTCACATCCTGAGTCCCCGATAGCACCCTTTCGGGTCCTCATAGCACCCTTTTCCCCCTTATCGTAATAGCTAATAAATTGTTTGCTATGAGCTGGTGAGAAAGTATTTGAGTTGGATCAGAAAAGCCCAGAACATGCACTTCATCAAATTTTTCTTGAAGCAGGCTAGAAAGGTCAGTGTATGCTTGACCCTATATCTTAAACTTCAAAAGTAAGATTCAGTATTAAGGTAATGAACAATGCTCAAGTGTTTCTGTATTTTCAATGTTATCCGAGTTACTGAATTGAATCTTAGAGGGACCATCCCCTATTTTGAACCAGTGGTGTCAAGTGCGGGGGGGGGGATGCTAAGTTTGATATAACCTAGAAAAAAAATGAAAATTTATAAAGAATTTCCCTCTACGGACGTGTCAGTCTGGGATAATCTGAGTTTCAATTCTGGTGGCTTTCCTGTTTATATCTTCAAAGAAATTTAACCACAATTTGCTGCAAATTGTAAAAAAAAAAAATTGTACATATAATTATTTTTAATCGTTATAAACGTGTGTGGGTGTGTGTGTGTGTGTGTGTGTGTGTGTGTGTGTGTGTGTTTGTGCAAGGCAGAGCAATTTCCACATAAACTTCACTATTTAATGCCCCCCTCCGGCCCGCCGCAGCGGCCCCCACCCTGGCCCCCCACAGCGGTCACCCTCGGTCGCCTCAGCGGCCACCCCCCGGGGGAGGGACCCCATTTCAGATTTAAAATGCTGTAAATAAAAGTGTGATATTATTATTTTAAGTGTGTGTGTAAATATTCTAATAAATGTTGTATTTTTTATAAATAAATTTAAAAAAAAAAAAAAGTGTGTTTATTAAAGTGTTTTTTTCTAGTGCTTATGTAAAATAAATGTTTTTTATTATAAATAAATTTAGAAAAGTGTATTTTTTCGCTTTTTTTTCATGTTCAATGTAGTATTTATAAAGGGCTATTACTTTTATGCGTATAATAAAAGAAAATATGATTCTTTATTCTTCTTCTTTTTCTCATTATTCTTGAACGGAGTATTAATAGGGAAATTATTTAGTCATTAGACAATTATAGTCTACAGTTAGTTGTCTAGGTGAACTGTTGAAGGGAACATGTATCAATTTAAAACATCATTCAGATTGTTTCTGTGTGGGCCGTCAATGTCAGGCAAAACAACACTCTTAACTAAAATAATTAAAAATTGCGATAAAATGTTTGTGGAAAAGCCGAAAAAAATCTATTATTGTTACATTATTCGGCAGGAGTCATACGATAAAATAAAAACAATTGGCACAGCGGGTTTGGTGCAGATACAATTCATACATTTCGGATTCATGCATCAGAGCGGATACATGCGGATGCATTCATTCATGCACAGCGGGTTTTGTGCAAAGTGAATGGTATTCCACTGTACACTTTATTATTTGACAAAAAATCCTATAGAACTCAGTACGAGTTGACCATGCAATCCCTAGATCATGACTCCCAACTATTTGAAAATGGAATAACCGATTCAATGCTTTCAGAAAATCATGGCGTAACTGTTTTGAACTTGTCGGGGACCCAGTATATGAGCATAGTATGAACAAGGAATGTACGTTTACAGGGTACATTTGCCAATGCTTTGACTGAGAGTATCACGCTAATATCATTGAGTCAATTTGAAACCTATTGGGAAATCACACCCAACGGCAGTGTTCTACTAGACCTAGCACCATGAACACAAACCAAATAATTAGCGCATTTAGTATGGATCCATACATGTCCCAGTACAAGTCCTATTGCATACCATCGGACTTCATTGAAAAAATTCCATGTGTTAACAATACCCTAATCATTATTGATAGCAGTCCATCGACTTTGAAGACATGCCATTGGCTATGCATCTTTCAAACTGCGAAGAATATTAAATTTTTTGATCCTCTTGGCCTATCGTATAAAGTCTACACACCATACATCAACAACTTTATTGAAAGCAGTGGGAAAACTATTATTCAAAATCAACGAAGAATACAGGATTTAACGACTAAGACATGTGGCTTTCGTGCTCTACTTTTGTTCATGTTCAGATGTCGAGGCTATAGCTAGAAGCAGTTTCTTAACATTTACATTAACTTACTTAAATTTAATGAATTTCTAGTTGAATATATACTATCACGTGGGATTAATGTTTTTTATAGTGCCCTACTAATAGATTGTTCAAAAAATATACGTGAATCTATTTATGAATCAAAAAACTGTATATAAATGATAAACACAACTTTTCTACTCTTTAAATTTATTCTTCTACTAGGTGTTTTTCGAGAACAACTAATGCAGGTGGATTATCTGAATTCACAGTATACTGATCCTGATGTGCTGCAATGTCAGGGTCGCATTTTCTACAGTAGAGTGTAACTTCACTCTTATTATATTTCTTTGTGTAGTCAATGATACTATTCTCATTAATTGTATAGAATTCACATGTTTCAATTTGCTTATTTGAAGCAATGTCACAAACAGTGCTCTCAAGTGGCGAATCACATTCCGTCACAGCCAAATAAAAATCTGTGGGTAATCATAATACCCATTGTCTTTACAACGATGACGTAGAAACCATATTCTTTTGTTGTTCCAACAGTTGAATCGCTGACCCGGCTCCTCCTCCCAGAACAATCAAAAACCGCGACGATACCAATCTCGGAGCAAGAAACTAAAATCACGCTTAAGATTCTTTCCAATCATACCAGGATATGTATTCTCCCACTGATTACATTTATCATAGTGGCAATCGGAGCATAGGTGGCCTCTAGGATGAGAGTCTCACACCTCCTCACGACAGGAATTACAACCTTTAATTTGTACAGCATATCCTCTATGCAATTTACACGGGTTGCATAATCTACACTTTTCATCATACTCATCAATCATTGTGCAATTCTCACATGATGACCAGCTGCCCAGTGTGTGCATGCATAGTGGACATGTATGGAAGATTTTTTCATGTGTTGACACTCTCACTGCCACAACGAAACTGAGCTACCAACAACAACAAATTGAGTGGGATAGAGAGAGAGAGATAGAAAGGAGCAAATCATCCTTGAACATCATCTTTCTCACGAAAAAAAGTCCCAAATTCCTAAGCTAGTGTGTAAAAGCATATCCACAATATCATTTTGCTGTGTCATGATTAATATATCAATAAATAGTTAAATGCATTTGGACCACGACGTAAAAGCTTCATGCAGTAGTCTAATGATGGAGAATCATTTTCATTATATCGACAAGCATTCCCTGAGAAAATATCTTCCTTTGAATAGACAGCTTTAGAAAATCATCATCTAGAATCAAACGTTTTTCCATAAGCACTAGATTCCCCTTGATTCGCTCTTTCTCAAATCTATCCATTTTTTACGGCTATACGGGCTTGCCTACGTCTTTTTATTCCCTTTATAGACGAGCCATCCTCAGTGGGGTCAATGTGTCCACAATTGTTCCCCCCCCCCTTGTTCTGGAGAGCCCCAGCCGGCAGATTCAGACCAGCTTCGGTAAGCAACAATTGTCCTACAAAGGTTTCCGTGCAAGATTTTAACAGCTATTACTTGCTGCTCTTGGATTTCTACGGCTCCATTCCTGAGGGGTTGATGCAAATCTTCCATAAGCTTTGACCGGTATGTATCATTGTTAAGAAATGCGTTAGAGTCCACGCTCAAGCCTTCCTGGGACAGAAGGTCCATGATTCCAACATCATTCATTAATTTGCAATTTTCCATTTTCGATCATTTTCCCTGCTAGACATAAAGACTACAGCACCAAATCTGTAGAAGAAAATCAGCACAACATTTGCAAATGTCAATTGTTGGTAGATCTTCCCGTATGCTACCTCATACTGCCCTCTGGTTTCCCAGACAGTGCTTATCGATTGCGTACAAACTTATGTGCCCAAAGATAACTTTGATATTGTTATTAGACGAACATTACTGAAAGAGTTGGTATGAAACTTAAAAGTATCCAGCTTAGGATTTTCAACCATGGCAATTCTGACGGCGTGTTCTTTATTTCAATCATCAGCATTTGGGGGGGGGGGGAGGGGGGAAGCTCAAGGTTTCTAATATCCCCATAAATTCGTCTTCACAATAAACTTTTACTATTAAGTTAAACCTATGTAATAGTTATTGCTGAAAAACCTTTGAATAAAAGATTTTCCCACCACCATTTTTTTTAACATGAGTTTTTAAACTCGGTTTCTATGGGCTATGGTTCCCTCTTAACTAGCTTGTAGCTATTGTTACAACCATGAAAAAACAGGAAATTTGAGAAAAGAGCCAACCCTCTATTTACGTTAAGATCCTAACAATATAAAAGAAAACTGATGCTATCGGTCAATTGAACTTGCTTACACAAGGTAATGGAGCATAAATCTTTTTTCTTTTTTCGTTTTCGAAAACCGTCTTAAAACGTAAAATTTGGTAATTGAAAATAGCGTCTGTTACTTTTTTTTAAAGACACTCAATATCCGTTGAAAAGCGCCCAGGCTTTCTCATATTTAGTGATCTAGTAATTTAGGCAGGAATTTATCTATTTCAGGGATCTAGGCAGTGTTTCCTCTTTTCTTTTCAAACAATCTATGAAATTATAGCGGTTTTCGGTAGAAAATCGGCAGTTGGCTCTCAGCCTGAGAGTCATCTATTGGCTTTCGTCCAAAAATAGTTTTGGTATCTTTTTATTTTGTCTGGAGGTGGATTGAGAATTCGGTAGATCTGTTGACAAATCAGTTGAAGTGGAAATACTGAATTTTAACAAGCAGCTCAAGACCAATGGGCTGCGATGTCCCATCGATTAATTCTCCATCATAAATTAGGTTTTTAGTGAAACTACCACTCTTAATTTTATACAAAAAAATAAATTTTAGGAACAGGACATTTTGAACAGGAGAAAAACAGATTTTTAATGTTTAGTGCATAATTATGCGCAGTCTTTGTGCATAATTAAATAAAAAACAAGTTTTCTATACTGAAAGTAAGGAGCGACATTAAAACTTAAAACGAACAGAAATTATTCCGTATATGAAAGGGGCTGTCCTCTCCTCAATGCCTTGCTCTTTACGCTGAAGTTTTTTATTGTTTTAAAAAATAAAGTTGTGAGACAGAGTCAAAATTTAGTTTAAAGAGCGAGGCGTTAAAGAGGGGACAGCCCCTTTCTTATACGGAATAATTTCTGTTAGTTTCGAGTTTTAATGTCACTCCTTACTTTCAGTTAAAAAAAATTTTTTTTTAATTTAATTTCTGATGGTTTTTTAGTTAATGCGGCTTTTATTTTGGCTCACCGTCATTGAATAAGTAAACAAAATTTGCATAAAAATTTTACTTTTCTTTTGCTAAATGGCTGTCTCTAAATTTGGTTCTGACCTAATTTACAAATTAACTTACGTAACGAACTTCTATATTCGTATATTTTTCTTCCGGGAAAAATACAAATCTGCAGATATTTGCAGATATGAGCTTCAAACCTATTTAATAGGGTTTTCTGATACGCTGAATCTGACGGTGTGATTTTCATTAAAATTCTTTCACTTGTAGGAGATGTTTTCTCCCTCTTTAAAAAATCAAGTAAATTTTCTCAGGCTCATAGCCTTTGATGAGTAATACTAAACTTAATAAAATTTATATATTTAGAATTAGCATTATAAGCCCATTCTTTTCATACATTTATTGAAATAGAAATTTGGTTTTTAAAAGTTTCGATTACTATTGAGCCGTGTCGCTTGTTTTTTTTTTTATTACGTATATGTTATTACGTATATAAGGGGGTTCTTCTCTTAGTCAATACCACGCTCTTTACGTTAAAAGTTAAAAAAATCTTTTAATTCACAAACCCCTGAATCACAAAGGCCGTTTAATTAGAATAGATAGCTCTTTTGAAAGCACTAACAAAAACTGTAGCGTAAAGAGCGAGGTATTGACTTGGGGGCGAACCCCCTCATATACGTAATAAGTTCTGCTCGTTTTAAGTTCTAATGTTGCTTCTTACTTTCAGTTGAAAAAACTTGTTTTTTTTTTTTTATTTCTGATCGTTTTTTAAATAATGCTTAGAAATCCGACGCCCCCTTCATAGAAATGTCCCTTACCCCAAAGAAACATCCTCCACGGAAAAATTCTCCTGAGTAACCCCCTCCTCCAGCCCCCCCCCCACCAGAAAAAAATCCTTCCTGAAAATGTCTGTATACTTCCCAAAAACCAATACAATATGAAGGCAAAGGGTAAAGTTCATAACTTGCAGCCCTTCCCCTGGGAACTGTGGGGGATTAAGTCATCCTAAAAGACATATTTATTAGATTTTCGACAATGCTGAAAGAAATGGCTATCTCAAAATTTTAATTGGGTGACTTTGAGAAAAAATGAGCGTGGGAGGGGGTCTAGTTGCCCTCCATTTTTTTGGTCACTTAAAAAGGGCACTAGAAATTTTAATTTTTGTTCCAATGAGCCCTCTCGCGATATTATGGGACCACTGGGTCAATACGATTACCCCTGGGGAAAAGAAAAAAAACAACAAAAAAACAAATAAACACGCATCCGTGATCTTTCTCCTGGCCAAAAAATGGAAAATTCCACATTTTTGTCAATAGGAGCTTGAAACCGCCAAAGTAGGGTTCTCTGATACGCTGAATATGATGGTGTGATTTTCATTAAGGTTCTATACCTTTTAAGGGGGTCTTTCCCCCTTTTTTCGAAAATCAGCCAAATTTTCTCAGGCGCGTAACTTTTGATATGTAAGATTAAACTTGATGAAACTTATATATTTTAAATCAGGATTAAAATATGATTCTTTTGATGTCTGTATTGGTATCAAAATTCCGTTTTTTAGAGTTTCGGTTACTATTGAGCCGGGTCGCTCCTTACTTACAGTTCGTTACCACGAACTGTTTGATTGTGTTCATGGGGAGGGAATAACTACTTCCTCCTGCACCCTTCTCACTCCTCCAATTGGTTATTATGTTACTGTGTATTAACCTAGTTTTTTGCCACATAAGGTACCATAAAAAACAGATATTTATTTGCTTTTTACATACAATAGATCATAAGAAAAGAATAGGTTCTCATTCGTAGTAAAATTCGAGAAACAATAATAAATAATAAAAAAAGAACTAAAAAAAAAATCTAAACAATGAGACGCAAGAATGTGGTAAAAAAAAACCTTAAGTTTGGCATTTTAGTAAAGTAGACTCAGAAATGAGTAAAAAAAACGATAAAATTATGCAATCCCTACTTTCATTTTAAACTACCTTACCCGTCTCGCATTGCTGTGATTTCAAAAGAAAGAAAATTGAAGAAAAATTTCCTCGCAGAAAATTCCCCCTGCGGAAAAATCCCCTCCACGGATAATTCACCCGCGCCGACCTCTCCCCCCCAGTATTAAAAACGGGATTTGTTAAGAAGAAGAAGAAGGAATAATTTCAACACCCTAATGTGATTTCAATCTGTTTCTTCGTAACAATGCGCATGTGTTGGAAAAAAACTTTAAGGTTTTGGCTTATTGCTTGTAAGGATTTTGCTTACAACTTGAAAAAATTTCAAGCATAAAACCTATTGCCCTTTCAGGTTCAGGTTCATTTATTATTCAATCTTACATAATGACACTAAATATATACAGATATCTGGCAGTGAGACAAGCTCGTTTTGCACAGATAAAAAAAGAAAAACAATAAAGAAATATACGGATTTTCATTCAAAATGGTAGACTTCACAAACAAATATAAATAAATCAATAAATGTAAGGTTAATTACTCACCACATCACGGCAGACACCCACCCGACGATACATAAACAACTCTCAACCAGCAATGGGACAAGAAGAAGGATATCAAGATCAGAGAGATATCGAAAAATAAGAACAGAGAAACAACAAAACAAAAAAAAAAAAAAAAAAAATGAATAATCTATTATACGAATAAAAAATGTCCAAAAGTAATTTTTTTATTTTTTTTTTTAAAATTCCAATCGACACATCAAAATCAAAAATAAATTCATATTGGTTCCACGCGGCCACCACACTATTTCGTAGAGAAAACCGGGACCTCTCTGAAATTATCAACGGCTGGCGTAGTTTGCGTATGCTGCGAGCTAGATGAGAAGATGGCGGAGCAACTGTGAACAAATCAAAAGAAAAGAAATATCTGGGCAGTGACAGGAGATTATGATTAACCTTGAATAATATCGAGTTAAAAGTAACTGCAAGTTCAACAGGAAGAATATTCAATAAACAATACAAACTCTTTGTAGAAGACTTACTGGGGAAAGACGCTGGGGAAGGAAGATAACTTTTTAAAATACGAAGCGCCTTATTTTGTTGCCTCTGAAGCGGAATTAAATGGGATCTGAAAGTATTCAAGTAAATAAGTGGGCAATAATTTAGATAAGAATGAACAAGAGCGAAATAAATAGAACGCATAGCTTCGATTGGCAAAATGAATTTCATACGTTGCATAATACCCACGTTCCTTCCAAGCTTCAATCTTATACCATTTATATGCGGCTTCCAACTCAAATTTGAGTCAACCAGCACACCAAGGTAACGAATAATTTCAACACGTGATATATCCATACCTGGAACAGATGACTTAATCAACTTCAGACATGGAAGTGCCCGTGACGTACGCGAAAATACCATAAACTTTGTTTTTGAAGTGTTCAGAGCTAGCCTATTTGCCGTAAACCATGCTACTAGTCTATCGAATACTAGACTTAAATTATGTTTGACACGATCTTCATTGATTCCAGAGACACTACAGGCTGTGTCATCTGCGAAGAGAACGGTCAGCCCTAGGTCCTCAACTGAATTACTAATATCGTTAATATAAATTAGAAACAACAGAGGGCCGAGAATTGAACCTTGGGGCACTCCAACTTTATTTTACTGGTTTGAAGACGTTGATATAACATCGCCCCCATCAATACACTGGACTCTATCGCTTAAATATGACAATATTATCGATTTAGCCGGACCACGTATACCACAATTAGACAATTTTTCATTTAAAATCATGTGACAAATAGTGTCAAACGCTTTCCGTATATCCACGAATATAGAAGCTGGAATTTCACCCTTATCCAAGGCATCATGAATAAACTGGGTTACTGCCAAAATAGCAAGCTCTGTAGAATGTCCTTTTCGAAACCCGAATTGGGACTTACTGAAAAAACTATTCTTGTCAAGAAAATTTACAATCCTCACGTACAAACAACGTTCAATAATTTTTCCGAAAGCAGATAGAATAGATATGGGCCTATAGTTGGACGGATCTTTTATATCTCCCCCTTTGTGTAGTGCAATGACACGGGCGGACTTCATACATGAAGGAAAGATACCATTCTTGAAACAAAGATTAATTATGTGCACAAGAAAATTTACTATACTAGGCATAATCGATTTAAGCAAGTTCGTAGAAGATCCGTCGATTCCTTCTGAGTGTCCATTTTTGAGTTGATGAAATACAAGCATCAATTCAGCAGACGAGACTGGAGTGAGGAATATGGATCGGTCAGTAGAAGAGGGTAGAAAACTTTTGAAATCAGCAGAATTTGGCGTTGATTTTTGGGATGCCTCTTCCGACGTCTTTTCACCTATTTTAGCGAAGTGCGTGTTGAGCATGTTGGCGACGTTAAGTTTTCCTTTAACAGCTGTATCACCACCTGGGGGCATCATTTCGTCCGGAAAAGAATTTAACTTTTTTTTGCCGATACAATCGTTTATTAATGTCCATACCTTCTTAGGAGATCCATGCGCGCTATTGAATGCCTTCAAATAGTAGAGTTGTTTAGCAGACCTGAGAGCTTTGGTTAAGCAATTTCTGTAAGCTTTAAAAAAGGCTTGATTTGTTTCATCGGGATTCGATAGATATATTTTATACAGCCTGTTATTTGATTGGATCGACCTTAGTAGTCCTCGTGTAACCCAAGGCTTTTTAGATCTGTTGTAACGTCTTAGACGGGTTGAAGACATCGGACAAGCCACATTTAGTGCTGTGGTAAATTCGTTGACAAAATACTGTGAAGCTTGATTTACATCCTCGCAGTCTAAGCACGGAGAGGGGTCAATTTTAAGCAGCAGTTCATTCAACCGCTGAACAGATGTAGCATCAAGCCTTCTAGTTGTTTTGATCGGAGTCGCCGTTTGTCGCCCAGTTTTTATCTCCATCAAAAGCATAAAGTGGTCTGACGTGTCATCGATAATAATATGACACGAATCAAATTCCATATTCAGAAAAATATTGTCGATTACCGTTGCTGTCGAGCTTACAACTCGAGTTGGAATACGACAAGCTGGGAGAAGCCCCAGCGAAAGAAAAGTGTCAGAAAATCAACAGCTGAAGGCGAATATTGTGTAGATGAAAGATCATGACCAGCATTACTTATATCAATATTAAAATCCCCAATGTACATAATCTTCCGACTTCGCTCGATTGCGATCGAAGAAAACGCTTCCAGCTTACTTATGAAATGTTGCACCGAAGAGCTAGGCGGTCTGTAAAACAAACAACACAACACTTTTTCACTACCAAAATCAAGCTCGACAACCAAAAATTCAAACAACATTTCTTCATACATAGAATCAAAATCCGAAACAATCCTGTAAGTAATATCATTATGAATAAAAAAACCAAGGCCTCCTCTCGATCTGTCATTCCTAGTCTTAGAAATAAAATTGTAACCTTTAATATTCGCTTGGTGACTAGTTGACTCATTTAAGAAAGTCTCACATACAGCTAATAAATCAACTCGGTAGCATGGAAGGAACGAAGATAAATGGTCCAAACTACTCATCAACCCGCAACAGTTTAAACTCGCCAGCCTCACACTACCAGGAGAAACATGTCCGTTAATCTCATTAGGGAGTAAATATTTGTTAATAGGGAGGGATCTAATAGAATTATCATATTCATCATCCAAAAAACCACAATCTGCAGAAATTTTTATTAAATCTAATGGGTCTCTCTCAAAATCTCTCAACCCACTCGATGCCCCATCACCAGTAGAATTAATCATAATCATTTTGACTTACCAAACCGTCTGGTGGGAGTCTGTAGTGATGCGGCAATAAATCATCAACCAAACCTTGATGTGGAAGAGTACGGCACGTCTTGTGAAATATCTGATCTTCAACTGAAAAAAACACACCAACAAAAAACACAACCTTTTTTCTAGGCCTTTGTAAAATATAAAAAAAGAATAGCGACGATGAAGCATAATCTGGCATGGCAGACTTAACAAGTCGAAGTCGCATTGAGCACTGAACACAATAAGAAAGAAAAAAACAAAGAAAATAAAAAAAACAACACTGACTAGTGGTCATTTTCCCAATCATGACACACACCAACAAAATGACCTTGTTTTATCTCTCGATCGCGGACGTAATTCATTAAACAAATAAAACAAGTAATGGTCCGCGTATACACTACAAACACACTAATTAATCATGTCCCAGTTAGAAGAATCACTTTTTTTCACTTCTAGCCATAAATTAATACCCCTGTGACGCAGTCTGGATGAAACGATATGTTTCGACTCTTTCATTTCTTGTGCTTTCGAGAGTAGGGAGTTTCGAATCATGTTGAGAGCAGGGGGCAGGTCTGTAGAGATTATAATCCCACTACCTCTTAGCTTTTTAACATTGTTCATGATCGACTGGACATCACTCTCCGAGCTTAGTGAAATAAATACGGGGGACTCCTTGCGTCGGCTATTTTGCTTGCTGCGCCTATTTGTGATGTTTGCAGCCTTTGAAGAAATCCGATAGCACTTAGTCATAGATATGTCACTAGTTACACCCAGCTTTTCGCTAACTAATTTAATGACGCTATCTTCAACTTTCTTGTTAGGCTCTTCTGCCGGTAAACCATGCACAATAAGGTTCAGACGGCGATCTTTCACGTCGATAAGTAGTAGCTGTTTTTCCAGGGCCTGGTACTTGTCGACATACTCGACGATAGTTTTCTCAAAGTTATTAAGCCTCACATCTCGGCCGGCAGCCTCTGTTCTCAGCGACGCGATCTCAGAAGTAATTCCGTCAAGCTTATTATTTAATTCTGTCTGCGTAGCAATAATAGAATCTAGTTTTCCGCTCAAAACTTTTCTGAACTCGTCGAACGATTTTTGCGTAACATTAGCCATGATAAATCTCGATTATAAATCCGCTTCGGGAGGATTGGGGATTAGCAGTTCATTCGAAATAGCATCAAAAGGGACTTACTGGCAAGGGGGTGTGTGAATACCCCCCGCTAACCAAATATAACACGATTAAATCAGCTCTTGACTCCTACAGGCAATGCATCAAACAGGTTTGGTCAATTAACTATAAATAATTCAAGTTCAAAAATGTTGATTATGATAAGTCCATAGGGAATCACAATTGAGTCTTACTGTATAATGAGATTATATCCAGACTTGATTCAGTTGACTATGATAGGTCCGTAGGGAATCACAATTGGGTCTTATTGCATAATGAGATTATATCCAGACTATATCCAACAGAGGTGTTTACAGTATGAACTCCCAAACAAAACTAAAAAAAAAAATAGAAAACCTTTAAGAAAACTTAAAGAAAAACCTTTAAGTATTTCGTCATAAAAACAAAATCCTTAAAGGATTTTTCCAAAATCCTATGTGTCTGAACATAGCATTAGAGGTGGAAAGTGCGCCCGAATTTTACAGTGCAGTGTTGCCACCTTCTTTACTGATTGAAAATAAGCCAAAATTAAAAAGCAGTTTCCAGAACTGAACAGACAATTACGCTGCGATAAAGGGGAGAGGAGAGAAGTAAGCAGAAGAGGGGTGAGAGAGTTGTCTGCAAGAGCCGTGGTACCCTCTGGGCTTGCCCCTTAAATTGCGGGGACAAGGTAGACAGCCTTCAACCATTCCCTTACTTCTCTCGTAAGTAACGACCTGCCTGACCTTGGACTGTGATTTCAGATATGCTTGCGTGATTTGTCGTGGCGATTGCAAATTATCGGTATATATATTTGCCGGTACTGAACTTTGTTGAAACATGCCTAAGGCATCAGGATATTACGAAAGATTCAGTAATCAACACTGGAGCCAAGTTCTATACTCGTGAAACAAATTCGTGAAGCGCATGACGAGCTGAATAATATTGTGGATGCATACGATGAAAATCTGTTGAAAGATAGAAGGTCCAAATTGGCCGTGATGTGCTGTTCAGCGACATGTATGACACGGTGAAAACTCTACGGAACAATAGTGAGTTTAATGTCAGGTTCACGATTTGGAAAATTTCTGAAATACCCCGTATCCCACAGGATGTGATCACATCCATGACGGTCCACGTAAACGAGTGTTCCGAAAAGCTAGAAACAATGATTGATCAATGCAAAGCTGCTCTACCCCAGCTTTCTGACTGGCCCCCGCTCCCAGCACCTGAAAAACTGCTCAATCGGTTGTTCATTAGTGGTTTAGCCCCTGAAAAGACTGAGTTGTGTTCAAATCAGAAACGGTTTATCGAAGAGTTTATTACCCCTGAACATGTGCAGAGGATTCAGCAGACGAAGTCTGGCTTAGTGGCTTATATCAAAACGGACCCTGCTGCTCAAGCCCTAAGTGATTCGTTATCCAAGATATCTGATATTAAAGTGAAATACCAGAAAGAAAAGTTCATGGCTGTTGCAAAATTCGTTCTACCGGGTACTACCCCAGAAGAGATAATTTCCGGTAACCCCAATGTCACAGAAGCTAAAAGATACGGGAATTCACAGACAGTTCGACTTGCGTTTGCTGATGCATCATCACGTGACAGGGCTATACGGCAAGGTATCTATGTTGAGTACACCCATCTCAAAGTAACAGCGTTTAAGAAATCCCAAAAAGGTGCTTCAAGTGTCAGCCGTTCGAACACTTGGCTCGAGAATGCAGCAGCTAACCTTGCTGCCCCCACTGTGCTGGCCCCCATGAATCGACAAGAGAAGCCCCTTGTCAATCGAACAGTGTTAAGTGTGCCCTCTGCCCCAACGGAAAGAACGAGCACCCAAGCTACAGCCTGTTCTGCCCAGCTGTAAGAAAAGCTATGAACAAAGCGCCTCAGCTTCGAAAATGAACAAGCTAAAGGTCTTTTGCCGAAACATCTACATTCCACTAAATTTGTGTGAATTAACGCCGCTGAAAACTATATGCTTGCCCTTTAGTAGAAGCTTAAGATAGTCTAAAAGATCGTTTTCATTACTTCTTTAAAAGATAATAGCTGATCTTTAAGGTCTTAAACATAGTTTAAAAACCGTGCTATTGTATTATCCTAATTGATATATAATTTCTTGTCTTGTTTGTGCCTGATTCTTTCTATTAAGCTCTTGTTTCTGTTTCCTTCAGTCCAGCCGTTTTATATCAAAGCTGTTTAATAAAAAAAGGAGAAAACCCTATTACAAGAAAATGAGATAATAAACTTTTCATTTTATTTTGTTAATTTACTTACATCCAGTCGGTAACTGAGTGGCGACGCAATAAAATCTCTCAGATTTATTATAGCGTAGAGATAGCAAAATTTTGCAATATGTAGCTTTTTGATATATTAGCTTTTTTTTTTTTATTTGCTTTCAAATACATCTTTGTGCTTGCGTATTAATATTTATAATTCAATCGATATCCTTGACATTATAAATATTGGATTAATTTTTAAGATGGTTTATGGGCGATTCTAGAGACTGATGACTTAAGTCACATTTATATTAAATGTCACTGTAAATTAACTAAGTACCTCAAACTGTGCGATCTCCATTAAAAATTTTCCAGCTGCAGCCATGACAGAACAACATTTGAAATCTAATTATAGTGGGAAATCTATATTTTTGAGAGTTTTTTTTTTTACCCTAGGTCCATAGATCAGCATTTTTTGTGCAAAAACAGTAATTTTTCACTTTTTGTCGTATTCATCTATTGTTGTTGACGTTCATGCGGAATGCAAGTTTAATGGCTGCATTGAACTCAGCCGCTGAAACACTATTTTTTTTTATAGAAAAACTTCTTTTTTATCCAACCCCGCGAATCTGTTTTTGCCATTCATGTTGCAAAGGATGAGTAAATTGGTTCTCATGATTCCTGCATACTCAATGAGGTCTGTGTTAGGCGAAAACGAGCTGTTTGAACCAAGGATTACTGTTTATTTAACTTTGTCAAATCTGTCCTTTTTTGTAACTTGCTTAGTGAAACGCCCGATTCAGATTACCCAAGGGTGGCTGTATTCATTATTTTCCATCCAAGTTAAGGATCGGGTATACAAGGTATATAGCGACCCATATAGTTAGAATCTTAATTGCTAATTTAGAATTAGGGTAATAGTGCTTCCCTGTTCTTATAATAAATATTTTCAGTCATTGCAATGAAACACTTATGGTACCCTCGGAATGACCCATGCTCCTTGTAATCTTTCAAGCCTCTCTTATTGAAACTGGCTATTTTTCTATGATTTGGTCTCAGATTTGTGTTGCTTTTCACATCTCATAAAAATAGGAGACGTTTCTTCCAAAGAATGAAATATGTTTTCAAACGCTTTTAATTCTTGTTATACTTTGAGTAGCCATTTAAAATGCTTAGCCTTTTTCAGGTCAAATTTTCAAGAAAACCTTTGGTTTTCCGACGATTTACTATTACATAGCTGGTTTTTTCTCCCCCTTTCCCACTTGCATCTCTCAGTCCTAATTCCGCGGAAAATATGGATGAAAATTCGCAATCTATAAGCAGCAGAAGTTCCCAACCTCATTTGTGTCATTTTCCTTTATTTCTCCGTGCCTTTGAGCCCAAAATTAGATATTTGCATTATAAAGTTATGCTAAAAATTTATATACCTCAAAAATGTCACGGCTGGAAGCAAAAAGCTTCAAGGACTGACTTACTAGCTGCTGAAGACTTCTTGAACAATCATTTTTATATTTAAATTTTTATTTAAATATTATCGGGGTTTGTGTCTCCCTAAAATTGTTTCTCTTATTTCTTCCAGACACGCATATAAAGAGGGGAAAATTGAAAAACATCCTTTTTTGGATCAGCAGCCTGAACCTGTTAAGATGGAGCTTCCATCAGAACTGGTCTGTGGACTTTGCAAGGATTTACTCCAAGATGCAGTTCTAATTCCTTGCTGTGGTGACTCCTATTGTGATGAATGTAAGTGATGTCTTAAATAGAATAACATATTGACCAAATTTTGTGTACCAGTATTATAGCTTCTTAGTGATAGTTTTATTCATGGAAGGAACTAGGTTTTTAAGCCTTGCCTATGTAATATAGCAAAAGTGGCAATTTTATCCTGTTAATATATATAAAGACGGTTATAATTTTTCAAAAATACAAGAAACTTTTTCTAGTAATAATAAAAGTCTAAATATTCCGGCTTCAGCCCAGAAATAAAAAAAAAAAAACAGAGAAGAAAAATCAAAACACACTGATCTAAAATAAGCGAAATATAAAGAACGGGGGGGGGGGAAGAAAAAAAACCTATATAAATGCAAAATGAGAGCAAAAGAAAAGCAAAACTTATGTCTTAACTACTTCCGGTCTTCAACTTTTTAAATGCGTAAGGCAACAAGGCAGGAGCAATCAGAATGCTTTTCTGAGAATTGAATCTAGCTAAATGAGATCATATATGCGCTATGTTAAAATAATTAGAATTAAACACAGGTCGAGAAAACTTTAATGCTGCTAGATTATAATAATTTTGCTAGAATCAATTGTCAGAAAGACATCCTGATTAGCTTCGGCACCCATATGGGGTGGGGGGCTACATCCCCCCTGGCTGAATGATGCTGCCTTATGTTGTATATTTTTGTTATGAGATTTCTATTCTACAGCATTGAACGTGCCGAGTAGACCAGGTAAGCCCCCCCCCTAAAATTCAGCTTATCGGAACTCATGCTGATCAGTACTGCCTTGTTTGCCTCGTACATATGGGATAAATAGGAGGTTGAACAATAGAAGTTATTAAGATCTCGGTTTTTCTTTAATTTTTTTTGTATAGTGTTTTTATTTCTTTTTCTCCCTTGTCTTTATCTTTTGATTCTTGTAGGCAAGTTTGTTCTAATTTTGTTTCTTTTTTCTGTTAATAAAGGCTCACAAGGCCGGCGACCCGGCTCAATGGTAACCGAAACTCTAGAAAACGGTCATTTATGATACCAATAGATATATCAAAAGAATCAGATTTCAATGCTAATTTCAAATATATAACTTTCATTAAGTTTAGTGCTACCCATCAAAAGTTACGCGCCTGAGAAAATTTGGCTGATTTTCAAAAAAAGGGGGATAGACCCCCTAAAAGCTATGGAACCTTAATGAAAATCACACCATCATATTCAGCGTATCAGAGAACCGTACTGTATAGTTTTCAAGCTCATATCTGCCAAAAAATGTGGAATGTTACATGTTTTGTCAGACGAAAGGTCAAGGATGCGTGTTTATTTGTTTTTTTTTTCCCAGGGGTTATCGTATCGACCCAGTGGTCCTAGAATATCGTGGGAGGGCTCATTGGAACGGAAATTAAAAGTTCTAGTTCCCTTTTTAAGTGACCAAAAAAAATGGAGGGCAACTAGGCCCCCTCCCACGCTTATTTTTTTCCCAAAGTCACCTGATCAAAATTTTGAGATAGCCATTTTGTTCAGCATGGTCGAAAATATGATAAATATGTCTTTTAGGGTGACTTAATCTCCCGAAGTTCCCAGAGGGAGGGCTAAAAGTTATGAACTTTACCCAATGTTAACATATAGTATTGGTTATTGAGAAGTATACAGAAGTTTTAAGGAGGTTTTTTTTCTGGTTGGGGGTGGTAAGGGGGGGTCGGTGGTTATGTTGGAGGATCTGTTCATGATGGAAGTTTTCATGGGGGAAGGGAAATTGCCATGAAGGGGGCGCCGGACTTGCCAGCATTATTTATTGGTTATTGGGAAGTATAGAACCATTTTCAGGAAGGATTTTTTCTGGGGGGGGGGGCTAGAGGAGGGGGTTAATCTGGAGAATAGGGCCGTGGAGGATGTTTCTTTGGGGTAAGAGACATTTCTATGAAGGGGGCGCCGGATTTCCAAGCATTAGAAATTAAATCGATTATTAGACGATCAGAAATTAAATAAAAAAAACAAGTTTTTTCAACTGAAATGTAAGAAGGAATATTAGAACTTAAAACGAACAGAAATTATAAAGTATGTGAGGGGGTTCTCCCCCTAGTCAACAACTCGCTCTTTACGCTACAGTTTTTTTTAGTGCTTTCAAAAGAGCTATCTATTCTAATTAAACGGCCTTTGTGATTCAGGGGTTTTGTGAATCAAATTTTTTTTTTACTTTTAACGTAAAGAACGTGGTATTGACAAAGGGGAGAACCCCTTCATATACGTAATAACATATACGTAATAAAAAAAAACAATAAAAAAAGAAGCGATACGGCTCAATAGGAATCGAGACTTTTAAGAACAAAATTTTGATGTCAATAAATGTATCAAGAGAATGTGTTTATAATGCTGATCCTAAATATATAAATGTTATTAAGTTTAGTATTACTCATCAAAGACTACAGGCCTGAGAAATTTTACTCGATTTTTTAAAGAGGGGGGAACATCCCCTACAAGTGAAAGAATTTTAATGAAAATCACACCGTCAGAATTCAGCGTATCAGAAAACCCTATTACATGGGTTTCAAGCTCATATCTGCAAAAATCTGCAACTTTGTATTTTTTGCCAGAAGAAAAATATACGAATATAGAAGTTAGTTACGTAAGTTAATTTGTAAAGACATCCATTTAGCAAAAGAAAAGTAAAATTTTTATGCAAATAAAAGCTGCATTAACTAAAAAACGATCAGAAATTAAATAAAAAAAACAAGTTTTTTAAACTGAAAGTAAGGAGCGACATTAAAACTTAAAACGAACAGAAATTATTCTGTATATGAACGCGGCGGCCCCCTCCTCAACGCCTCGCTCTTTACGCTAAAATTTGAATCTGTCTCACCACTTTATCTTTTAAAACAATAAAAACTTTAGCGTAAAGAGTGAGGCGTTGAGGAGAGAACATTCCCTTTCATATACGGAATAATTTCTGTTCGTTTTAAGTTTTAATGTCGCTCCTTACTTTCAGTTAAAAAAACTTGTTTTTTTTATTTAATTATCGGGAAAGAGAGGCATGTTTGACCTTTAGCGTCAAAAAAGGCCAAGAGCATTCAAGTAAAGCCTTAAGGGAATGCTATGGAGAGCTCAAAACATGATATTTGCATGCTGTTTGTCAATATAGTATATTTCAAGAATGACTCAGAGTATCAAATTAGAGCTTTCAGAGAATGATGAGGGGAATCATCACTTGACCATAAGGCAAAATTCGCATACTACTACTTATACTACTGCTACCGCTACTACTACTACTACTACCGCCACTACTAATAAGGCTACTACAACTATTAACTCTGTTTCAACAACTACCAAGGCTGTGGATATTGAGGTAAAAATTTCAGAAAAAGTTGATAGGGAAGTTGAACTAAAATTTCTCAGGAACAGCTTATAGTATTAACTTGAAGCTTTCAGTGCATGTTGAGAGGAATTTAGAACTAACCAAAGATCACTATTTACATACTGCTACTACTACTACTGCTACATCTGCTGCCGCTAGCCTACTACTACTACGACGACTACAACTGCTACTACGACGACTACTACTAATAATACTCCTCCTACTGTGACTACTACTTTAACTAAGACTGAGGGTATGAAGGAGAAAATTTCAGGGAATATTGAGGGGAAAATTGAACTAAAAAAAAAAACACTGAGTATATGGAGGTTGTTAGAAGGGCATGTGAGCAGTATCTTACAAGCAGCTTGGAATATGAAGTTGAGCCTTACAGGGCTTTTTGTGGGGGATGTTGAACTAACCAAAAGGCAATATTTACATGTTATCATTACTACTTCTATTGTTACTATTACTGCTACAAAGGGTCAATGTGAAAAGAAGGATTGAAAAGATTGATAAGATCTTAGTGACTAAAAGTCGACATAATCATCTCGATAGATTGAATTAAAAAATGTTTGCCATATATGAGACAAAGTCTAAATTTGAGATGAGAGGGGGGGGGGAGGGTGACTATTAAAATCAGAATATACATTTTTTGTTTAGGACGCCAATATTCTTACTTTTTTTTAGACAATGTTTAGAAAATAGTCCTGTGTAGCACTCGGGAATAACTTAGGAAAAAGTTATTTCCTTAAGTGCAGATGCAACCTTTTACTTTCGTGCATTTTTTCTGAATTATTCACTACTATGGCAATTTAGCTCACTTTCATGGAAGTGAAGGACTTGCACAGCTGTCAAGGTGAAATCGAAGTGTCACATTTTGATTGAGATGTCAGAAACATGATTGACCAAAACAATTGACGAGGAACTAATGGATAGCTTCACTTCTCACATCGTGATATCTGGCATATATATTTATTTTGGAATATATTATGCTTACTATCGCGAAGGTAACAGTGAGGTATGAGCATGCAGTGGATATTGGAGTGCTGTAGTCCCTTCATTTCAAGGAATTCTCTATTTCCCATTTGATTTTGGGGTGATCAACTGGGGTGATCAACTACAATTAACTCTGCTACCCCTTTATAAAATAATATCCTTTCAAACTACCCTTTCAGTGATGATGAGACAAATAGAAATATAATGTCAAACATCGTATTCAATATATTGATAAATAGCTTTCAGTTTCGTGAATTTTTTCTTAACTGTTCTATTTATATTACAGTTAGGTCCAAGTTCGCGAAACTGACGGATATTTCCACCATTCGAGGTTCAAATTAAAAGCCACAGTCAACAGCAAATAGTAAAAAGAGAGATGGCAACGACGAAAAGGTAGAAGGAACTAGATCGTTCAGGTCTTAGTAACTAAATCCAAACATATTCTTATCAACACTATACATTAAACTTTTTTCATTGACACTCAAGCTGACGAAATGAAGGACTTACACAGATGTCAAAGTCAAACCGGAATATCACACTTTGATCGAGATGTCAGGAGTCAGCTAGAAAGAACCTTAGATTTATAATTTTAAATAATAAGTCAATGGAAAGAACCAATTATTTAGGCACCAGGGAATAGCTTCACTTCTGACATCGTGATATTTGGCATGCATATTTGTTTAAGAAGATATTATGCTAACTCTCGTGAAGGTAGCAGTGAGGTACCAGCATCCAGGAGATACTAGAGCGTTGTTGTGCGTTCATTTCAAGAAATCCTCTATTTTCCGGTTCATTAACGATGAGATAAATGAAAACATAATGTGAAGCACTAGAATCTACATAATGATAAATATCTTTCAGTATCGTGAATTTCTTCTTAACTGTTCTATTTATATTACAGTTAGGTCCAAGTTCGCAAAACTGACGGATATTTCCACCATTCGAGGTTCAAATTAAAAGCCACAGTCAACAGCGAATAGTAAAAAGAGAGATGGCAACGACGAAAAGGTAGAAGGAACTAGATTGTTCAGCTCTTAGTGACTAAATCCAAACATATTCTTATCAACACTATACATTAAACTTTTTTCATTGAAACTGAAGTTGACGAAATGAAGGACTTACACAGATGTCAAAGTCAAATCGGAATATCACACTTTGATCGAGATGTCAGGAGTCAGCTAGAAAGAACCTTAGATTTATAATTTTAAATAATAAGTCAATGGAAAGAACCAATTATTTAGGCACCTGGGAATAGCTTTACTTCTGACATCGTGATATTTGGCATGTATATTTGTTTAAGAAGATATTATGCTAACTATCGCGAAGGTAGCAGTGAGGTACCAGCATCCAGGAGATACTAGAGCGTTGTTGTGTGTTCATTTCAAGGAATAATCTATTTTCCAGTTCATTAACGATGAGATAAATGAAACCATAATGTGAAGCACTAGAATCTACGTAATGATAAATATCTTTCAGTATCGTGTATTTTTTCTTAACTGTTTTATTTATTTTACAGTTAGGTTCAAGTTCGTGAAACTGACGGATATTTCCACTATTCGAGATTCAAAATAAAAGCCACAGTCAACAGCGAATAGTAAAAAGAGAGATGGCAGCGACGAAAAGGTAGAAGGAACTAGATTGTTCAGCTCTCAGTGACTAAATCCAAACATATTCTTATCAACACTATACATTAAACTATTTTCATTGAAACTCAAGTTGACGAAATGAAGAACTTACACAGATGTCAAAGTCAAATCGGAATATCACACTTTGATCGAGATGTCAGGAGTCAGCTAGAAAGAAAAAGAGATTTATAATTTTAAATAATAAGTCAATGGAAAGAACCAATTATTTAGGCACCAGGGAATAGCTTCACTTCTGACATCGTGATATTTGGCATGTATATTTGTTTAAGAAGATATTATGCTAACTATTGCGAAGGTAGCAGTGAGGTACCAGCATCCGGGAGATACTAGAGCGTTGTTGTGCGTTCATTTCAAGGAATTCTCTATTTTCCAGTTCATTAACGATGATATAATTGAAACTATAATGTGAAGCACTAGAATCTACGTAATGATAAATATCTTTCAGTATCGTGAATTTCTTCTTTACTGTTTTATTTATTTTACAGTTAGGTTCAAGTTCGCGAAACTGACGGATATTTCCACCATTCGAGATTCAAATTAAAAGCCACAGTCAACACCGAATAGTAAAAAGAGAGATGGCAGCGACGAAAAGGTAGAAGGAACTAGATTGTTCAGCTCTCAATGACTAAATCCAAACATATTCTTATCAATACTATACATTAAACTTTTTTCATTGAAACTCAAGTTGACGAAATGAAGGACTTACACAGATGTCGAAGTCAAATCGGAATATTACACTTTGATCGAGATGTAAGGAGTCAGCTAGAAAGAACCTTAGATTTATAATTTTAAATAATAAGTCAATGGAAAGAACCAATTATTTAGGCACCAGGGAATAGCTTCACTTCTGACCTCGTGATATTTGGCATGTATATTTGTTTAAGAAGATATTATGCTAACTATCGCGAAGGTAGCAGTGAGGTACCAGCATCCGGGAGATACTAGAGCGTTGTTGTGCGTTCATTTCAAGGAATTCTCTATTTTCCAGTTCATTAACGATGAGATAAATGAAACCATAATGTGAAGCACTAGAATCGACGTAATGATAAATATCTTTCAGTATCGTCAATTTTTTCTTAACTGTTTTATTTATTTTACAGTTAGGTTCAAGTTCGCGAAACTGACGGATATTTCCACCATTCGAGATTCAAATTAAAAGCCAGAGTCAACAGCGAATAGTAAAAAGAGAGATGGCAGCAACGAAAAGGTAGAAGGAACTAGATTGTTCAGCTCTCAGTGACTAAATCCAAACATATTCTTATCAACACTATACATTAAACTTTTTTCATTGAAACCCAAGTTGACGAAATGAAGGACTTACACAGATGTCAAAGTCAAATCGGAATATCACACTTTGATCGAGATGTCAGGAGTCAGCTAGAAAGAACCTTAGATTTATAATTTTAAATAATAAGTCAATGGAAAGAACCAATTATTTAGGCACCAGGGAATAGCTTCACTTCTGACATCGTGATATTTGGCATGTATATTTGTTTAAGAAGATATTATGATATCTATCGCGAAGGTAGCAGTGAGGTACCAGCATCCAGTAGATACTAGAGTGTTGTTGTGCGTTTATTTCAAGGAATTCTCTATTTTCCAGTTCATTAACGATGAGATAAATGAAACCATAATGTGAAGCACTAGAATCAACTTAATGATAAATATCTTTCAGTATCGTGAATTTTTTCTTAACTGTTTTATTTATTTTACAGTTAGGTTCAAGTTCGCGAAACTGAAGGATATTTCCACCATTCGAGATTCAAATTAAAAGCCACAGTCAACAGCGAATAGTAAAAAGAGAAATGGCAGCAACGAAAAGGTAGAAGGAACTAGATTGTTCAGCTCTCAGTGACTAAATCCAAACATATTCTTATCAACACTATACATTAAACTATTTTCATTGAAACCGAAGTTGACGAAATGAAGGACTTACAAAGATGTCAAAGTCAAATCGGAATATCACACTTTGATCGAGATGTCTGGAGTCAGATAGAAAGAAACTTAGATTTATAATATTAAATAATAAGTCAATGGAAAGAACCAATTATTTAGGCACCTGGGAATAGCTTCACTTCTGACATCGTGATATTTAGCATGCATATTTGTTGAAGAAAATATTATGCTATCTGTCGTGAAGGTAGCAGTAAGGTACCAACATCCGGTAGATACTAGAGCGTTGTTTTGTGTTCATTTCAAGAACTCATCTATTTTCCGGTTCATTAACGATGAGATAAATGAAACCATAATGTGAAGGACTAGAATCGACATAATGATAAATATCTTTCAGTATCGTCAATTTCTTCTTAACTGTTTTATTTATTTTACAGTTAGGTTCAAGTTCGCGAAACTGACGGATATTTCCACTATTCGAGATTCAAAATAAAAGCCACAGTCAACAGCGAATAGTAAAAAGAGAGATGGCAGCGACGAAAAGGTAGAAGGAACTAGATCTTTCAGATCTTAGTGACTAAATCTAAACATATTCTTATCAACACAGTACATTAAACTGTTTTCATTGAAACTCAAGTTGACGAAATGAAGTGCTTGCACAGATGTCAAAGTCAAATCGGAATGTCACACTTTGATCGAGATGTCAGGAGTCAGATAGAAAGAACCTTAGAATTATAATTTTAAATAATAAGTCAATGGAAAGAACCAATTATTTAGGCACCTGGGAATAGCTTTACTTCTAACATCGTGATATTTGGCATGTATATTTGTTTAAGAAGATATTATGCTAACTATCGCGAAGGTACCAGTGAGGTACCAGCATCCGGGAGATACTAGAGTGTTGTTGAGCGTTTATTTCAAGGAATTCTCTATTTTCCAGTTAATTAACGATGAGATAAATGAAACCATAATGTGAAGCACTAGAATCTACTTAATGATAAATATCTTTCAGTATCGTGAATTTTTTCTTAACTGTTTTATTTATTTTACAGTTAGGTTCAAGTTCGCAAAACTGACGGATATTTCCACCATTCGAGGTTCAAATTAAAAGCCACAGTCAACAGCGAATAGTAAAAAGAGAGATGGCAGTGACGAAAAGGTAGAAGGAACTAGATTGTTCAGCTCTCAGTGACTAAATCCAAACATATTCTTATCAACACTATACATTAAACTTTTTTCATTGAAACTCAAGTTGACGAAATGAAGGACTTACACAGATGTCAAAGTCAAATCGGAATATCACACTTTGATCGAGATGTCTGGAGTCAGCTAGAAAGAACCTTATATTTATAATTTTAAATAATAAGTCAATGAAAAGAACCAATTATTTAGGCACCTGGGAATAGCTTCACTTCTGACATCGTAATATTTGGCATGTATATTTGTTTAAGAAAATATTATGCTAACTATCGCGAAGGTAGCAGTGAGGTACCAGCATCCAGGAGATACTAGAGCGTTGTTTTGCGTTCATTTCAAGGAATTCTCTATTTTCCAGTTCATTAACGATGAGATAAATGAAACCATAATGTGAAGCACTAGAATCGACGTAATGATAAATATCTTTCAGTATCGTCAATTTTTTCTTAACTGTTTTATTTATTTTACAGTTAGGTTCAAGTTCGCGAAACTGACGGATATTTCCACCATTCGAGATTCAAATTAAAAGCCACAGTCAACAGCGAATAGTAAAAAGAGAGATGGCAGCAACGAAAAGGTAGAAGGAACTAGATTGTTCAGCTCTCAGTGACTAAATCCAAACATATTCTTATCAACACTATACATTAAACTTTTTTCATTGAAACTCAAGTTGACGAAATGAAGGACTTACAGAGATGTCAAAGTCAAATCGGAATATCACACTTTGATCGAGATGTCAGGAGTCAGCTAGAAAGAACCTTAGAATTATAATTTTAAATAATAAGTCAATGAAAAGAACCAATTATTTAGGCACCTGGGAATAGCTTCACTTCTGACATCGTGATATTTGGCAGGTATATTTGTTGAAGAAGATATTATGCTAACTATCGCGAAGGTAGCAGTGAGGTACCAGCATCCAGGAGATACTAGAGTGTTGTTGAGCGTTTATTTCAAGGAATTCTCTATTTTCCAGTTCATTAACGATGAGATAAATGAAACCATAATGTGAAGCACTAGAATCAACTTAATGATAAATATCTTTCAGTATCGTGAATTTCTTCTTAACTGTTTTATTTATATTACAGTTAGGTCCAAGTTCGCAAAACTGACGGATATTTCCACCATTCGAGGTTCAAATTAAAAGCCACAGTCAACAGCGAATAGTAAAAAGAGAGATGGCAACGACGAAAAGGTAGAAGGAACTAGATCGTTCAGATCTTAGTGACTAAATCTAAACATATTCTTATCAACACTATACATTAAACTATTTTCATTGAAACTGAAGTTGACGAAATGAAGGGCTTACAGAGATGTCAAAGTCAAATCGGAATATCACACTTTGATCGAGATGTCTGGAGTCAGCTAGAAAGAACCTTAGATTTATAATTTTAAATAATAAGTCAATGGAAAGAACCAATTATTTAGGCACCTGGGAATGCTTTACTTCTAACATCGTAATATTTGGCAGGTATATTTGTTGAAGAAAATATTATGCTAACTATCGCGAAGGTAGCAGTGAGGTACCAGCATTCGGGAGATACTAGAGTGTTGTTGAGCTTTTATTTCAAGGAATTCTCTATTTTCCGGTTCATTAACGATGAGATAAATGAAACCATAATGTGAAGGACTAGAATCGACGTAATGATAAATATCTTTCAGTTTCGTCAATTTTTTCTTAACTGTTTTATTTATTTTACAGTTAGGTTCAAGTTCGTGAAACTGACGGATATTTCCACCATTCGAGATTCAAATTAAAAGCCACAGTCAACAGCGAATAGTAAAAAGAGAGATGGCAGCAACGAAAAGGTAGAAGGAACTAGATTGTTCAGCTCTCAGTGACTAAATCCAAACATTTTCTTATCAACACTATACATTAAACTTTTTTCATTGAAACTCAAGTTGACGAAATGAAGTACTTGCACAGATGTCAAAGTCAAATCGGAATGTCACACTTTGATCGAGATGTCAGGAGTCAGCTAGAAAGAACCTTAGAATTATAATTTTAAATAATAAGTCAATGAAAAGAACCAATTATTTAGGCACCTGGGAATAGCTTCACTTCTGACATCGTGATATTTGGCATGTATATTTGTTTAAGAAAATATTATGCTAACTATCACGAAGGTAGCAGTGAGGTACCAGCATCCAGGAGATACTAGAGCGTTGTTGTGCGTTCATTTCAAGGAATTCTCTATTTTCCAGTTCATTAACGATGAGATAAATGAAACCATAATGTGAAGCACTAGAATCAACTTAATGATAAATATCTTTCAGTATCGTGAATTTTTTCTTAAGTGTTTTATTTATTTTACAGTTAGGTTCAAGTTCGCGAAACTGAAGGATAATTTCCACGATTTCTGGATTCGAATCAAAAAACTTCCAATCAAGCAGAAGTGTAACAGGGAAAAGAGAGATGGAATTAGATCGATGAGCTCCTAGTGACTAAATCTAAAAATATTCATATCCATACATTACATTAAAATGTTTGCCTTTTATGGATAGTCACAAGTGGTGATGAGAGGAGGGGGGACTATTTAACTCAGAATGTCCATAGACATCAATATTTTAACTTTTCTTTTTAAAATTGTCTGTAGGAAATCGTTTGGGGTATCAATCAGAAATAACTTGAGGAAAATTTTTTATCTTCGAGTGCAGATTTATGCTTTTATGTTTATTACTATCACAAGTAAGGTAGGTCTTATAGAAATGAAGGACTTGCAGAGTTGTCAAGACAAATTAGAAGCGTCGTATTTTGATCGAGATGTCATGAATAAGACAGACCAAACTGATTGATGAGGAGCCAGTGAATAGTTTCCCCTTTTTGCATCGTGATATTCGGCAAATGTATTTACTTCGTAAACTATTATACTTACTGTCGCAAAGGTAGCACTAAGGCTCGAGCATCCAGTATATACTAACGTACTGCAGTGCCCTAATGTCTAAGAATTCTCTATTATCCATATGATTTCTCTAGGCCTTTTTCAAAATAAGTACTATATTCTTTCAAAGTTTGGGGAAAGAGTCACCAAAGAATTCGATTTTTATTGATAATGTTCAGTTTAACGCCAGTTACTTTTATATTCATGTGATGGTCTTTCGGTATCGTGAATTGATCCTTGATCGTTTGTTAACATTACAATTGAGTTCAATTCACGTAACTGACGGACTTCACCCTCAGCTTCGATGGAATATTCGTTATCTGAAGTCTATAATAGTTCGAAAAAAGAATCAGACTGATAAAATATCGTACAGATCGATGAGTAGCAGGCGTGTAGCTTTATTTCTAAAAATAAAGCTAATCGTGGTTTTTGGCATATATATTTCTTTTACATAATATTATGCTTAAAATTACGAATGTAGTAATCATCTCAAAAATTTAAATTTCCAACATCGTATTTTTGAGTGAAGCAGCCACCAAACAAATCAAATTGTTATTCATGTTCTTCGGTTTGACGGCAACTATTTTCGTTTCTATGCGATGGTCTTCCGGCATCGTGAATTGATTCTGGATGGCTTGTTAATATTACAATTGAGTTCGTTTCACAGAACTGACAGACCTTACCCCCAACTTAAATGGAATATTCGATATCTGTCGCCAAAGACAGTTTTATCAAAGAGTCACAGTGAAAAAAATATCGGAAAGATCGACGAATAGAAGGTGCCCAGCTTTATTTTTATAATCGTGATTTTTAGTGCATATATTTCTTTTACACAATATTATGATCAAAATTACGAATGTAGCAATTACCTTAAAAAATCCAAGCTACCAATATTATACTTTTGAGTGAAGCAGTCACCAAAAAATTTGAATTGTTATTCCTACTGTTCGGTTTGACGCCAGCTACTTTCAGTTTCATACGAAGGTCTTTCGGCATCGTGAATGGATTCTGGATTGTTTGTTAACATTACAATTGAGTTCAATTCACATACCTGACAGACTTTACCCTCAATTTCAATGGAATATATGTTATCTGATGCCGAAGATAGTTTGACCAGAGTCACAGCGATAAAAGTATTCAAAAAATCGATGAATAGCAGGCGCGTAGCTTTGTTTCTATAATCGTGATTTTTTGCATATATATTTCTTTTATATAATATTATGCTTAAAATTACGAATGTAGTAATTATCTCACAAATCCAAATTTATGATATTGTATTTTTGAGGGAAGCAGTGACCAAAGAATTCGACTTTTCATTCACATTGACGCCAGCTACTTTCATTTTCATGCGAAGGTCTGTCGGCATCATGAATTGATTCTGGATTGTTTGTTAGCATTACAATTGAGTTCAATTCACATAACTGACAGACTTTACCCTCAATTTCGACGAAATATTTGTTATTTGAAGCCAAAAACAGTTTGATCAAAGAGTCAGAGTGAAAAAAAATCGGACAGACCGATGAATAGCAGGCGAGTAGCTTCGTTTCTGCAATCTCGAAGTTTAATATATATATTTGTTTTAGATAATATTATCATTAAAATTATAGATTTAGTACTTATTTTAAACAGTATAAATTTCCAGTAATACATTTTCGAGTTAAGCAGCCACGAAAGAATTCGATATTTATTTTTATTTACGATTCGACACCAATTCTTTTGACTACCCTGTGAAGGTCTTTCAGTATCGTGAAATGATTCTTAATTGTTTGTTAACATCACAATTGAGTTCTGTTCACATAACTGAAGGACTCTACCCTTTAACGCGCACAAAAAAGTGCCAGAATTTTTTTTTTGATCTCCCCAAAACTTATATCTTCATACGTATTGGCCAAGAGAGCCCCAATGCAGAAAGAGAAATAGGAAATCAAGGGCTTTCCCAAAAATGGTCCCAAACAAAGGGTCAAAACTTCTTCTCATTTACTTAATGCTTAAAACCGTAAGTCTCTGGATCCAGGAGACCACAGTATAATTAGTAAAATTAATTCGGAGTGTATCCCCCCCCCAAAAAAAATGAAGGTCATAATTGACATGTTTTTTTCAAGTGGCTTAAAACTGATATGCTTAAGTCCTTTGGACTTGAGGTCCACATGCACAAGAAAGGGTTGGACAGAAAATTTAACACCCAAAATTTGGGCCCATAAGGTGGCCGAAAATCTTTTTGTAGCTGGGGGAACAGATCCTCTAATTAAGGGGCTTGAAATAGCTCTAAAGAGGTTTTTCTGAATGACTTTAAACTTCAAAGAACTGTTGCCTGGGTTAAGGAGACTAAATATTTTGCTGAGAGGGAGAAAAGTGTTAAGGTGTCTGGGATAGGTCCGAATATCTTTTTGTCTCTGATTTTTTAGAAACTCACAGCCGTGAGCTCCGTGCCTAGTGGGAGCCTAACTTCAAAAATTATTTGGGGCACGGTCCCTTAAAATTGCGTGCTACTATATATCGCATTGCACATAAATCAATAAAGTCTAAAATGCATTTTCTCATTCGAATGAAGTTTTCAACACGTTGCCTGCAATAATCGTTCATTTTATATGCCAATTGTATACATTAGGGATTAAATCTATCCCCCTCCCTCCATCCTCTGTATATAATCAGAACAATACAACGGCTATAGATAAATTTGCAATAATAATCTCTCTGACAACTTTTACTGTTTGGCCTTTTGGTCTGGTCAGGGCCAAAATGTTTAGGTAAAGTTTCATTACAATAAAATAGTCTTTATGATTGCTTAAAACTGATTTCACAATTAAAATCACAATATCACAAAAATTAAAGATTAAATTTTAATACTAAGTATTAAAATTAAGAATATCCCAAATGTGCGATTAAATCTTATCAGACCATTAAAAATAGTGAATTATTGCTTTAACTAAGAGTTCCAAAGTAACTTGTGATCTGATCAACCTACAGAGGAAACTAGAGCTGCTCAGGGTCAAGCTTCGTTCCAGAATGGCATAATTAGCACTATAATATGGAAAGTCACGCAGGAAAAAAAAACTAAAGAAACAATAAAGATGAGAACATAAAACTGGTAAATAACAGACGTTCAATTTGAAAAAACTTTTAACTTGAGCAGTAAGTTTACGGTTTCTTTTTTCCAAAAGGCATCATAAAATACAGCAAATCATTTTTCCTAATTAATCAGTTCTAAGGGTGCGTTTGCTTAAAAGAACAAATTGTGAAGCCCTAATTTATTTGATAAATTTTCTATCTTTTATGTCTTTCGAATAATGCGAAAGACATATGTTTGTCTTTCTATATGTGTATTGTTGATTCTTTCTTAGGTTTTACTGTCCCAGTCACAACGAATCAGAGGCAACGCTGTTGCGTTGCCTATTGTAAAGATCCATAAGGCTTCAATGTATTATGTTTTTTTCCGGAACCACTTCACATGGAAGGAATGGTCGTATAAACTTTAGAGGGGGCTCATTTGATTGGGAATTGATAGTTTTAGTGTCATTTTTTAGAGTAAAAATTGATCGAAAGGCAACCAGCCCCTCTCCCACGGCCTTTTTTCCCCCAAAGATATTCGATTGAAATTTTGAGATAGTCATTTTGTTCAAAATGTCATCATTTGAAAAGTGATACTTTACAGCAGCAGGTGTGAATGGTAAGTGTTCGGGGTAGACAAAACTAGCCGTACCGGCTACATTTGATATGAACAGACATTGTCGGAGCTGAGGTAAAGACTCGTCGGATCTAGCTCCATACACGTGTCGAACAGCCTTGTCACCTGCCGCTGTCTTTCTTCACTGAAGAGCAGTAAAACATCTGACTAGCTTCAAAACTTGGCGTCAGCTGTAGTGTTCAGGGCTGAAACTTTAACAACACCATGCAATCGCGAAGTATTGTCATATCCTGAAAAGGCGTGGACGAACAACAGTGACTTTATAACTTCTAACAGTAGCTTCATCTTCAAATAGCAGAGGTCAAAATCCATGCAGAGTCAGCACAAACAGTCTGGATATAAGAAGGTGCTTGATCGGGTTTTGCATAGTTTATCAGCAAGACGAACAAATCGGTACCGTTTCCAATCAAACAAGTCTCTCTCTTCTCGGCTGAAGCAAATACCGTTTTTGTTACTAAAACATCTGTATCCCCTTTGGCTTCTTGTACTTGACACCCGGCTGCAACAAGTTTGTCAGTAATCAGCCTTATGATATTCGAGTTTTTGGCTAAGTTGGAAAGTCTTCTTTTTTCCAACCAAACTTCATGACCGAAGTGAAACTGATGGCTGGGCAATATTTTCCTATTGTTTACTTCCGATGGGCGTGATCTTTGATAGTCGGACCACTTGCATAGCCGTGAAAAATGATATCAGATAATGCAAAATGCTTCGGTAGAAAAGCCGCGTAAGAAGAAGCTACCTATCCGTAAATGGATAGAGTGCCCTATCCTACGGAATGTAGTAGCCAACCACCATCCACAACATAAGAGAATTAAGAAATTAAGAAAATTTTAGATGAAGTGGGGTATTCATATTTTTGGAATGAATGTCAGGGATCGAATTCGGATACAGTGGTTGATAAGGTAAAAGAAAGGTTACACGAGCAAGGAATACAGCAGTGGCAGGCTCGAAAGGAGGCCTCAGGGTCTCTGAGTCCTTATAGCACAGTGAAGGACACGTGGGGGGAAGAAGTTCATTTTAAGTTGGGGTTGAAAGGGGAAGAAATAAAATGGATTTTGAATTTAAGGGGAGGGTCGATTGATATTGGGGAAAGGGAAAGGAAATTTATGGGTCATAGTGTTAACCCAGTCCCTTGTCCGATGTGTGGGGAAGATAATGAGGATATCTTTCATTTTTTGGTAAGAAATTGGCGGATCTGAGAAATGAGTGTTTTTCGTTATTATTGGCAGATAGAAGGCGGGTGGAAGGTATTGTAGGATCACGAGTTAAAATGACATTTAGGAATGTAGCTAAGCATGTTGATGAAGGGCTGATGCATCGTGAAAGATGTATCTCTGAATAAATCTTTTCGTGAAGATTCATATGTAAGTATGTTTTTTCTTTTGAATTTATTTGTGTAATTTTTTTTGTTTTTTGTTGGTTCTGTTATGTTTATGTTCTGTTTTTTTTCCTATGGCCCGATGAGCTTTTTTGGAAATACATACATACATACATACATAGTGGCATATTTGTGTTGGTATTTGGTGAAATTCAGGTTTAAGCTACTTCCATATATGAGCTGCAAGTTCAGCCTTATCTGCCGGGCGCATGGCTTCAGGAGAATTGGATAGGGCAGGTGGGAATGGCGATAGCTCATGTTTGGGCGTATTAGCCAGATACCAGATGTCATTTTCGGTCTCCCCAGATTGAAATTAATAGGAAACGACCTTTCAAATCCAGAAAATATTGTAAAAAAGAAAATTCGAGATTTCCCCCCTTCTTTTACCTAAAAAAGGGGTATTTTCTGCACGGAAAATTTTAAGTGATTCTGGATGTTTTATTAAGCAAATTTGTTACTAAGCAAAAATGTTATCAAGCGAATGTCCTGAACATTTTGGTGTTCATTTGTGCGCAAATTCTGCACGAATTTAAATTTTTCCGATTTTTCATCTTCCTCTGACCTCGCTAAGGATGGAAATGGGTTACTACATGATGGAGTTTTCTATCTTGATGTCATTTTTGGTCTTTCCGGACTTGAGTTAATAGAAAACGACCTTTCAATCCATAAAATATTGCAAAAATCTAAATTCGAGGTGTACCCCCTCCTTACGCCTCTTTTCCCTAAAAAGGGGTATTATTGCATGGACTATTTCAGAAAATTTTGAATATGCTATTAACAAAAATTTTCTGAGCATTTTAGTGTTCATATGTGCGTAAATAATGCATAAATTAAGATTTCAAATTCTCATCCACCTCTGATCTATTTAAGGGTGGAAATAAGGTACTAAATGATGGAATTTCTCAATTCTAATGTCATTTTCAGTTTCTCCAGATTTGAAATAACAGAATATGGCATTTCAATTCAGAAAATTTGCAGAAATTTTACAGATTTTCGATACCCCTGTCCTCCTTTTCCCTGAAAAAAGGGGTATTTCTGCTACGGAAATTTAAACAGATTTGGCATATGTTATTAAGTGAATTTTTCTGAACATTTTACCACCAAAAAACATTTCTATTGTTTAAATGCTGAGGTTTGTCCTTTTTTCTTCTATTTGGCGTTTTACTGGATGTAGTTTACGTAGTTTTACTTTTACTGGACACAATATATTTTATATTCCTTTTTATATATTAATAACACTGAAAAATAAAAATAAAAAACAGTAATATTGTATCTTGAACTGCTTAGATGTCCCGGAACTGATGCCATTAAATATTAAATATTCAATTTGTTTTTATTAGTTCTTTCTTTCCGGTTATTTTGATTATTGTAGTGATTATTTTTTTTACTAAAAATAAAAAAACAGTGAAATTACATCTTGAATTGCTTAGATTTCCAGGAACTGATGCCATTAAATATTGAATATTCAATTTATTTTCATTAGTTCTTTCCGGCTATTTTGATTATTGTAATTATTATTTTTTCGCTGAAAAATAAAAATAAAAAACAATGAAATTACATCTTGAATTGCTTAGATTTCCCGGAACTGATACCATTAAATATTGAATATTAAGTTTATTTTCATTAGTTCCTTTCTGGTTATTTTGATTATTGTAGTGATTATTTTTTCGCTGAAAAATAAAAATAAAAAACAGTGAAATTACATCTTGAATTGCTTAGATTTCCAGGAACTGATACCATTAAATATTGAATTTAAGTTTGATTTTATGTTCATGGAACAATGGGAGGATGGAACAATTAAAATATACCAAATAAATATACCAAATGAAATAGAATACCAAAATGAAACAAGAGAAGCAAATTCAATATTCCTACTCCACACATGCAAAATCGGAAAAAAGAAATTTTACTCTAAATCCCTCTATGAGATTCAATGCATCAGAGAATCCTACTGTAGAAGTTTCAAGCTCCTACATACAAAAATATGGAATTTTGCATTTTTTGCCAAAAGAAATATCATGAATGCGTGTTTTTTTCCAGGGGTGATCGCGTCGAACTAATTGTTCTAGAAGGTTGGGAGAGGGCACATTCGAAAGGAAATTAAAAGTCATACTGCCCTTTTAGACAACCAAAAAGATTGGAGGGCAACTAGCCCCCACTCCCATGCCCCTTTTCCCCCAAAGTTGTCCGATGAAAATTTTGAGATAGCTATTTTGTTAGTATAGTTGAGAAATCCAATAACTATGCCCCTAGAGGTAACATGACCCCTAATAGCCCGTAGGGAAAGGCCTGTAAGTTATAAGATTTGCCCATTGTTTGCGTATTTTATGTGTTATTGGGAAGTATACCTTTTCAGAGGGGGCGAGTTGTGCTTGGGGTAGGTTTCCATGGGGATAAGTTTCTATGGGGAGAGAAATTTCCGAGAGTAAAATTTCCATGGAAAATTTTACACTCGGGGGGTGACAGAAATCCTATACGAAACTATGTTTACTTGTCTTACTTTCTCTTTGCCTGCTCAATTTTGCATGTGGAGATGCAAATTTTAGGTATTTTATTATATAAAAGATATAAAATTTTAGATACAATTTAGATAAAATTTATATATAGATTTAAGGTATTGCAAATTTTAAGTATTTTATTACATAAAAGATACAAAATTCTAGATACAATTTAGATAAAATTTATACATAAATTTAAGGTATTGCAAATTTTACGTATCTTATTATATAAAGGATATAAAATTTTAGATATAATTTAGACAAAATTTATATATAAATTTAAGGCATTGCAAATTTTAGGTATTTTACTATATAAAAGATATAAAATTTTAGATACAATTTAGATAAAATTTATATATAGATTTAAGGTATTGCAAATTTTAGGTATTTTATTATATAAAAGATATAAAATTTTAGATACCATTTAGATAAAATTTATACATAAATTTAAGGCATTGCAAATTTTAGGTATTTTACTATATAAAAGATATAAAATTTTAGATACAATTTAGATAAAATTTATATAGAAATTTAAGGTATTGCAAATTTTAGGTATTTTATTATATAAAAGATATAAAATTTTAGATACCATTTAGATAAAATTTATATATAAATTTAAGGTATTGCAAATTTTAGGTAGCTAATACCGTGGATGACCTTTGAAGAAGGGTATGGGGGATTTAACAATTAAAATAATTGAATATCAAAACGAAACAAGAGAAGCCAATCCGATATTTTTACTTCGACTTATGCCAATTCTTAAAGTACCAAGGACAATGAAAATGAAATTTCTATGAAATGAAAATACTGTTTTAATTATTTCGCTGAAAACTTACACAACCATATTTATCTAAAGAATCGGAAAAAATCTTAAAAATTTAATGGAAATACCTCCTGATGCAGTGATACAATTTTTGCTAGTGACAAGTCTTTATTATTGTAGTTATTATTTTTTGGCTGAAAAATAAAAATAAAAAACAGTGAATTTACATCTTGAATTGCTTAGATTTCCCGGAACTGATACCATTAAATATTGAATATTCAATTTATTTTCATTAGTATCTTCGGGTTATCTTGATTATTGTAGTTATTATTTTTTGTTTGTTGTCAATGATTGGAAAAACTAAAGCAAACTATTCAAGATAAGTTTAGTTTTCAATAAAATGCAAATGACACAATAGTTTTTAGAACTTTTACAGTTAGACGAGGGGAAGGGGGCACTAGTTAAACTCCTGTGTTTAGTAATTTTGTTCGTTTTAAGTGAATTTCGTCGTAATTTTTGTTCGTTTTAAGTGAAATTCGGTTTCATAAATATGAGTTCGTTTAATAAGATCATTTATTTTAATTTCTGTTCATTTTGGGTTTCATTTATTCTTTAATAATCTCTGGTCGTTTTGAGCTTGAATTTATGTAGGGCTTTGTTTCTATTTGTCTTAAGTTTAATATGGCTCTTTACTTTTCATTGAAAAACTTCTTTTCAGGGAAAGTTTTTCTTTCAATAATAAACTTGAAGAGATCAAAGACGAGCTCAGAGCAAAAGAAGCTTGTGAAGACTGACTAGTCTTTAAGACACGAGGCCTTATTTCAGCAGATAGGCTGGGACAACCTTGGAAATTTAACACAAGAGGTGATCCGTCATAAAAAGTTTTAAAAGGGGACAAGGAGATTTTAAATAGCTCTTTTTTTACCAAAAAACGTAATTTTGTTGCCGAATGCTAACATTTTTTAAGTATTGTACGTTTTTGTCTTCCAAGGAAGGGGAACAATGTTTTACGGAAATGCTGCAATATTTAAAAAAAGTACCGTTATAAACCTTTACAGTTTAAAAAAAATTCTCGTTATAAAGTACCGTTTCACAATAGGAGGGGGTTTGTTGCTTAAAAAAGGACTAGGAGACTTTTAATAAATTTTTTCGACAAAAACCTAATTTTATTGCTAAATGCTAACATTTTTTAGTCTTTTTCGTTTTTTTCTTCCAAGAAAGAGGAACAGTATTTGATAACCTAGTTATGCATTTCTATCCATATTTTTTTTTTGTACATTTAATTGACAATAAAAGAATCTGAAATTAGCGTGGAGAAACCTCCGTCAAATGGTTGGTAGTTTTGCTAACTTCCGGCTCAAAGAAGCTTCACTTCTTAAAATAGTTCCGTGTATTTTTTCATATGAGGTACAACAGTGAGGTTCCTAAGAAAGCGGCATTATTTAACCTCGTCATTTTTAACTTCTCCGCAATAATTTTGTGTTTTTCTTACCCAATTCTACTATTCCCTTCTTTTGAATTCCCCTTTCCCCACGATTTGCAGCCCCCCTGAAATAAATTGCTTAGAATATACCCGCTGAACTTGTAATTTGGACACGCTGTCCAACACTACTTTCAAGGATGAAGTGTACATTGCTACATACTGGTCTGACCGTTGGAGGGGGAGGGCCTGAGATTTTCAAAAGGGAAATGGTCTCATTTCTAAATAGACACTTTTTGATGTTATAATATCTTAAAATCCCCCCGAATCCTTATAATAGCCATATTTCTAAAAAAAATAGGGCAGGGGGCTTCCTTCTACTATCTCAATTGTTTACAGGTACAAATAAATAGTTTTCTGCACTTGGCTTGGCAATTGAAGTAAAACTTTTCTTATGTTTCTCTTTTTGTTTTTAGTAGGCTAATTTGTGTTTTTGCTGTTTGCTCTCATATTTATATTTACGCTACGTTGTTCAGGCTAGCTTTTGTTTTTCTTTCATTTTTTTTCCGTTAGTGAAGACTTTCGGATGTGAAGCCGAAAAATTCAGACTTTTATTATTATTTGTACAAAATTGTTTCTTTTTTATAATGTTCACTGTCTTATTAAAATTCTTACCCATTTTCTTTAAGTATTTTCTGTTCATTTTAATTGGCAGTAAGGCTTTTAATCGTACACTAGCCAATTTTTATTTGACGGGCTGCTATTCCAATGCACAGGAACACTAAAAGCCACCACGCGGAAGATTACTACAGGCATTAAAATATACCCTACATTTTTTTTTTTTTACTTTTACATGGATTAATGAATTTTTGAAAAAAGTCAATACCCGTCTCAGATTTTCATATAGTTAGATGATCAAAACATCGGCCAAATGATGAATGTAATGATTGGAGTCGGGCATATAGGTTGAAAATGAGACATGGGCGTAGGCAGCATCTTGTGTAGGGGGGGGCAGCCGCTTCTGTGATGGAGGGGGAAGGGTCTTACTAATACTACCCGAGGTCCTTTGAATATAGGTTTTTAGAAACTAGTCATTCTTTATTTCACTAAAACTCGGCATTTAACATTTTCCATGTTCTACTTTTCCGACAACAGTATAACATAAGAGACCCACTATCCTTCTTCCAATTTCCAGAAAACATTAACACCACAAAAGCGATTTGACACAAATCACATTATGGTTAGATAACAGCTTCTTCTAAGAATTCAACTCAAAAGTTTACAGTTGGGCAAAATTAAATATTAAAATTGATATTGGGGAGACCGGCCCACGTCTATCTAAAGCAAACAGTTTCAATACAAAAACCTATGGGGCTTCTGGTGGATTATAAACGCTCTGACAGATTGCAGTGTATTTTTTTAAAAAGTCTGACCTTAATTAATACTTTCACCAAGAATTTCAGATTGGATCAGGTTTTATGGTTATTAACTCTGGAATTTTGTTCAATTTTGTCTGAAAGCCTACGCCTAATTATGAATACTAGAAAACTCGCGTTGTAAACTCACATTGTATTCTCCTATTATTTGCCTGTTTTTGGCAGCTTCCAAGATATGCCATCTTCACCAGTTTGCTGTTAGTATTTTTTCATCCTGTGGGATAGTGAACTCCCATGTTCGGCCACAATACCCAGAATAAATTCGGTATGCAGTAACAAGGTGTCCAAAAGTGGGCTATGCTTGTAAAAGCTCTGCAAATAGCATATTTAAAGGTTGAAGGCAAGCTTAATACCCAAAACTGTGTTATTTCTGGCGTTGTTTAGTCCTGTCAGAGCAGTAGGTGATCTGAAGTTCTTTTTTTTCTGTTAAATTTCATTCAAGATAAAATGATTAAAAGTAAAACAGAAGAGAAAAGAAAGAAAGGTGGCTGTGATCCAGAAGAAAATAAAATAGAAGTTTTTTCTGTCTTATTCTACAAGAAATCAGTTGGATTCTCTGGAAGTGCCATGGGTGTACCTAGAGGAATGCTGCAAGACTACATAAAAAAAAGTTGAGAAGCTAAATATTCCTCTAAAAAGTCTGGACCTGAATTTCCTTACACCCTGTTACAACCCATGATCAATATTCACAGAGGAACAAGCAAAAAGACTAAAAACTTGCTTGAAAACGATAGCTTATATGCTTTCGACTGTATTCCCCTAGAAGTGTGTAAATTTGCATACACTTCCGCCATTATTAAGAGCATAAAAGTACCGGATAACATAACTGCAAAGGTAGTGGAAACAGTGGAGGAATCAAACAGTTCGTGGTAACGAACTGTAAGTAAGGAGCGACCCGGCTCAATGGTAACCGAAACTCTAGAAAACGGTATTTTGATACAAATAGATACATCAAAGGAATCAAAATTTAATGCTGATTTCAAATATATAAGTTTCATCAAGTTTAATCTGACCCATCAAAAGTTAGGTGCCAGAGAAAATTTGGTTGATTTTCGAAAAAAGGTGGAAAGACCCCCTAAAAATTATAGAACCTTAATGAAAATCACACCATCATATTCCGCGTATCAGAGAACTTTACTGTATAGGTTTCAAGCTCCCATCTACAAAAATGTGGAATTTTGCATTTTTTGCCTGAAGAAAGATCACGGGTGCGTGTTTATTTATTATTTTTTTTTTCCACAGGGGTGATCGTATCAACCCAGTTGTCCTAGAATATCGTAGGAGGGCTCATTGGAATGGAAATTGAAAGTTCTAGTGCCATTTTTAAGTGAACAAAAAAAATGGAGGGCAACTAGGCCCCCTCCCACGCTCATTTTTTTCCCAGAGTCACCTGATCAAAATTTTGAGATAGCCATTTTGTTCAACATGTTCTAAATATTATAAGTATGTCTTTTAGGATGACTTAATCCCCCGACGTTCCCGGGGGGTGGGCTGAATGTTATTAACTTTACCCAATTTTAAAATATAGTATTGGTTATTTGGAAGTATACAGACGTTTTCAGGGGAGATTTTTCCTGGTAGTGGGGGGGGGGAGTGGGTTGGTCGGGGGTTATGTGGGAAGATCTTCCCATGAAGGAAGTTTTCATGGGGGAAGGGACATTGCTATGAAGGGGACGCCGGACTTCCCAGCATTATTTAAAAAAAGATCAGAAATTTAATATAAAAAAAAGTATTTCAACTGCAACAGCAGCAACATCGGAACTTTAAACGAACAGAAAATATTACATATATAATTGGGTTCACCCCCTAGTCAATGCCTCGCTCTTTAAGCCAAAGATTTTTTAGTAGTTTCATAAGAGCTATTTATTCTAATTAACGGCCTTTGGGATTAAGGGTCATTTTTAAAGAATTGGAACACAATTCGAACTTTCGCTTAAAGAGCAAGGTATTGACTAGGGGGCAAACCTCATAATATACGTATTAAAAATATATGAATACAGAAGTTCGTTACGTAAGTTAATTCGTAAGTTACGCATATTTATTACTAATAAAAACGTTCGTAAATAAAATTAAACAAGTTTCGAGAAAGCCATTTAACTAAATAAAAGTAAATTAATACGAAAATTTTGTTTTAATTATTTATGTACGGTGAGCCAAGATCAAACCTGCATTAATTGAAAAACGTTCAAAAATTAAATAAAAAAAACAAGTTTTTTAAACTGAAAGTAAGGAGCGACATTAAAACTTAAAACGAACAGAAATTATTCCGTATATGAAAGAGACTGTCCCCTCCTCAACGCCTCGCTCTTTACGCTAAAGTTTGACTCTGTCTCACAACTTTATTTTTTAAAACAATAAAAAACTTTAGCGTAAAGAACGATTACGCTAAAGTTCTTTATTTTTAGGATAAAAAAAGATAGACTCTGCTAAAAGTGCCTGGATCTCCATGGTAAGATGTCAGTTTCCAAGTGTATATTCGCAAACGTCTTATGTTTGGTCCTTAAACGCATTACTATGCAGTTCATAATTTATTTATTCTAAACAAATTAAAACGGATGGAAATTGAATGTGAAAACAATAGTTTTTACATGAAAGTAAAGATTTTAACATAAAAAAAAAATCTGAAAAAAGGAAATAGATTGTTTAATCTTTTGTTGGATGGAAACAGGGGTTTTTCGGGTGTGTCGGCAGGTGGAATGAGTTGTTGTTTGGAAGGGTTGTTTCGACCCGGAGAAGGGCAAGTGCAAAATTTTTTTATCTCTTTCATTCTGTTCTTTTTTTCTTTTTTTTTTTCCTATGTTTAAGGAGTCACTCTAAGAAAGCAAAAGCCTAGGGAGGGTTAATTGTTATATTATATTGTTTTTTTAGTATTCTCTTTGTGTGTTTTTGTTGTTTTATTAAATTGAAATTGAAATAGCATTGGTCTTTATTATCATGTAAACATAAGTTGTTTTCTTTTATTTATTAAGAAGAAGAAAAATAAATACGTAATAACATATACGTAATAAAAAAAAAAAACAAGCGATACGGCTCAATAGTAATCGAAACTTTTAAAAACCAAATTTCTATGTCAATAAATGTATGAAAAGAATGGGCTTATAATGCTGATTCTAAATATATAAATTTTATTAAGTATAGTATTACTCATCAAAGGCTATGAGCCTGAGAAAATTTACCTGATTTTTTAAAGAGGGGGGAAACATCCCCTACAAGTGAAAGAATTTTAATGAAAATCCCACCGTCAGATTCAGCGTATCAGAAAACCCTATTAAATAGGTTTGAAGCTCATATCTGCAAAAATCTGCAGATTTGTATTTTTTGCCGGAAGAAAAATATACGAATATAGAAGTTCGTTACGTAAGTTAATTTGTAAATTAGGTCAGAACCAAATTTAGAGACAGCCATTTAGCAAAAGAAAAGTAAAATTTTTATGCAAATTTTGTTTACTTATTCAATGACGGTGAGCCAAAATAAAAGCCGCATTAACTAAAAAACCATCAGAAATTAAATAAAAAAAAAGTTTTTTAAACTGAAAGTAAGGAGTGACATTAAAACTCAAAACGAACAGAAATTATTCCGTATAAGAAAGGGGCTGTCCCCTCTTTAACGCCTCGCTCTTTAAACTAAATTTTGACTCTGTCTCACAACTTTATTTTTTAAAACAATAAAAAACTTCAGCGTAAAGAGCGAGGCGTTGAGGAGAGGACAGCCCCTTTCATATACGGAATAATTTCTGTTCGTTTTAAGTTTTAATGTCGCTCCTTACTTTCAGCATAGAAAACTTGTTTTTTATTTAATTATGCACAAAGACTGTGCATAATTATGCACTAAACATTAAAAATCTGTTTTTCTCCTGTTCAAAATGTCCTGTTCCTAAAATTTATTTTTTAGTATAAAATTAAGAGTGGTAGTTTCACTAAAAACTTAATTTATGATGGAGAATTAATCGATGGGACATCGCAGCCCATTGGTCTTGAGCTGCTTGTTAAAATTCAGTATTTCCACTTCAACTGATTTGTCAACAGATCTACCGAATTCTCAATCCACCTCCAGACAAAATAAAAAGATACCAAAACTATTTTTGGACGAAAACCAATAGATGACTCTCAGGCTGAGAGCCAACTGCCGATTTTCTACCGAAAACTGCTAAGATTTCATAGATTGTTTGAAAAGAAAAGAGGAAACACTGCCTAGATCCCTGAAATAGATAAATTCCTGCCTAAATTACTAGATCACTAAATATGAGAAAGCCTGGGCGCTTTTCAACGGATATTGAGTGTCTTTAAAAAAAGTAACAGACGCTATTTTCAATTACCAAATTTTACGTTTTAAGACGGTTTTCGAAAACGAAAAAAGAAAAAAGATTTATGCTCCATTACCTTGTGTAAGCAAGTTCAATTGACCGATAGCATCCGTTTTCTTTTATATTGTTAGGATCTTAACGTAAATAGAGGGTTGGCTCTTTTCTCAATTTTCCTGTTTTTTTCATGGTTGTAACAATAGCTACAAGCTAGTTAAGAGGGAACCATAGCCCATAGAAACCGAGTTTAAAAACTCATGTTAAAAAAAACGGTAGTGGGAAAATCTTTTATTCAAAGGTTTTTCAGCAATAACTATTACATAGGTTTAACTTAATAGTAAAAGTTTATTGTGAAGACGAATTTATGGGGATATTAGAAACCTTGAGCTTCCCCCCCCCCCCCCCCAAATGCTGATGATTGAAATAAAGAACATGCCGTCAGAATTGCCATGGTTGAAAATCCTAAGCTGGATACTTTTAAGTTTCATACCAACTCTTTCGGTAATGTTCGTCTCATAACAATATCAAAGTTATCTTTGGGCACATAAGTTTGTACGCAATCAATAAGCACTGTCTGGGAAACTAGAGGGCAGTATGAGGTAGCATACGGGAAGATCTACCAACAATTGACATTTGCAAATGTTGTGCTGATTTTCTTCTACAGATTTGGTGCTGTAGTCTTTATGTCTAGCAGGGAAAATGATCGAAAATGGAAAATTGCAAATTATTGAATGATGTTGGAATCATGGACCTTCTGTCCCAGGTAGGCTTGAGCGTGGACTCTGACGCATTTCTTAACAATGATACATACCGTTCAAAGATTGTAGAAGATTTGCATCAACCCCTCAGGAATGGAGCCGTAGAAATCCAAGAGCAGCAAGTAATAGCTGTTAAAATCTTGCACGGAAACCTTTGTAGGACAATTGTTGCTTACCGAAGCTGGTCTGAATCTGCCGGCTGGGGCTCTCCAGAACAAGGGGGGGGACAATTGTGGACACATTGATCCCACTGAGGATGGCTCGTCTTTAAAGGGAATAAAAAGACGTAGGCAAGCCCTTATAGCCGTAAAAAATGGATAGATTTGAGGAAGAGCGAATCATGGGGAATCTAGTGCTTATGGAAAAACGTTTGATTCTAGATGATGATTTTCTAAAGCTGTCTATTCAAAGGAAGATATTTTCTCAGGGAATGCTTGTCGATATAATGAAAATGATTCTCCATCATTACACTACTGCATGAAACTTTTACGTTGTGGTCCAAATACATTTCCACAATTTATTGACATATTAATCACGACGTAGCAAAATGATTTTGTGGAAATGCATTAAAAAACGCTTAGAAATTTAGGACTTTTTTCATGAAAAAGATGGCGTTCAAGGATGATTTACTCCTTTCTATCTCTCTCTGTCTATCCCACTCAATTTGTTGTTGTTGGTAGCTCAGTTTCATTGTGGCAGTGAGAGTGTCAACACATGAAAAAATGTTCCATACATGTCCACTATGCATGCACACACTGGGCAGCTGGTCATCATGTGAGAATTGCACAATGATTGATGAGAATGATGAAAAGTGCAGATTATGCAACCCGTGTAAATTGCATAGAGGATATGCTGTACAAATTAAAGGTTGTAATTCCTATCTTGAAGAGGTGTGTGACTTTCATCCTAGAGGGCACCTATGCTCCGATTGCCACTATGATAAATGTAATCAATGGGAGAATACATATCTTGGTATGATTGGAAAGAATCTTAAGCGTGATTTTAGTTTCTTGCTACGAGATTGGTATCGTCGTGGTTTTTTATTGTTCTGGGAGGAGGAGCCGGGTCAGCGATTCAACTGTTTGAACAACAAAAGAATATGGTTTCTACGTCATCGTTGTGAAGACAATGGGTATTATGATTACCCACAGATTTTTATTTGGCTGTGACGGAATGTGATTCGCCACTTGAGAGCACTGTTTGTGACATTGCTTCAAATAAGCAAATTGAAACATGTGGATTCTACAGAATGAATGAGAATAGTATCATTGACTGTACAAAGAGATATGACAAGAGTGAAGTTACACTCTACTGTAGAAAATGTGACCCTGACGTTGCAGCACATCAGGATCAGTATACTGTGAATTGAGATAATTTACCTGTATTAGTTGTTCTCGACAAATACCTAGTAGAAGATGAAATCTAAAGAGTAGAAAAGTCGTTTTTATTATGTATATACATTTTTTTTTTCATTTATTAATAAATAATTTCACATACATTTTTATAAAATTTTATTATTAGGGCACTAAAATAAATATTAAACACGCTTGTAAGTACATTTTCCACAAGGAAGTCGTTCAATCGAGGTAAGTCAACGTAGATGTCTAGAAACTGCTTGTAGATATAACCACAACATCTGAACATGAAAAAGAGTAGTGCATGAAAGCGACATGTCTTAGACGTTAAATCCTGTACTCTTCGTTGATTTTGAATAATAGTTTTTCCATTGCTTTCAATAAAGTTGTTGATGTATGGTGTGTAGACTTTATACGATAGGCCAAGAGGATCAAAAAATTCAATATTCTTCGCTGTTTGAAAGATGCATAGCCAATGGCATGTCTTCAAAGTCGATGGACTGCTATCAACAATGATTAGGGTATTGTTAACACATGGAATTTTTTCAATGAAGTCCGATGGTATGCAATAGGACTTGTACTGGGACATGTATGGATCCATACTAAATGCGCTAATTATTTGGTTTGTGTTCATGGTGCTAGGTCTAGTAGAACACTGCCGTCGGGTGTGATTTCCCAATAGGTTTCAAATTGACTCAATGATATTAGCGTAATACTCTCAGTCAAAGCATCGGCAAATGTACACTCTAAACGTACATTCCCTGTTCGTACTATGCTCATATCCTGGGTCCTCGAAAAGTCCAAAACAATTACGCCATGATTTTTTGAAAATATTGAATCGGTTATTCCATTTTCAAATAGTTGGGAGTCCTGATCTAGGGATTGCATGGTCAACTCGTACAGAGTTCTATAGGATTTTTTGTCAAATGATAAAGTGTACAGTGGAATACCATTCACTTTGCACAAAACCCGCTGTGCATGAATGAATGAATCCGCATGTATCCGCTCTGATGCATGAATCCGAAATGTATGAATTGTATCTGCACCAAACCCGCCGTGCCAATTGCTTTTATTTTATCGTATGACTCCTGCCGAATACTGTAACAATAGTAGATTTTTTCGGCTTTTCCACAAACATTTTATCGCAATTTTTAATGATTTTAGTTAAGAGTGTTGTTTTGCCTGACATTGAGGGCCCACACAGAAACGATCTTAATGGTGTTTTAAATTGATAAATGTTCCCTTCAACAGTTCACCTAGACAACAAACTGTAGACTATAGTTGTCTAATGACTAAATAATTTCCCTATTAATACTCCGTTCAAGAATAATGAGGAGAAGAAGACGAATAAAGAATCATATTTTCTTTTATTATACGCATAAAAGTAATAGCCCTTTATAAATACTACATTGAACATGAAAAAAAAACGAAAAAATACACTTTTTTTAATTTATTTATAATAAAAAACATTTATTTTACATAAGCACTTGAAAAAAACACTTTAATAAACACACTTTTTTTTCTTGTTTTTTTTTTTAATTTATTAATAAAAAATACAACATTTATTAGAATATTTACACACATACTTAAAATAATAATATCACACTTTTATTTACAGCATTTTAAATCTGAAATGGGGTCCCTCCCCCGGGGGGTGGCCGCTGAGGCGGCCGAGGGTGACCGCTGCGGCGGGCCAGGGTGGGGGCCGCTGCGGCGGGCCGGAGGGGGGCATTAAGTGAAGTTTATGTGGAAATTGCTCTGCCTTGCACACACACACACACACATAGACACACACACACACACACACACAGACACACACACACACACACACACACACACACACACACACACACACACACACACACACACACACACACACACACACACACACACACACACACACACACACACACACACACACACACACACACACACACACACACACACACACACACACACACACACACACACACACACACACACACACACACACACACACACACACACACACACACACACACACACACACACACACACACACACACACACACACACACACACACACACACACACACACACACACACACACACACACACACACACACACACACACACACACACACACACACACACACACACACACACACACACACACACACACACACACACACACACACACACACACACACACACACACACACACACACACACACACACACACACACACACACACACACACACACACACACACACACACACACACACACACACACACACACACACACACACACACACACACACACACACACACACACACACACACACACACACACACACACACACACACACACACACACACACACACACACACACACACACACACACACACACACACACACACACACACACACACACACACACACACACACACACACACACACACACACACACACACACACACACACACACACACACACACACACACACACACACACACACACACACACACACACACACACACACACACACACACACACACACACACACACACACACACACACACACACACACACACACACACACACACACACACACACACACACACACACACACACACACACACACACACACACACACACACACACACACACCACGCTCTTTACGTTAAAAGTAAAAAAAAATCTTTTAATTCACAAACCCCTGAATCACAAAGGCCGTTTAATTAGAATAGATAGCTCTTTTGAAAGCACTAACAAAAACTGTAGCGTAAAGAGCGAGGTATTGACTTGGGGGAGAACCCCCTCATATACGTAATAATTTCTGCTCGTTTTAAGTTCTAATATTGCTTCTTACTTTCAGTTGAAAAAACTTGTTTTGTTTTTTTTAATTTCTGATCGTTTTTTAAATAATGCTTGGAAATCCGGCGCCCCCTTCCGAGAAATGTCCCTTACCCCAAAGAAACATCCTCCACGGAAAAATTCTCCTTAGTAACCCCCTCCTCCCGCCCCCCCTCCACCAGAAAAAAAACCTTCCTGAAAATGTATGTATACTTCCCAACAACCAATACAATATTAAGGCAAAGGGTAAAGTTCATAACTTGCAGCCCTTCCCCTGGGAACTGTGGGGGATTAAGTCATCCTAAAAGACATATTTATTAGATTTTCGACAATGCTGAAAAAAATGGCTATCTCAAAATTTTAATTGGGTGACTTTGAGAAAAAAATGAGTGTGGGAAGGGGGATAGTTGCCCTCCATTTTTTGGTCACTTAAAAACGGCACTAGAACTTTTAATTTCCGTTCCAATGAGCCCTCCTACGATATTCTAGGACCACTGGGTCAATACGATTACCCCTGGGGAAAAGAAAAAAAACAACAAAAAAACAAATAAACACGCATCCGTGATCTTTCTCCTGGCCAAAAAATGGAAAATTCCACATTTTTGTCAATAGGAGCTTGAAACCGCCACAGTAGGGTTCTCTGATACGCTGAATATGATGGTGTGATTTTCATTAAGGTTCTATAACTTTTAGGGGGTCTTTCCCCCTTTTTTCGAAAATCAGCCAAATTTTCTCAGGCGCGTAACTTTTGATAGGTAAGATTAAACTCGATGAAACTTATATATTTGAAATCAGGATTAAAATATGATTCTTTTGATGTCTGTATTGGTATCAAAATTCCGTTTTTTAGAGTTTCGGTTACTATTGAGCCGGGTCGCTCCTTACTTACAGTTCGTTACCACGAACTGTTTGATTGTGTTCATGGGGAGGGAATAACTACCTCCTCCTGCACCCTTCTCACTCCTCCAATTGGTTATTATGTTACTGTGTATTAACCTAGTTTTTTGCCACATAAGGTACCATAAAAAACAGATATTTATTTGCTTTTTACATACAATAGATCTTAAGAAAAGAATAGGTTCTCATTCGTAATAAAATTCGAGAAACAATAATAAATAATAAAAAAAGAACTAGAAAAAAAATTCTAAACAATGAGACGCAAGAATGTGGTAAAAAAAAACCTTAAGTTTGGCATTTTAGTAAAGTTGACTCAGAAATGAGTAAAAAAAACAATAAAATTATGCAATCCCTACTTTCATTTTAAACTACTTTACCCGTCGCGCATTGCTGTGATTTCAAAAGAAAGAAAATTGAAGAAAAATTTCCTCGCAGAAAATTCCCCCTGCGGAAAAATCCCCTCCACGGATAATTCACCCGCGCCGACCTCTCCCCCCCCCGTATTAAAAACGGGATTTGTTAAGAAGAAGAAGACGGCATAATTTCAACACCCTAATGTGATTTCAATCTGTTTCTTCGTAACAATGCGCATGTGTTGGAAAAAAACTTTAAGGTTTTGGCTTATTGCTTGTAAGGATTTTGCTTACAACTTGAAAAAATTTCAAGCATAAAACCTATTGCCCTTTAAAGAAAAACCTTTAAGTATTTTGTCATAAAAACAAAATCCTTAAAGGATTTTTCCAAAATCCTATGTGTCTGAACATAGCATTAGAGGTGGAAAGTGCGCCCGAATTTTACAGTGCAGTGTTGCCACCTTCTTTACTGATTGAAAATAAGCCAAAATTCAAAAGTAGTTTCCAGAACTGAACAGGCAATTACGCTGCGATAAAGGGGACAGGAGAGAAGTAAGCAGAAGAGGGGTGAGAGAGTTGTCTGCAAGAGCCGTGGTACCCTCTGGGCTTGCCCCTTAAATTGCGGGGACAAGGTAGACAGCCTTCAACCATTCCCTTACTTCTCTCGTAAGTTACGACCTGCCTGACCTTGGACTTTGATTTCAGATATGCTTGCGCGATTTGTCGTGGCGATGGCAAATTATCGGTATATATATTTGCCGGAACTGAACTTTGTTGAAACATGCCTAAGGCATCAGGATATTACGAAAGATTCAGTAATCAACACTGGAGTCAAGTTCTATACTCGTGAAACAAATTACTGAAGCGCATGACGAGCTGAATAATATTGTGGATGCATACGATGAAAATCTGTTGAAAGATAGAAGGTCCAAATTGGCCGTGATATGCTGTTCAGCGACATGTATGACACGGTGAAAACTTTACGGAACAATAGTGAGTTTAATGTCTGGTTCACGATTTGGAAAATTTCTGAAATACCCCGTATCCCACAGGATGTGATCACATCCATGACGGTCGACGTAAACGAGTGTTTCGAAAAGCTAGAAACAATGATTGATCAAGGCAAAGCTGCTGTATCCCAGCTTTCTGACTGGCCCCCGCTCCCAGCACCTGAAAAACTGCTCAATCGGGTGTTCATTAGTGGTTTAGCCCCTGAAAAGACTGAGTTGTGTTCAAATCAGAAACGGTTTATCGAGAAGTTTATTACCCCTGAACATGTACAGAGGATTCAGCAGACGAGGTCTGGCTTAGTGGCTTATATCAAAACGGACCCTGCTGCTCAAGCCCTAAGTGATTCGTTATCCAAGATATCTGATATTAAAGTGAAATACCAGAAAGAAAAGTTCATGGCTGTTGCAAAATTCGTTCTACCGGGTACTACCCCAGAAGAGATAATTTCCGGTAACCCCAATGTAACAGAAGCTAAAAGATACGGGAATTCACAGACAGTTCGACTTGCGTTTGCTGATGCATCATCACGTGACAGGGCTATACGGCAAGGTATCTATGTTGAGTACACCCATCTCAAAGTACCAGCGTTTAAGAAATCCCAAAGAGGTGCTTCAAGTGTCAGTCGTTCGAACACTTGGCTCGAGAATGCAGCAGCTAACCTTGCTGGCCCCCATGAATCGACAAGAGAAGCCCCGTGTCAATCGAACAGTGTTAAGTGTGCCCTCTGCCCCAACGGAAAGAACGAGCACCCAAGCTACAGCCTGTTCTGCCCAGCTGTAAGAAAAGCTATGAACAAAGCCTCTCAGCTTCGAAAATGAACAAGCTAAAGGTCTTTTGCCGAAACATCTACGGTCATAACGCTGGGAAAATAGACCATCTAAGTGAAATCTGCTCCGATTATAATGTAATTTGTGTGCAGGAGCATCTGCTTACCAAGGACAATTTTGCTCTGTTCCAATCCTTCCCGCGCAAATCCGTTTTCATGCATGAAGCTAAACGACAATTTACGCGGGGAAGACCTAGCGGTGGCACCGCTGTTTTAGTGGACGACCAGATCCCCTGTAGGCTGTATAAGTCCTGCGACTATTGCACTTCTATGGAATTTGTTTGGCCGTCTAACTTTTTCCTCATCAATGTATATCTTCCAATAAACCTAAATAATGATCGTTCTGAGAAACGCTATGCCGAAGCGTGCAGTCGTTTAAGCAGACTCCTGTGTGGAATCGGCAACAGACGTTTTCTAATCTGTGGAGATTTCCAGTGCAACCCATCTGTACCTGGTAAAATAACAGACATTCTTCTAGCAACATTACCATACGGGGTATCTGTTTGTGACAAATATCAGCAGTTTACCTATATACATAATACTGGATGTACGAGTAACATTGACCACGTGGTAACAAACTTCCCACTAATGGAAAGGGTCAGTGTTGATTCCAACTATACCTGCAGTGATCATTTGGGTCTATCCTTCTGTATCCCATTTCAGTCGGCTGCCACCAGAGCAGCTATTACACACTTTACAAAAGCTGAGTGGAAAAAGATAGACACCGTGCTTTATCAATACTCCTGTGACACAATCTTGAGTCAAATTAAAGTGCCGTATCAGCTGTTACTGCACGGTGTACGAGACCCGGTCGCATTAAACTTCTAATGTGAGGAAATTTGCCACACCCTGAGAACCGCAGAAAAGTTAGCCATCCCTAGCCAGAAGGTCCGTTCTGGTTCTCAGAAACCAGGTTGGGACAAGTGTCCTTTGGTAAAACAAGCGAAAAAACGAGCAAAATTGTGGTACAATATTTGGAAAGAGGCCGACAAGCCCCTATCAGGGCGGATATTGCAGTTGTTTCGAAGCACGAAGAAGAATTATCTTAATCTAACTGAACAATTAAAAAGTGAAGAAGCTGATAAAGTTTCTGAACAGGCGGCAAAAGATCCGAATGTAATGTGGAAGCTCTTCAAAAGATCTCAAACTAGTGCTAAAACGTGCTCCTCTGATATCCCGGAGGATGAATGGGTGAAGCATTACTCTGCAATGTTCGGTTCCAAAGACCCTAGCCTGGAGCAGGATAGTGACAAATGTTTAGATGAAAAACTCAAAACCCTATTAAAAGTGCGAAATACCTTTGTCATATCGAAATCGGCTGTAGTGAAAATAGTGAGTAAGTTAAAACGCGGAAAAGCACCTGGTCTTGACGGGATATGTCCGGATAACCTACGGCACGGTACAGATCTATTGTTTGAACACGTTTCTCTCCTGCTCCAGATGTGTGTCGATACTGGGATGGTCCCCGATTCATGTTGCGCCGGAGTACGGTCAAATATCCCCAAATGGGAAAAAACCCAAACCTGTGCACAGGCTACAGACCAATTAACGTGTCTAGTGTTCTAAGTAAAGTTCTGGAGCTACCTCTGCTTCCAGAAATTTCGGGAAAGTGTAGACTAGATTACCGACAGTTCGGGTTCCGCCGAAATCTGAGTTGCACGTTTATGCATAGATTATTAAAGAAAGCTATCGATAAAGCCCATAGACTGGGGTCTTCCCTCTTCATGTACAGTGTAGATATTTCGACTGCCTTTGACTTGGTTGTGCAGTCCCAACTACTTCTAAAGTTACTTGAATGTGGGTTTAGTGCACATGTTGTAGCACTTCTGTCGTATTGGTATTCGAGGAGTTTTGTGAAAGTTAAACTGGCTGGGGGTCTTCTGAGTAAACTGATCAGACTCTTCTGAGATGTTCGACAAGGATCTGTTTTAAGTCCTATCCTGTTTAACACCCTGACATTTGAAATAACAAAAAATATTGCCAGAGGATTTAGCATCAATCTCTGCGACATTAGCCTGCTTTCGTACGCGGATGACCTGCTAATGTTAAGTTGCAATCTTGTTTCTCTGCAAGAGAATATTGACCGCCTGATTACTGGATATGAAAGTATTGGTTTACAAGTTAACGCACTTAAGACTGAGTTTCTGGAATTTACTTCTTTGGCAAGAAAGCAACTTTGCAGTGAAAATACATATGTAAATGTGGGACAAACGAAAATTTTTCCGGGAAACTCTATGAAGTATCTGGGAATAACGTAGGGTCAAGATATAAGAAGTTCACGTTTATTGATAATAGATAAAATATCCAAAAGTATTCAATCAAGTTACGGTAAACTTGTCTCTGTGAAGTTTAGCCTGAACAGGAAGATTCTTGCAAAGCGTTATGCAGCAGCTGCTCTCCCTCACCTGCTCTATGTATCGCCATTGTGGGATTGGTTCACCCAAACCGATAGACTAAAACTCCGGTCAATCCGGTTGAGTCTTCATTCAGTCATTGGACAGTTAACATCTCAAATAAAAAGTACATTTCACGGATTAACCGTTTACATTTGATAAATTACATCTCACAGATAACCTGTTTACCTGTGATAAACCTGGATAAGGAGCCTATTGATTTTTTGGACTGAAAGAAGTATGTTAAGCTAATATATTATTACACAAGTAACGAATGACTTTGAAAAAACTTTAACTTTATTTTGAAGATTGTGGTTATGCAATCATTCTGTTAGTATAGTTAATGAAGTGGGCTAGTAGTGGCCAGTGAAATGAACGAATAAATAATAACAAAATGTTACATTAAATATTAAAATACAAATAACGATTTAACGTTGTGGAATATTTTTAATGATTTTTGCATTTTTTGTAATTTTTTTTGCCTTAATCTTCAAGTATATTAGGTAGAAATATAATTTATAAGACAGTAAAAACCAACGGTGTCAATGGGAGCGGTGATAAATTAAAGGAAAGCCTAATATCAACCCCAAAATTTCTAATAGGGAAGAAAAGGCCTTTGCCGGAAAATTCTATTCTGGATTCCAGTGGCGGATTCTTGCGACAGGAATGTGATAAAACAAATTCATGAAATATTGTGAGATTTTTGGAGTTGTTGGAAAATTTACAACCAGACGTAAAAGAAATTAGAGAGTCCCTTCATAATGTGAAGAATGATGCGCAAGATATACAAAAAACTGTTCGTAAATTGGGAGAATGATGCTCGTGTGCGGAAGGTGATGCAAGAGAAACAAATAATCGGGTAGATACTTTGAAGTCTAAGATGGAAAATCAGGATAAACTCGTGAATGATTTATTTACACAAGTTACATCATTAAAAAATCAGTCTCTTGTGTTGCAGCATATGGAAAGAAAAAATAACATATTGTTTTGGAATGTGAGAACTGATTCATTGTCAGATGCAAAAAATACCATTAAAAAAGTTCTGAATGAGGGATTAGAAATAGAAGTGAAGAATATTCCTCCATTTTCAGTGGTACAAGAAGCGAGTAACTTCATTAAAATCAAAGTTACAGATTATAAAGACCGATATGGTATAATGAAAAATGCAAAGAAATTAAGAGGAAATGAGTTGCAGTTTGGAATATCAGATTTTATTAGTGATGAGGTTAGTAGAGAGGTGCGCCAAATTAGAAAGGAATTGGTGGTGAAAAGAAAATATTTGATGGAGAAAGGTGTTGAATGCTGGATACCACCCGTGGTACCGCCGGTCCTTTCTATTAAATAAGGTTGTAACTTTGAAAAGGTTGAATGGTTCAAATCGTTAAAAATGTAAATGGTGGTTTTGAGCTAGTTATTTATAGAGTTTGGAAATTATTTTTTAAGAGTTTCTATGAAATGTTTTCAATTATGAAGGCTATTAAATTTTGTTTTGCTTATAAATGAATTTGTGTGACATATTAAGCCCACTGAGTTTTATTTTGAGAGTTGATATGCGTATACATATCGACCGGTTTGTTTTTTTGTTTTGTTTATTTTTTGTTTCTTATGTTTACTTTATTATGATAGTTAATGCGTCCTCGGATGTTGTAAGATGTAGGCCTAGATGTTATTTGGGGAAAGTGTGGTTCTTTACTCCTCCTTTGACTTTCTCTTGCCCTTATTTGATTTTTGATAATGGTTGATTTAACCAGTAGGTTGAGGGAACTTGAAAGGAGTCCACTGGATGTGTGTGGATTGATAAATGGTGTTCTGCATCGGGACTATGATGTAAGTGAGAATGTTGGATGTTTGGATTCCCGGTATGCTTTTTTGTGTGAGATGTGTGATTGGAAGAATATGAGAGAAATGAAAGTCTACAACATGAACTGTCAAGGGATAAACACATCATACGAGTTTCTTGCTGAGCTATGTCTTAAAACAGAGCAACATATCCTGGCCCTAACGGAAACTTGGCTTAAGGATTATAATTCTACTTTATTAGAAATAGAAGGTTATAATATGTACGTGCAAAATAGGGAACTACACCAACGTGGTAGTTTAGCTGTTTATGTAAAAAGTGGTTTTAGTACTCAGATTAGGTCAGATTTAGCGGTTAATTATGAAATGAAATTTGAGTCTATGGTTCTTGATGTGAGTAATGCAAATAATAAGTTTATGGTTGTAGTAATTTATAGACCACCTTCAGGTAATGTTGAGGAGTTTATCGAACTGCTTGATGAATTTTTGGGAAAGTTACCAAGTTCGAAAATACCATGTTTTATATGTGGGGATTTTAATATTGATTTAAATATGGTTGATAGAAATAGTAAGGTAAGACATTTTGTTAACACAATGTTAGGTTTTGGTTTTTATCCTGCAATTAACATATGCACACGAGTGACAGAAATTTCAGAGTCTATAATTGATAATATTTTCGTAAATATGAATTATTTACGCCCGACAATAGTTATTAATAGTGAATCTGAACATTTTGGTGTTCCAGTATCTGTACCTGGAATATTTTGTCCAAACCACAAGACTAAAAGTGTGCCAAAGATGCCGGATATGGATGGAAATTTGCTTTTGAAGTTTCAAAATGCAAATATTGAGTTTCTTCAGGATACTAAAAGTATTGATCCTAAATTTGGTAAATGGTATGAAAAAATAAAATTACTATTTCAAGAGTGTTTGGAGTTTAAAGAGACAAAGCAAAGATATAAGTTGCCAATTAAACTTTGGATTACAAAAGGATTACTAGCCTAAATGGAAAAAAATCAAGTGATGCATAATAGGTGCACGACTCAACATTCAGCATCTTATACAGTGCAATATAAAGAATTTAGTAAAAAGTTAAAAAGTCTTTTAAGAAAGGCGAAAAGTGACTACCTTACACTAAAATTTAAAGATTATGAAGGAAATCCAGCTAAAAGTTGGTAACTGATTAAGTCGGTAATAAGCCCAAAAAGTGAACCAATAGCTCCTAGTAATTTGCCGCGGGAGTCGGATAGTGGTGTAGCCAATAACTTGTGTACCCACTTTTCAGAAGTAGGGTTAAGAATATTGATTTCCGTGGGACGTATAAGTACTGTTGGTGTATCAGAATTTTTTTCCTGGAGCAAGTTATACAACCATTTATCTTTAACCAGTGAGATCGCGTGAACTTGAGGATATCTTAAAAAGTATGAAAAAATCGGCAGCTGGAATGGACTTAATAACCTTTCAAATATTTCAAAAAATTTACCCAATTATATCTAGTCATCTGTTATACCTTTTCAATCAATGTTTTGAATTTGGAGTGTACCCTAATTGCTTGAAAAGTGCTTTGGTTATTCCTCTGTATAAAGGAGGTGATAAGGAAGATATGAAGAACTACCGTCCGATATCTCTACTTCCAGTAATATATCGTATTTTTGAGAAATTTATTTAAAGACAACTGATGGATTATTTTAAAAAACGATGTTTTTTTAACTCTAGTTAATTTGGTTTTAGGAAAAATACGTCAGCCGAGCCTGCTTTATTATTTTTGACAAAATTTTTTAACGACTGCCACGATTAAAGTTTAAAGGTGTCTTCAATTTTTCAAAATATTTTGAAGGCTTTTGACTGTGTAGATCATAATATTTTATTGCCTAAGATTGAAGATGCTGGGATTCATTTTCAAATTCTAAAATTCACTGCTTCATTTCTTGAAGTAAGAATGCAAAGAGTAAGGCTGGGAACAGTCCTGTCAGAAGAGATGGTAGTAAAGTACGGTGTGCCACAGGGGTCTGTGTTGGGTCCCCTATTATTTCTTGCGTACATTAATGATTTGAATGGATGCCTCAAACAACTGTCAACTCCAAGGTACACTGATGGCCCGGTGCGAGCAATACTTCCAAGTTTTGCTGATGATACTCAGTTTCCAATGGCTGAAAAAGCCGAAGCGGATTTGAAAAATGGCATGAAACGAAGAACAATGATAATCGAGAGGTGGATGCGAGTTAACGAACTGCTTGTCAATCAGAAGAAAGCAATGTTCATGTTTTATGGCAGAAGTGTAAACTAATGTCCATGGATTGAAGAAATTGAGTTATAAAATGGAAGTACAAAACGGACAAGTACAATAAGGTATCTTGGTGTAATTCTAGATGAATGCCTAAGTTTTAAAGATCATATTGCATTTACAAATACTATATTAGCCAAAAATGCTGGAATTTTACGGTAGGTGAAGATTTTGTTCCCCAAAAAAGGTATTGGACTGCTGTATCTTTCGCTTGTTCATATTAATTTGTTGTATTGTGTTATAATCTAGTCGTCGACGTTCACATGCCATTTGTAGCCGCTCCCTGTGTTGCAAAATAAAGCTGTAAGGGTTTTGAGCAACTACTTGTACCAAAATTCGGTAAGATCGAGGTATCACCAATTAAAAATTTTACCATTCTTTGGTTTGGTTAAATTTTATGTAAATTTGTTTATGTATAAATTTTTTTCTAATTTGTTACCTGCATGTTTTTCGGAACTTTATAATGAAAGGGGACATAGTTTTGACACTAGAAATGTTGAATTAGTTAGAACGCGGGTTCCAGTTAATACCAGATCTAAATTTTCTATTAGGTATATAGGTCCTGAAGTATGGAACAGGCTTCCGGCGGAACTAAAAGGTAAGAAGGTTCTTGAGGAATTTCGTGCTTCTTTGCGATGTATTTGTTTTAACCAGTTTTGTAGACACGGATAAGGTGATTGATCTGGGAGTGAGTATATGTTTGTGAGTGTTAAAAGAGAAAAAATTTTCCTGTGTGTTGATTGAGGTGATTGTCGGTATATGAAATGAAGCATGATGAATCATAGAATATGATTCCTTTAAGTTCCCTGTAAAATAAAAAAATGTATTATCATTAGAATGTTGATTAATTGTTTAGTAGGGGTGGGGGAGGAGAGGAGGAGTTAGAGAGTATTATTTCCCCGAGGTAGTGCATTAGTGTATAAGTAGTTGAAGTGATCCTTTTTTTTGGGTCATCCCAAACACGCTAATATGCGTCGGGACCTATTTTGATATTGTTGGTATTATATGCAGTTTTATTTTGTTAGCATTATATGGAGATTTGTATGTTGTTTTTTTTGTGACCCATTTGTTAATAAAAAAAATTAAAAAAATCTATTGCAAGTATCTATTTGACAATAACAACGGTAGATCCTTCCATCAATCTTCTATTGTACCATATGTGATGAATTAAACGATTTCAGTCCACCCAGAATTGCAATTCCTTTGGTTTCCTGATACCTTATATGACTTCTTTTTAACCTGTTCTTTAGAATAGTCTGCTGTGTCCTTAAATTTAGAATTTATTTCTATTGAGCCTCTTGAATTTTCCGTCATTTACTGGACATTTCCTTGGGAAAGAACCCTCGGTATAAAATGCTTCTTGTTCCAACTAGACGGCCGATGTGGTCAATATTAAAGAATTGGGGGTCAAAATTCAAAGTTTAGCGTAAAGAACGGAGGGTTGAGAACGGGTACCCCAACTCAAATATAGAATAATTTCTGTTTGTTTAAAGTTTTAACGTTTCCTCCTTACTTTCATTTGAAAAACCTTGTTTTTATTATTTTTCTGACCGGACTGGCCAGGTAACAAATCGCCTTGCTTAAAAGCCTGTTTTTACAAGAATGCAATTTGCGTCTGTATTGTGTGAGTCACCCATATAGACTCTAAATTAGTCAATTTGAACTGTATTATTGTAAACGAACCAAAAGCGAGAGACAAGGTTTCAAACATAAGACTGTAGGTCAAACTTTGACAACGAGTGGAAAAGAAGTCATTAAATTTCTAAGTACAATGGAAAACAAAACGAAATTCTAATGACAGGAGCCCCACAAAACCCTATCGAAGCAAGTGCTCTATTAAAGTGCCGTCGTGGACAAGTGCCCAGAATAGTGAAACAGATTGACTGCAAAATGAGGTTAAACTGGTTATAACACTTCAAAAAGACCAGGAAGAAAAAGCCATACATTCTGAATTTGTTTCTCAGAACAGGAATGGTTTCTAAGACGCTGGAATGTCTCATTCAAGTCAGGAGGTAGCTTTTGAGCTACAACAGTAGCGTGACAATATATCTGTTAAACCCTTCATAAATTTCCTGAGTCTCTAGGAAGAAAATATACAGAAACTCCCAAAAACAAACTCGGTGCTTATGATTTAAACGAAACCCACTCAAGAATTACGCTTAGATTAAATCTGAGACAACCGGTTTCATAGCCACAAAGGCAAGTGACACGTGACAGAATACATGGGAAATATACAATTTGGACTATACATTTGCAAATTAGGGGAGGGGGTAAAGAAGTATTTAGACAACATAAAGTTAGAAAACAACTCTTACTTCATAATATGCAGAATAACTGTAGCTAACATAAATTTGCATGCAGACCTCTTATACTTTACCCCCCCCCGTGCAAATATATAGCCCAAATAATATATTTCCAGTCGATTCTGTCATTTGTCTTTGTGGCTATGAAACCGGTTTTTTTCAGAGCTAACCTAAGCATAAATCTTGAGTGTGTTTCGTTTAATTAACAAGTTCCACAAACTCTTTTATCGGAAGTCATTCTGACCATGTGCGCCAATCTCGTTCGTGTGTATTGTTTGTTGGGTATTCTGACTCGGACCTCGACTCAGCGTAACGTGACTATTTCTTAGCACTCGGAAACTGCTAATTTCTACTAAACCTAAATTGATGGTATTATCGCAGATGAAGATTGAGGCAGATACAACCTTTCAAGTATGCTTTGAAATACTTGTTTAGGAGAACACAACCCAACAATGCAAAGCCATCTTTGGGATCCCAAGCTATTTAAACCTTGACCCCGGGCTTTGTGGGGCTGTGTCAACTTCAGAAACATTGTTATATGATACATGGACTACTTTGAACAAAATGGCTATCTCAAAGTTCCGACCGGAAAAAGGACGTGGGAGTCAGTTTGCCTTCCAATCACTTTTGCCTCTTAAAATAGGACTAAAACTTTCGATTTCTAATCAAATGAGCCCCTTCTAAAGTTTATGCGACCACCCCTTACATAAAAACCTTATTTGCACCCAGGACATAACTTACAATACTTGCCCCCGGGATCTGGGGGTTGTGTCAACCATAGAGTTTTGTTATATGATCTTTGGTCATTTTTTAACAAGATGACTAACACAAAAATTCGATCGTATGCATTTAGGGGAAAGAAGGCGTGGGGTGGGGTAGTTACCTTCCGAAAACTTCGGGCTCTTAAAAAGGGAACTAGAACATTCAATTTGCAGTCAAATGAGCCCCCTCCGAAGTTTATGCGACCACCCCTTCCGTAATAACTTTATTTGCCCCCGGGACAAGACTTTCAAAACACTCCCTGGGCTATGGGGGGTTGTGTCTACCCCTTAGCTTTTGTTATCTGATCTTTGAACTATTTTGAACAAAATGGCTACCTCAAATTTTTATCAGATGCAATTCGAGAAAAGAGGGCATGGGAGGGGGGGGGGGTAGTTGCCCTCCGATCACTTTTTACTCTTTAAAAAGGCACTATAACTTCCTTTCGACAAGATGATTTAAGACACGTAGGTTTTGAAAAGTTGCTTCTCGAGGGTATGGTGCCATATTTGACGGACTTTGCTGCTTGATTCCCTTTGGTTCTTTTTTAAATATTTCAGCCAAGCAAAAGCCATAGGCTTTTTCCTGTGTGACTATTATAGTAAATCAGAATCGGAGCCGAGCTGCCGAAGCATGTATAACAAGAAAATGGCACTACAGTCAAAATAGAGATAGCAAAGATTGAGAAAATGTGTACAAATTATTCTGCTGTTGACAACTCTGTAATAATTCCAAGGTTTTAAAAAAATTGACTTTGTATAGTACTGAAATTACTGAAGTACAGTATTTGTACACTGAAAGTTGCAGAAATTTCAAAGACTATCTGCAGAAAACGAAAAACAAGGTTTCAGTTCTTTTCCGTTGTCCCTCTCATTCATATTAATCACATATTCAATAATACAATTTCATATGCAGCGCGCTAGCGCTGCGTAAGTAAAGAACGATGTGGCCACAATGTGTTTTTTTTCTCCATACCCGGGCACTTCGTATTGAAAGAGTTGTCGTAGAAACTTCGAAAAGGGCTCATTCGATTGGAAATTGGAGTGGCTAGTGCCCTTTTTAATAGTCGAAAGTGATCGGAGGGCATCTAGCCCCCCCACGCCCATCATTCCCCCAAACACATGAGATAGCCATGTTGTTTGGCGTATATGATTTCCAGATAGAAAACATGTTTTTGAGGAGGACACTCCCCCACAACCATCAGGGCAAGGGTTTTAAGTTATGCCCTGGGGAAATATAAGGTTTTTATAGAACCTTATAGCCTTGTCGTAGAAACTTCAAAACAGACCCATTCGATTGGAAATTCAAAGGGCTAGTGCCCTTCTTAATAGTCAAAAGTGATTGGAGGGCAACTAGACCCCCCCCCCAAGCCCATCATTCCCCCAGACACATCCAATCAAAATTTTGAGATAGCTATTTTGTTCAGCGTAGTTGATTTCAAGATAGAAAACATGTTTTTGAAGAGGACACTTCCCCACAACCCTCATGGCAAGGGTTTTTTGTTATGCCCTGGGGGCATATAAGGTTTTTTTAGAATGTGTTGTCGCAGAAACTTCAAAACAGGCTCATTCTATTGGAAATTGAAAGGGCTAGTGCCCTTTTTAATAGTCAAAAGTGATTGGAGGGCACCTAGCTCCCCCCCCACGCCCCCCAGTACCACCCACACATCAAATATAAATTTTGAGACCGCCAATTTGTTCAGCGTAGGCTAGTTGATTTCCAGATAGAAAATATGTTTTTGAGGAGAACACTCCCCCACAACCCTCAGGGCAAGGGCTTTAAGTTATGACCTGGGGGCAGATAAGGTTTTTATAGAAGGCGTTGTCGTAGGAAATTCAAAACCGGTTCATTCGCTTGGAAATTCAAAGGACTAGTGCCCTTTTTAATTGTCGAAAGTGATTGGAGGGCAACTAGCCCCCCCCCCCCTGCCCATCATTCACCCAAACACATCCAATCAAAATTTTGAGATATCCATTTTGTTCAGCGTAGTTGATTTCCAGACAGAAATATGTTTTTGAGGAGGACACTCCCATACAACCCTCAGGGAGAGGGTTTTAAGTTATGCCCTGGGGGCATACGAGGTTTTTTATAGAAGGCTTTGTCGTAGAAACTTCAAAACAGGCTCATTCGATTGGAAATTCAAAGGGCTACTGCCCTTTTAAAAAGTCGAAAGTTATTGGAGGGCAACTAGCCCCCCCCCCAACACCCATCATTCCCCCAAACACCGCCAATCAAAATTTTGAGATAGCCATTTTGTTCAGCCAAGTTGATTTCCAGATATAAAGTATGTTTTTGAGGAGGACACTCCCCCACAACCCTCAGGGCAATGGTTTTAAGCTATGCCCTGTGGGCATATAAGGTTTTTACAGAAGGTGTTGTCTTAGAACCTTCAAAAAAGGCTCATTCAATTGGAAATTCAAGGGCCTAGTGCCCTTTTTAATAGTCAAAAGTGATTGGAGGGCAACTAGCCCTCCCGCTCTAACCCCGTCATTCCCCCAAACACATCCAATATAAATTTTAGAGAGAGCCATTTTGTTCAGCGTAGTTGATTTCCAGATAAAAAATATATTTTTGAGGAGGACACTCCCCCCCAATCCTCAGGGCAAGGGTTTTTAGTTATGCCCTGGGGGCATATAAGGTTTTTATTAAAATCTTTGTCGTAGAAACTTGAAAAAGGGCTCATTCGATATGAAATTCAAAGGGCTAGTACCAATTTTAATAGTCGAAAGTGATTAGTGATATTTGTTGTTGTTGTTGTTGTTTAGACCAGGGCACTTCGTATCGAAGAAGTTGTCGTGGGAACTTCAAAAGGGGCTCATTCGATTGATTGAGCTTTCAGGATATGATAAGGGAGATGACCAATTGACCAAAAAGAAAATATTTGCACGCAACTACCACTACTTTTACTGCTACCACAACTACAACTACTACTACCACCACTATCACTAAAACTACTACTTCTGTAACGGGTACTAATAAGACTGAAGATATTGAAATAAACATCTGTGGAAATGTCAAAAGGAAAGTTGAACTAAATCAAAACATACTATGTCCATACAGATTGCTGATGTGGTATCAGCAATATTTTTGGAACGGCTTATAGTATAAAGAGGAAACTTCAGGAGCATCATGAGCGGGATATTCAGTTGACCAAAAGGCAAAATATACCTGCTACTACTGCTATTAATACTGCTGCCAATACTGTCACTACTACTAATTATAATGCACTATCACTTCTACTACTGTTCCTTCTGCTAAAAATATTACTATGATACTAGTACAATTAAGGCTACCCGTATGAAGTTGAAAATTTGAAAGAAAATTGAGGGGTAATTTCAACTATATCAAAACACACTATGTGCAAGTAGATTGTCAAAAGGGCATATCTCAAGAATCGATTTGGGTATGAAGTTTGAGCTTTCAGAGAATGCTAAAAGCGGAAGATAAATTGACAAAAAGGTAATATATGCATGTTACTACTTACACAACTACCATTGCTACTTTTACTAATACTACTACTGTTAATAAACTACTCCAACTGAAACTTCAATTGCAACATCTTGTAAGGCTTAGGATGTTATGATGAAAAGGGCGTCAAAGGGGGGTCAAAAGTGCACATCAGCAATATTTTTGAAATGCCTTACCGTGTCAATGTGAAACTTCCTAAAACAGAGCACAGCCTAAATATCGCAGCCGTGAAAGTGAACCATGCCGTGTACCATTTTTCAAGCAAAACTACGTCAATAGTACAATTTTGCAAATATTCATCTTCTTCTTCTTCTACATAGCAAGGCCAACAGGTCCGTATGAAGTTCTTTATTTTAAAGAATGGTCTGCAGAACAGCTATTGTGGCGTGCGTGGGCAATCCAAGGACAAATATATCATCTTCTTATTTAGCATGTTTAGAGTTACTGCTTTCTGCTTGATAGGTCGATAATAACAGCCCCAAAGTTTTTAGTTGATTTTGCACCCACCCCGACAATACTGGTTTGAAATCTTGGAATCATCATCTGTTGATCAATAAAAATCAATCAAAGAGGTTCCCAATAAACTGTTACCCCGATTTTACATATATGTCGTTTCTTGCAATACCCCTAAAACGAGTTGGAAACATCCAAACATACCTATTGCAGTATCAAGTTATCTATTCCATTTCTTGTTAAAGTAACTTGCTTCCTGAGCTCTCTGCTATTTCTTGAAAACCAAAAGTACGCTGTGGGCAATGGTGGATGGTCTGGAATCTTGGAAAGAAGGAGACGGGTTCTGTCATAAAACTATTAGCAGAATAACTAGCCATTTCACACACAAAGATAAAGAGGGATATGACGCAGTTCTCCATTTTTGAAGTTTATTCATTTTTTTTTATTAATATAAAAACACTACATTTCCAAACGCTGTGTATCTTTTCTCCTTTTTTCATAAACACAAGTGCGACAAAATCTAGAATTTCAATTCTTTGAGGAGCACAAATTGGAAATCAGTATTATTCATAAAAATCAGCCTGAAGAGAAGCAGCCAGCAAACGCATGCGCTGGCTGGACCTACTTTCCCCGAAAGGAAACTTGCAACTGAAAATTCTATTGTTGATGAATGTAGAAAACAATAATCCAAAGTCACTACTTAAATAAGAAGATTACCGACTTTTTGTGATTCTTTGCATTTTTTTTTTAAACTTTTTTTTTAAGATCCAGGAAAAATCTTCTCTCAATGGAGTTTTTATCTATTTTTTTTAGTAATCTACTCACAGCTCTTTGTGAAATCCAGAAAATGTATTTGTTGGTCAAAATTGTAACTAACAATTCTTTTTATGATGGTAAGAATATGTATTTAGAACAACGATAAACCCACTTAGTCAGACAATTGCCAGCAATTCCGTGTTTACAGTTATATTCAAAATGAATATGCTATTGATTTCCTCTGGAGACAAAGAATGCTCAAAGCCAGTTCTTCTCCTCCGTCTCTACGTCTTTCTCTAAAAGCCCTGTATGCAGCCATAGCACATTAGGGTTGATAGCTCATATTTACTCTACAAGAAAATACAAAATTGTGACGGGAGGGTAAAGAAATAGAAAGCTAAAATAAATTTATGAACAATGTTTTATTAAATTAAATGTCAGATCACAGCTTATATACAAAAAAAAAACAATCAACAACTATCGTTTCGATTTTTTATTATCTTTTCTTTCTTTGATTTTCTTGCTATCTTTTAAATTCTTTTTACTTTTTCGCTTCCTTTTTTCCTCAACTTCTGGAGAAGAACTACTTTCCCGCCTTTTCTTTTTTTTAGACTTGACTTCTTCCTCACTTTCACTCTCATCTTCACTAGACACAACTTTCTTTTTATGCTTTCTCTCTTTCCTTTCACTACTGCCATCTCTTTTTTTGTGCTTTTTCTCTGTTTCTTCATCACTTGAATAGTGTTTCTTTTTGTGTTTCTTCTCTTCGCTACTCTTTTTCTTATGTTTAACTTCAACATCACTATCGTCTTTGATTTTCTTTTTTAGCTTCTTTTTATCTTTAGTTATCTGCTCTTTAGATTTTTCTCTTTTCTTTTGTTTTTCCTTCTTGCTCTTTGTTACAGACACTGATGATGATCTGTCACGAGATATTTCACGAGATTTTATAGATGGCAGTAATGTGTCGGTTGTTGGTTCAACTTTATCACCAAGCCGGTCTCGAATAGATCGGCGTGTTTCTTCCACTGATTCAACTACCCTTTCACCACCATAATTTACTTTAACTTGTAGTGGCTCTGGACCACTTTGAATTATTGTTTTATGAGCAAACTGAGTAGATTCGGTTAGCTTTAAACCAATATTACTCGCAAAGCGAATGGGTTTCTTTTCAATTCGGTTAAAAAAGTTTATTTCAGCAGCTCTTTTCACTGCATCAGAAACTGAAGATACCACTTCACCTCTAGACGTCACCAAATCGTCTTCTTCTTCATTTAAGTCAATTTCCCATTTTGACTTCTGAATTTCAGGTGTTTGATCCGATACTTCACCTTCTTCTTCTTGCTGATAGTCAGTTGCTTCCATTTCTGGCACAGGAGATGGCGTTAGTGATAACTCAAGCTGATCAGTTGGCGATTTCTTAATGGAAGGTGTATATTTCTCTTTTACTTCTTCTTTGACAATCTCCTCGGGAAAATTATTATTTTCCTCTTTAGGAGCTATATCCTCTTTAGGTGCAACTAAAGGTGACACTTTTTCTTCTTTAGGTAAAGGCTTAGTAGCTTTCTGAGTGGCAGCTTCTTCTGTAAGCTCGTTTTCAACACGGCCACTCGGGGGTGTATGAACAAAGCCACGGTCTTTATCGCTCTCTGGACTTACGTCAGCTTTAACCTAAAATAAATAAAGCACTTAGCCTTTTTTTTCCTTTTCTACTATCAAAACATTTCAACAAAGAGCACTAAAATGAACCTTGAGAAGAATTAGACAAAAGATGATGAGTAAAGAAGGCTTGGTTTAAAGAGGCACTTGCCTGTACATGCTTAAAATTCCATAAGAGGAACATAAGACCCACATCGAAGTTAGACAGCAGTCATACATTCAGAAGTAGCAGAAAAATTCAATTTCTGTTCACTAATTACCAAAAAAAAGTTAAATTTGAGAAAAATTCCTTGGATGAAATCGGAAGTGTTAATTTGCGAAAAATGTAGGCAGGGAGGAGGAGGATGTACTTTCCAAAATACAGGACGCCTATTTTTTTTTTTGAACACACTAAAAAGGTATTTTTCATGGAAAATATCAAAAAAGGTATTTTGTCAAAATTTAAAAGGGGGGAGGGGCATTACAACCCCAGCCAACTAACATTCCTGGATAGAATTCACATTGAATGGCGTGAGAGGAATGAAGTTTAGTCTTTAATGCTTTAAAAAAAATCTATTCATTAGAGACCCTTGAGGTTTGACAACTGTGTAAAGTTTTAAGCTAAAGTTGAAATCTTAGGCCTTGAAACTTGAAACCTTGGTACCTATCCTAGGACAAAAACCAAACAATTTCAGTTAGCTTTTAAAGTTTGTACCTGTAGCTGACGCTTGAAAATCGACCTCCTAGAGTTTTTACTTTTCCTGAGTCAAATTACTGTTTCCAAGTCCTACTGACTGGATAACCCTACGGGGTGTGAACACGATTATATTGGATTAAAATTTGTTTGCATTTATTGGATATTGATATTGTCAAATGAAGACATCTATAGACATATAAATCTACTTCATGATCTTACTTAAATACGAACGATCAGTTTCTAAGTTTAGAAAGGAACCAAAACCCTCATAAGACACAAAAGGATTAATTTTAGGCCAAATATCCCCCCCCCCTCCAGCCAGCATTTTTAGTCAATCCTTCAATATGTTGTGCAGCTTAAATATCTACCACCGAAAAAGAGAAGACCCTGGCTTTAACTGGTAAGTTTTAAGTAAAGAGACAGGGGCTTTAGATGAACCAATTCTAGTCTTTGGTTCATCCTTTAAATGTAACATTTTAATTTATTGTCATGATGGTAACCTCAGTACCTTTTGCTATAGTTGTAAACTACCTAGGGGTATTCAAAATTATTCCTGTAATGCAATTTAAAAACTTGGAAATACCCCCATTATAATGTGAGCAACAATCCACTTTTCCAATTCTATTTAACAGATTCAAAGACTGTTTTACAAGTGTATCTGAACTTACCGTACCATCTGAGAGCTTACTAATCAGCTTTCCTGTATCTTTTTGGATCTAATCAAAATAGCTTGACTCATTTACTTACATTTTGACATTTTAATAAAATTTACAGTCGACTCTCGCTAACTCGAAATTCATGGGACTACGAATTTTCTTCGAGTTACGTATAGTTCGACTTATGCATAGTTCAAGTTATTCAGGTCATTCTACATCATTTCTAGTTATAAAGGTAACGAGTTTTTATAGGTAAGCGAAATGAAAATTCGAGTTACAGAGGTACAAAATCACTAAATTTACTTCCTACAGCCACTATGAAGTTAAGATTAACATTATTAGTGTATTACAGACTTGACATATCAAGACTTTATTTTCAAATGTTAAGACTTGACTTTCAAATGTCAATAATAAATTCAGTTTTCGTGGAAATAGACAACTGAATATTAACAGAATCTGATACAAAATATATTAAACAAAATTAATACATATTAAAGTATACACGTGGCAACCTGCATACCGAGTTGTCGACTAACAGAGGTCCATTGGAAAAACTTTGAGACACAGAGGTAAACTTTGACTCATGGAGGTATTTTTCGGGTCATTTTAATTTACAGAGGTAACCACAAAATTATTTCGATTTATGCATATTTTTTCTTCGACTTAGACAGGTTCTTCCAAGGGGATTGAAAATAATTCAAGATATCCAGGATTTCGAGTTATCGAGAGTTGACTGTAGAATGCTTCTTAGGTAGTTCTGAGGGAGTAAAAGTAGAAAAGAGACAACAAAAAATTATTATTACTACAAAATTAATATTATTTATGTTATTTGCAAGTCCTTATTTTTAAGCAATTCTGATTTTGACATAGGATGCGCAGATGCAGATATAAATTCAAAAAACTAGAGCCAAATCAAACCCTATTTTCGTGCAATCATCATAGTGCCGTCTGAATTCCAAAACCCTGACCAGGTTATTTAAATTGCAACGACGAAGAGTATATTCATTTGTGAGTTAGAGTAACACAAAACAGGACATCCGGAATTGATACAGGAGTACACGTAAAATCCAAAGCACTCGCTGGGCCTCCTTTTGAGTATTTTTTCACTCTTGTGTTAACAAGTATATTTTAGCTATTGCTACTTTAAAAATATACAATACTTTTAGTTACCTCACGAGACTTTTTCCGCATGTAAAATGATATACACATAACGTCCGTGAAAATTCTCCAATCCTGGCTACATTACAGGACAGTTCCCATCAAACTCTGCGAAGAGTTGGTAGAATGTTGTTAAGGAGATCGTGCTGTTATTAAAATGAATATACATTCCCACACTTCAGGCTGTCGAGAATACGATCAAAGACTCCCAGGATTAGACTGAAGCTCTCCTAGGCCATTTACTAATTTTTGAAGTTTTGATAACGACGGCAAGGAAGTCACTGATTTCCCTCAGGACATAAAACCACCCCCAAACGCCTCAACTACTTTCTGCTACAAAAGTCCTGCGGGCTCCACACCAATTTGACGTGACATAATCTCCCGGTCCATATAACATACTAGATATTGTCCTTATGCACTGTAAAGCCAAACTAGTCGGTCCTTTAAAATTACTTTTTCGTGACTACTTTAACTCCGAATCCTTCCAAAATGTGGGGGTCCATCAATGCCATCTCTGCTTCAAAACCAAATAGCAGCCGTACCCATATTGGCTAATATAGGCAGATAAGTCTCCTCCCTGGTGTAATGGGGGGGGGGGTTGGTTTTTAAGATATGGTGAGTTTGCTTTACTATTCACTTTTCCTTAGTTAATGATATGGCGAATTTTCAAGGAAGGGAAGTTTTCGATAAAAGGGTTTTGTTCTTCTGCTTCAAGTTATCTCTTTGCATATGAATTCCTCATTTAATTATTTCTACAGGTAATTTTCAGTTGAACTCTTGGTTGTTGGTTCGCGAGTGGCATACCTGAGTGGAGGCGGAACTTCGTGTGTAGGGAGCTTAAATTAACTGTGCAAATACGGAGCTCGCATTAACGAACATACTGAGTCGAAATCAGATTGAATGGGTTCAGTTTCCCTTGGTAGCGAGTGGAGCCACAAGGACAAACTATCTCGAGAAATACTAGCATAAAGAGAATAAAATAAGAAGATGATGCATTTATTACTCACAGAACTGGAACAGAGCTTCGGTATATCAAAATAATGGCACTAAGTTAAATCTGGTCACTGGTTCAATACTATTGTCTATTAAATTCACATAGGGTAAAAGGTTGAAATTGAGTCTACAATAAACTGTCCCAAATCTCAAGTAAAACTCTCATAAGATTCATACAAGATTAACATAAGACTGGAAAAAGACTCCCAAAAATAAACTGCAAATGGACTCCAAAATAAGACTCCAAACTAGACTGACTCTAGACTGACTCGAAATTGCTAAGTTCGAAAATACTATACTCCCAGATTTTAGCCGAAGGATACATACGGGCATTACTGAAGAGCGCATTATATTGATCCTATTGGTTCAAATTTTTTGTCTTCTACTACTATTGGGGCGTGCTGTCCCAATCAGCTACTTGATTTTAATTAACTTCTGACAGGATTTATGTCTCTTTAAAACTTTACTTTGGGATTCTTCCTAGCGTGATACAATTTTTTACTTGATACAAAGTTTAACATTGTATTTCATTATAATTAATTTATACAATTTTTGACACATTTTATGCAAATCTCAAACCTAAGATTTATTGTTACAATTGTAACACAATGTTTCGCTACTTTTTAAATTTGACAATTAATTGTTACTTAAATTGTTTGGGTTTATAATCTGGGCATTTTTACTTGGGAAATATTTGGGGTATTGGAAATTGATTCCATTACACTGGGACTGGAAAATCTACAAGTAGATTTCCAATAAAACTCTGGTTTTCCACCTGAAACACACAAGACTGGACTACCATAATAACCTGCCTCAGGAGTGAGTCGAACTTCTGGCCTTGAGTTACTATAATAGACCGCTGTCTACTGTTATCGCAAAACAAACATTTAATAGTAAAAAAAGCGGCCCGAATATTTTGACTTTACATCTGGAAGCCTTCATCGACGAAAAAAAAAAACCCAAATAAACTAAATTAAACAGAACATATAAATGAAATAAAAGGTAAAATGAGAAAACCCGGGTGAAAACTAAAAAAAAAAAAACTAAAATATTAGTAATACGTATCAACAGTTCATCCCTTTAAATTGTACGGAAAAAAAGCAAACTCGGGATAGTTATTTTATCCTGATTTTGTTTGTTTTTGTTTTTGCCGTGGTTTTTTCTTTTTACCTTTTATTTTATTTATATGTTCAATTTTTATTAATTTAGTTTTTTTTTCGTTGAGAAAAGGTTTCAGACGATAAGTCAAAATATTCGGACCTTTTCATTAAAAGTTCGTTTGTTTTTTCCTGTTTTTTCTAGTTAATCTTTTAATCCTCTTAATTAATCTTTTAATGATTGTTTAATCCTCTCGTGAAAAGGAGGGATGTCATGAATCGACTATATAATGATACGTGTAGTTAATCTTTTAATCCTCTTAATTAATCTTTTAATGCTTGTTTAATCCTCTTGTAGAAGGGAGGGATGTCATGAATCGACATAATGATAATTGTAGTTAATCCTATTCCAGGTGAAGCCTTTTGTCTATGTGTTATTGCTTCATTGAGTGTCGAGATGACTGAATTTGGACCATAATGCACTTTGGTGTGAGTCATATTAGTAAGTAGCGATTTGTCTGTTTAAGAATAAAGAAGAGATTTTGCATACTTAGACTATTTGGATAGTTTATTGAAATAGGGAGAAATAAGTCGGCAACAGATTTGCAAATGATGATAGGAAAACTTCGGCAAATGATAAATAGGGGCAAATAGTGGTTGAATAGTGGGAAATCTGGTCGTAAATCGTTAGCGGCCTGGGGTCATGAAAATTGGCAGACAAAGAAAAAGTATAGTAATCAATGGGTTAAATAGTGGTTGAATAGTGGGAAATCTGGTCGTAAATCGTTAGCGGCCTGGGGTCATGAAAATTGGCAGACAAAGAAAAAGTATAGTAATCAATGGGTTAAATAGTGGTTGAATAGTGGGAAATCTGGTCGTAAATCGTTAGCGGCCTGGGGTCATGAAAATTGGCAGACAAAGAAAAAGTATAGTAATCAATGGGTTTTTAAGTACGATCACGCATAAGAAAAATTGAAGCCCCCTTTATTCAATTAAATAAAAAAAACAAGTTTTTTCAACTGAAAGTAAGGAGCAACATTAAAACTTAAAGCAAACAGAAATTATTATGTATATGAAGGGATTCAACCCCTCGTCAATACCTCCCTCTTTACTCTAAAGTTCGAATTTTATTCCAGTTCTTTAAAAATGACCCCTGAATAACAAAGGCCGTTTAATTAGAATAAATAGCCGTTCCGAAAGTTCTAAAAATACTTTAGCGTAAAGAGCGAGGTATTGACGAGGGGGTAAATCCCCTCATATACGTAACACTTTCTGTTCTTTTTAAGTTTTATGTTTCTCCTTGCTTTCAGTTGAAAAAACTTGTTTTTTTCTATTTAATTATTGATCGTTTTTAAATAGTGTAGAGAGAACCGGCACCCCCTTCATGGAAAATTTTTTTCCCCATGTAATATTCCTCCAGGAAAGATCCTCCCACGTAATATCCTTCCCCCAAACCCTCCCACCAAAAAAAATTATCCCTGAAAACGTCTTTAAACTTCCTAATAACCAATACTATATGTAAATAATGGGTAAAGTTCAGAACTTGCAGCCCTTCCCCCGGGAAATGTGGATGTTTAAGTCGTCCTCAAAGACTAGTTATTATAATTTTCGACTATGCTGAACAAAATGGCTATCTCAAATTTGGGTCCGGTGACTTTGGGAAAAAATGAGCGTGGGAGGGGGCCTAGTTGCCCTCCAATTTTTTTGGTTACTTCCACTGGATCGATACGATCATCCCAAGAAACAAAAAACATGCATTTTTGCAGATATGAGCTTGAAACCTCTACAGTGGGGTTCTCTGATACGCTGAATTTGATGATGAGATTTTCATTAAGATTCAATTACTTTTAGGGGGTGTTTCCCCTTTTTTTCGAAAATGAGGCACATTTTCTCAGGCTCCTGACTTTTGATGGGCAGGACTAAACTTGCTGAAGCTTGTATATTTGAAATCAGCAAAAATCTGATTCTTTTCATGTATCTATTGGTATCAAAATTCCGTTTTTTAGAATTTCGGTTACTATTGAGCCGGGTCGCTCCTTACTTTCAGTTCGTGACTAAGAACTGTTTGATACCAAAATTCGTTTTATACAAAACAGTACCATGCCAGTTCTTTCAATGATTGAGCCAATACTTCAATTGTGAAAATACTTCAGTTTCCCCCTATTTAGGCCTTTTTGTACACTATTTTGTACACTATTCTTTTTGTACACTATTCATTTATAGCCGTAGACGAGCCTTATCATGTTTAAATACGACATAGAAAATTGGTATTTGACTATAAATAGTTACAAAAAAGAGCATGCCAATGTTTTCCTTTTTAGGACAGATATTTGAAAATGTAAGTACACACTCAGCAGAGCGTAATAAGCAAACTGTCAGGCACGTGCAAGAAGCGACGGGGTCAACTGGGTAGGATTGAACCATCCCCGGATGTCTTATTGGATTTCCATCCAATAAGGGGAGGGGGGCAAATGTCCTCGTAAGATGATTATATCTTAATCAAACTTGAACCATTAAATTTGAAGCATTAACCAAACTTGAATTTTTAGAAGTGACCATCTAATGCACCAGTACCGAAGAATATTACGCTACTCCCTCCCTAGTAGATGAAAAACAGGTTTATCCTGCCTTACGGGATATAAACAAAGGCAAGAACTATATTTAAACTTTTGTTTTTTGGGGTTTAGGGGTAAAAGGCGTACCTAGGTTAGGTTATGTATTTAATATATGTTATGCTTTACCCCCCACCCCCTCTAAGCACTGAAATAGGGAAAAAGTGTGGAAAACATTATTCGAAATTTGAACAATTAAAACATAGAGTCCATCAAATAATATTTCGTTTGATCTACCTAGATTTATACCAACGCTCCTATAAACTTAGCACAACGCCACCTGGGACAGAAACGAATGTCAACCAACCCTCCAATTTTAAGATTGAACGACTCCCATTATTTTTTCCAGATTATTTTAGAATACACTCCTTCTCTTCTCTGCCTCTGGGTTTTACAATCAATAAACTCATTGCAAATCCTAAATACAAAGCATACCCAAGTAAAATTAACTTTATTAAGGCTTGCAGTGGTGTAGCAATCATTTTTTTAAAGATACAAACGTACAAACGTTTCATATTATACAAGATAATATCAATAAAATGTAATGGAATCAATTTCCAATACCCCAAAAATTTTCCAAGTAAAAATGCCCAGAATATAAACCCAAACAATTTAAGTAACAATTAATTGTCAAATTTAAAAAGTAGCGAAACATTGTATTACAATTGTAACAATAAATCTTAGGTTTGAAATTTGCATAAAATGTGTCAAAAATTGGATAAATTAAATATAATGAAATACAATGTTAAACTTTGTATCAAGTAAAAAATTGTATCACGCTAGGAAGAATCCCAAAGTAAAGTTTTAAAGTCATAAATCCTGTCAGAAGTTAATTAAAATCAAGTAGCTGATTGGGACAGCACGCCCCAATAGTAGTAGAAGACAAAAAAGTTTGAACCAATAGGATCAATATAATGCGCTCTTCAGTAATGCCCGTATGTATCCTTCGGCTAAAATCTGGGAGTATAGTATTTTCGAACTTAGTAATTTGGCGTCAGTCTAGAGTCAGTTCAGAGTCAGTCTATTTTGGACTCTTTTTCCAGTCTTACGTCAATCTTGTATGAATCTTATGAGAGTTTCACTTGAGATTCGGGACAGTTTATTGTAGACTCATTTTCAACCTTTTATCCTATGTGAATTAATAGACAATAGTATTGAACCAGTGACCAGATTTAACTTAGTGCCATTATTTTGATATACCGAAGCTCTGTTCCAGTTCTGTGAGTAATAAATGCATCATCTTCTTATTTTATTCTCTTTATGCTAGTATTTCTCGAGATAGTTTGTCCTTGTGGCTCCACTCGCTACCAAGGGAAACTGAATCCATTCAATCTGATTTCGACTCAGTATGTTCGTTAATGCGAGCTCCCTATTTGTACAGTTAATTTAAGCTCCCTACACACGAAGTTCCGCCTCCACTCAGGTACGTCACTCGCGAACCAACAACCTAGAGTTCAATTGAAAATTACCCATAGAAATAACTAAATGAGGAATTCATATGCAAAGAAATAACTTGAAGTAGAAAAAAAACAAAACCCATTTATCTGAAACTTACCCTTCCTTGAAAACTCGCCATATCATTAACTAAGGAAAAGTGAATAGTAAAGAATATTCGCCATATCTTAAAAACAAACCCCCCCCCCCCCATTACAAAAATAGCAACTGATGAAAAAAATCCTAGCTCATCGTCACTGTCAACAGAAAGACAGTGACACTATCACTGTCAATAAGAAGACCAGAAAACTGAATAAAAGGACAAGAGACCACGAGACAACAATAGAATGATAAGAATATCAAATAAAACAAACAAGATATGACGCAACAAAGAGAATATAAATAATTTCAAAAGTGTTTAAGTGTATAAGAACATACGGTGTTTAAGGTAAATGAGTCATATAAATACATATGAAGGAAAAGAAGCAGTACCAACTTTATCCTGATATAAATAAATAAAAATACAGCAAAAGTAATTGCTTACAATAATAACATTCAATTAGGTAAGTCTTTTTTTTACAATTCTTACGCTGAGGATTGACAACCTAAGTACAAGTCAGTCAAATGGAAACACAAATCAATGAACCATTTCATAACTTTAGTTCTAGGCTTTGGTTTGAGAAATAAGTTCCATGTAGCTAAAATTATTTGATTTGCTTTAATAGCTTCAAGGTATGGTGGTTTCTTGCGTCCATTGGCGTTTATTATTTTTGACATGAAGGAATTTCACGAGCAAGGTATCTCACGGTGACAAATTTGGGCATTGTCTTACTCCATGCAACACAATTCGTATGAAACAGAATTTTATTTTAAAAAATAAATAATGTAATAATAAAAATCATGGCCCTTCCCCATGAGTTAGGACATAGAGTAAGACGAAGTGTGCCCAACAATTGGCCTCCACTTCCTCTGACGTAAAGTCGTTGAATTTTTGCAGTGTTACCTTTACAGCATCAAGACCTTTGCTATTCATTATCCCTATATGTTGCTAACAACTACTGCTAACAACTCGCTTTAACACTGAGCCACCTGAGGCCAACACAGCTAAGCACGCCCATACTCCATTCCAATTCATCCAAAGCCTCCCTCTTTACACCCTTCCAAGAACATCCCATTTCCATTAAATCTTTCCTTGCGATATCTTCCCACCCCATTGGGGGAAGGACAACCTGCTTTTCGGTTGACCCTTTTCGCACCTATTCAACATACTATACAGTAGGGGCGGATCCAGGACATTCTTTAGCGGGGGGGGGGGGGTGCATAATAAGTTGCTCTGATAAACTTGCGAACTAAGAAAAAGCAGTAATTTAAAGGGAGCCTCAACAATTATACGTCGTAGGTAGGTAGTGGAAATACTACTACAAACAATTCACCGCAACACAAGCCACCTGAGGCCAACACAGCTACGTACGCTCTTCCTCCATCCCAATCTACTCAAAACCACCCTCTTTACACCCTCCCAGGGAGTTCCCACTTCCTTTAAATTTTTCTTTATGACATCCTCCCACCCCAAACACGGACACCCTGGTTTCTGCTTAGCCCTAAACGGTTGGCCGAAAAGAACGATAGTCCTAGAAAGGGGGATTGATAGCCCTAGAAAGGGGGATTGAATCACATTTTTTGTACAGCTCACTGTGCGTACACTTTGAGATACGATCAGTCAGTCGGGTACCCAAAACAATCCAATTCATGCTTCATATTTTATGAACAGAAGTTCTCTATCCTTTTTTTTGTATCGGAAGTAAACCAGAAGAAGCTAAATAACAAATTATAAAAATTTCCATATGTATTCTTGGAAAAAGTGCTTTTAAATCCTCCCATTGAAACTTTTTTTTTTTATCCCAGAGCACCAAAATTCAAATTTTTATCTTCTTCCTTTATGCTCTGAGTCAATTTTGTCGCATAAATTTTTTTTTAATTTGGCTCATTTGATTTGAACATTTTGATATCGACATTCGTATATAAAATGACGAGGATCATTCTTTTTTGGAGCCTCAAATTCTTGAAGGGGTGCATCAAATCCACCAGCTTCTCAAACCTCAACATATCTAAACAGGATTTATTAGTTAGCTTTTATTTCTGCTGACTAAAACCGCCAAGCTTCTGAGGATATATGTGTCAGGTGCAAATTTGAACCAATTCGAGTTTGCTATTGATTTTACCCTATCTGTGCAATAGCTGTAATTAGCATAGTAAGTGGATTTTTATAAGACATCCATATTTAGAGAAAGACAATAAAAAAAATTGGGCTATCTTTTTGTTGAGGTTATTATAAACCTGATATTGAAGTTAAAACAGTTTTTAATACATTTTTCTCCAGGTCATAATGAGGAAGGTCAAAAAGACTGAAAAAAATTGCTAGAAATTACACACAATTTATTCATTACTGCTGGTAAGTAAAAGAAAGTAAAGATCTTCCAGAGCCATCGTTAAGTCGTCGCGTAGATGTTCAAATCAACGACGTTTCAGTTGCTAGGACTTTTTTACAGGGACAGGTGACAAGCCTGTCGCTCAACCTTGCGGCAACAGGAATCAAACCCCAGATTCGGTACTGACAAGGTGAGCAATAATCCACTATGGATTAAGTGGCCTCATTCAAAATGGCTTGTTAAAAAATAAATGTGTTTGATGGTCAAACAACAAGAAATGCTTTGTTTTTTTGGGAATCGGTTAATTTTTTAGACAAGGGGTGTCAATTAAAAAAAACGAAGGTGGGTGGGAAAAGTGGAATGTCTTTTCCAAAATCTAGGGGAAGAAACAATTATATATTTTTTTTTCAAATAAAAAAAAATAATTCAATGGAAATAGCAAAAGAAGATATTTTTTAAAATCAAGGGGGAGGAGGAAATATCTAGGAAGAAGTTGTCCCCTTCTAGAACAACCCGCCCCTCAAATCGACACCCTATGTTTTAGGGGATAGTGTCTAGAGTGCATAAAGTAAAGAGTCCATAACATGCTTTCACGCTAACACCTCAAAAGAAGATAAGTTGACATAGTAAGATGGATTTCTGAAGTACTTAGTTGTTTTACATTTGTTATGTCCAGACAAAACACAAACGCCTCATGTTTAGCAAGCGTGCCAGAGATCCCTTGGTCTAACCTGTCACGAGGAACAATTTTGGTTTGATCACAGAAAAACACGTAGTTTTTACTCTACATACCACTTTCTTTTTCTTCTTTGGCTCTTCGTTCTCTTTTTCTAGAATTTCTTCTTCTGAACTTTCAGAGGTGGTTGCTTCTTTTTTCTTCTTTGTACTTAGTTTTTTCTTCTTTATCTTTTCCTCTTTTTCCTTTCTTTTCTTTTTGAGCTCTTTCTTCCTTTCTTCTTTTAAAGTTTCTCGGACCTAAAGATAAAATGAATCATCACAAACTCTTCAGATAAGCAAAATAACAATTTAAAAAAAGGGGGGGGGGCACTTGCCACTCTAAGCAGCGAAAGTTCGAAGAAACAAAATAATCAAGAGTTGAATATATCAATTATTGATTTAAACAAAAAAAAACTTCTTTTTTTTTAAATAAACAAAAACGTTTTGACTGTGTGGTGCAAGATACAAAGACAAAGCAATTCAAAAAGCAGTTTCCATTAAACATTATCGATTCAAAAGCAATTCTAACAATTTATTTCTTCAAAAACCCTCAGAAAACCATTTAATATTTTTTTTCATTTAGCTTGTGCAGTAAAATCATTCTCACCCCCTCCCTTTATCACAAATCAGTATTTCTCATTTTAGCCATTGATTTTATTGCTTGACATTTCCCTTATATCTTATTGTGTTGACCCTTGAACTAGTATTAGCTGCTTTGGATCTTCGTTGATGCCGTTTTATGCGCATCCTTGCATTATATAGTTTATCCTTTTATTGTCACGATAGTCACGATCAAGTGAGCTTAAAGCTATTGTAGGGAATAAATATATTTTATTCTATAAAACTAATTGGGAATAAATGTGTTCTATTCTATAAAACAAATTGGGAAAAACAGTAGGTTTAAACATCAAGACCGTGAGATTCATTATTTTTAACATTGCAGCCACATTTACATTTATGCTCCAATTACACAGCCACAATCAAATAGAAAAGACGCAATGACAGTTTTTTTTTTCAATGAAAAAAAGTTTTCATTTTCATTGTAAATGTAAATAGTATACTTTTTTCATATCAGAAGGTGAACCGTCGGTGGCGGATATAAGAGGGACTGGGGGCCCTAAGATTTTTCCTGACGCCCTCATCTCTTGTTCTTTTCTGTTTTTCACTCTTTTTTTAGCCCCCCTCCAAGATTTTGATCTGGATCCGCCCCTGCGAACCGTTCTTTACAATGTGGCCAACAGCTCCAAATAAAGATGCTTATATAACAAACTAGTCCTTTTCTATTTTGCCAACATTGCGAATATGCTGTTACGACGATTTTGACATCTTAATTTGTTTAAGTTTTTGTTCGATTTTTTTTTGTCTTAAGTTTTTTTTTTGTTCGGAGTTTTATATTTTTTATGCTTTGAGTGTTTTCCTTTTATTTTCCAGCTGTAGTTAAGAGCAGACAACAGGTTATGGAACTATTTCGGCGAAACAGATACAGACATTTTAAAAGATGATTTTTGAAGAGATTTTGGAAGAGGTTTTGAGTGTGGTCGTTATAATACACAAGTTTCATTTGAACAGTGTTGTGAGGTCCTCTAACCCAACCCCAAAGGGTTCCAATCCTCCTACCCAACCCCGAAGGAAGCCCCCGGTCCTCAAAGGCCCCCCAAGCTCCCAAAGGATCACCGGCGCCCCCAAAGGCCCACCCAGCCCCCCACAGGCCATCCCCGGGCCCCACAAAGGAATTATTTACTGACCTTCAGTTGTTGTGATTTTAAAAGTTCTGCTTTTGTTTTCTAAAATCATCACCTAAAATGCCTAAAACTTTTTCAACCAAAGAGACACATACACAGAGACACAAACACAGAGACACAAACAGAGACAAACACGCATAGACACACACACAGAGACACGAACACAGAGACAAACGCACAGAGACACAAACACAGAGATAATCACACAGAGAGACACACACAGAGACACACAAACAGACAGTAACAACCAGAGAGACATAAACACAGAGAAACACACAGAGACACATAAACAGAGACACATACACAGAGACACACACTCAGAGACACACACACAGAGACACACACACAGAGACACACACACACAGACACACACACACAGAAACACACACACACACACACACACACACATAGACAAACACCCACAGAGACACACACACACATAGACACACACACACATAGACACACACACAGAGACACACACACACACACACCCACACAGACACAGACACACACAGAGAGACACACACACAGAGACACACACACAGAGACACACACACTCAGAGACACACACACACACAGACACACACTGACACACACACACACAGAGACAAACACACAGAGACACACACACACAGAGACACAGACACAGAGACACACACACACACACACACACACACACAGACAGACAGACACACACAGACACACACACACATAGACACACACACAGAGACACACACACACACACACACACACACACACACACACACACAGAGAAACAACACAGAGAAACACAAACATATAACCAAACACACAGACACACAAACAAACAGACACAAACAAAGAGACACACACACAGAGACACACACACACAGATACACACACAGAGACACACACACAGACACACACACAGAGACACACACACAGACACACACACACAGAGACACACACACAGAGACACACACAAAGACAGAGACACACACACAGAGACACACACACAGAGAGACACACACACACAGAGACACAAACACACAGACATACACACACAGAGACACACACACAGAGACACAAACACAGAGACACACACACAGAGACACACACACAGAGACACACACACAGAGACACAAACACAGAGACACACACACAGAGACACTCACACACAGACACACACACACAGACCTACACACAGAGACACAAACACAGAGACACACACACAGAGACACACACACACATACACACACACACAGAGACACACACACACAGAGAGACACACACACAGAGACACACACAGAGACACACAAACACAGACACACACACAGACAGACACACACAAAGAGACACAAACACACACAAAGACACACAGAGACACACAAACACACACAGACCCACACACATACACACAAACAGAGAGACACACACACAGAGAGACACACACAGAGAGACACACACACAGAGACACACACACAGAGACACACACAATGAGACACACACACAAAGAGACACACACAGAGAGACACACACACATAGACACACACACAGAGACACACACAGAGAGACACAAACACAGAGAGACACACAAAGACACACACACACAGAAACACACACACACAGAGACACAGACTCAGAGACACACACACAGAGACACACACACACAGAGACACACACACAGAGACACAGACACAGAAACACACACACAGAGACACAGACAAAGAGACACAGACACAGAGACACACACACAGAGACACACACACACAGAGACACACACACACACAGAGACACACACACACAGAGACACACACACAGAGACACACACACACAGAGACACACACACAGAAACACACACAGACCGAGACACACAGACACACACACACAGAGACACAAAGACACAGAGAGACAGCAACAGACAGACACACCGATACACTCACACAATCAGACAAACACACAGAGACACACACACACAGAGACACACAAACAGAGACTCAGACACAGAGACACACAAACACAGACACAAACAGACACAGACAAACACAGAAACACACACACACACACAGACACACACACACACACACACACACACAGACACACACACAGAGACACAAACACAGAGACACACACACAGAGACACAGATACAGAGACACACACACAGAGACACACACACACACAGAGACACACACACAGAGACACACACGCAGAGACACACACAGAGACACACACACAGAGACACACACACAGAGACACAGACAAAGACACACACACACACGGACACACACACACAGAGACACACACACAGACACACACACACAGAGACACACACACAGACACACACACACAGAGACACACACAGAGACACACACAGACACCCACACACAGAGACACACACTCAGAGACACACACACAGAGACACACACACAGAGACACACACAGAGACACACACACAGAGACACACACAAAGAGACACACACACACACACACAGAGACACACACAGAGACACACACCCAGAGACACACAAACAGAGAAACACACACAGAGACACACACAGAGACACACACACAGAGAAACACACACAGAGACACACACACAGAGACACACAAACAGAGACAGACACACACACACAGAGACACACACACAGAGACACACACACAGAGACACACACACAGAGGCACACACACAGAGACACACACACACAGACACACACACAGAGACACACACACAGAGAAACACACACAGAGACACACACAAAGAGACACACACACAGAGACACACATACAGAGACACACATACAGAGACACACACACAGAGACACACACACAGAGACACACAGACACACACACACAGACACACACACACACAGACACAAACACACACACACACACACAGAGACACACACACACAGAGACACACACACAGACACACATACACAGACACAAACACAGAGAGACAAACACACAGAGACACAGAGACAGAGACACACAGACAGATACACACAAACATAGAGACACACACAGACACACACACACACAGAGACACACACACAGAGACAAACACACAGAGACAAACACACAGAGACACACACACAGAGACACACACACACAGACACAGAAACACACAAACACACACAGAGAGACAAACACACAGACAAACTCACACACACACACACATGCAGAGACACACACAGAGACACACACACAGAGACACATACACAGAGACACACACACAGACACACATACAGAGACACACAGAGACAGACACACAAACACAGAGACACACAAAGACAGACACACACAGAGAGACACACACACAGAGACACAAACACATACACACACACAGACACACATACATAGAGACACAAAAAGAGAAACACACACAGAGACACAAACACACACACACACACACACAGAAAAACGCAGAGACACACAGACACACAAAGAAAGAAACACACACACACACACACACACAGACACACACACAGAGACAAACACACAGACACACACACAGAGACACACACACAGAGAGACACACAGAGAGACACAGACACAGAGACACACACACACACACACACACACACAGACACACACAAACACAGACACAGACACACACACAGACACACACACACACAGACACACACACAGACACACACACACAGACACACACACACACAGACACAGACACACAGACACACACACACACAGACACACACACAGACACACACACACACACACACACACAGAGAGACACACATACAGAGACACACATACAGAGACACACACACAGAGACACTCACACAGAGACACATAGAGACACACACACAGAGACACACACCCAGAGACACACATACAGAGACAAACATACAGAGACACACACATAGAGACACACACACACAGACACACACACAGAGACACACACACAGAGACACACACACAGAGACACACACACACACACACACACTAACACAGACACACACTCAGAGACACACACAGACACACACACACAGAGACACAGACACACAGACACACACACAGAGACACAAACAAAGAGACACACACACAGAGACACACACACAGAGACACAAACACAGAGACACAAACACAGAGACACACCCACAGAGACACACACACAGAGACACACATGTTCCTTTAGTATCTACGCAATTAGGCTTAAATGAAGATATTTATGCAGAGTTTCATCTAGCTATGGCTAAGTTTGCTAAATACAAGCTATTTTCTTGTGAAAACACACAAAATCAGAAAAAATGTTCAATGTTCCATTAGTACCTACACAATTAGACTAAAAATGAAGATATTTATTCAGAGTTTCAACTAACTATGGTTAAGTTTACTAAAGACAAGCTATTTTCTTGCGAAAACACACAAAATCAGAAAAAATGTTCATTGTTCCTTTAGTACCTACGCAATTAGGATTAAATGAAGATATTTATGCAGAGTTTCAACTAGCTATGGCTAAGTTTGCTAAAGACAAGCTATTTTCTTGTGAAAACACACAAAATCAGAAAAAATGATCAATGTTCCTTTAGTACCTACAGCAATTAGACTAAAAATGAAGATATTTATGCAGAGTTTCAACTAGCTATGACTAAGTTTTCTAAAGACAAGATATTTTCTTGTGAAAACACACAAAATCAGAAAAAATGATCAATGTTCCTTTATTACCTACTCAATTATAATAAATAATAATATATATATGCAGAGTTTCAAATAGCTATGGCTAAGTTTGCTAAAAACAAGCTATTTTCTAGCGAAAACACAGAAACTCAGAAAAAATGTTCAAAGATTTATTAGTACCTACACATTTAGGCTTAAAATGAAGATATTTATACATAGTTTCAATTATCTATGGCTATCTTTGATAAAGACATGATATTTTCTTGCGAAAACACACAAAATCAGAAAAAATGATCAATGTTCCTTTAGTACCTACACAATTAGACTAAAAATGAAGATATTTATGCAGTGTTTCAACAAACTATGGCTAAGTTTACTAAAGACAAGCTATTTTCTTGCGAAAACACACACAAACAGAAAAAAAGTTCAATGTTCCTTTAGGACCTACACACTTATACTTAAATGAGTTATGTATTCAGAGTTTCAACTAGATATGGCTAAGTTTACTAAAGACAAGCTATATTCTTGTGAAAACACACAAAATCAGAAAAAATGATCAATATTCCTTTAGTACCTACGCAATTAGACTAAAAATGAAGATATCTATGCAGAGTTTCAACTAGCTATGGCTAAGTTTGCTAAAGACAAGCTATTTTCTTGTGAAAACACACAAAATCAGAAAAATGACCAATGTTCCTTTAGTACCTACGCAATTAGACTAAAAATGAAGATATCTATGCAGAGTTTCAACTAGCTATGGATGAGTTTGCTAAAGACAAGCTATTTTCTTGTGAAAACACACAAAATCAGAAAAAATGATCAATGTTCCTTTAGTACCTACACATTTAGACTAAAAATGAATATATTTATGCAGAGTTTCAACTAGCTATGGCTAAGTTTGCTAAAGACAAGCTATTTTCTTGTGAAAACACAAAAAATCAGAAAAATTGATCAATGTTCCTTTAGTACCTACGCAATAAGACTAAAAATGAAGATATCTATGCAGAGTTTCAACGGCTAAGTTTGCTAAAGACAAGCTATTTTCTTGCGAAAAAAAACAAACTCAGAAAAAATGTTAAATGTTACTTTATTACCTAAGCAATTATACTAAAAATGAAGATATTTTTGCAGAGTTTCAAATAGCTATGGCTAAGTTTGCTAAAGACAAGCTATTTTCTTGCGAAAACACACAAAATCAGAAAAAATGATCAATGTTCCTTTAGTAACTAAGCATTTAGACTAAAAATGAAGATATCTATTGAGAGTTTCAACTAGCTAGGGCTAAGTTTGCTAAAAACAAGCTATTTTCTTGCGAAAACACACAAAATCAGAAAAAAATTCAATGTTCCTTTTGTACCTACGTAACTAGACTAAAAATGAAGATATTTATGCAGAGTTTCAACTAGCTATGGCTAAGTTGACTAAAGACAAGCTATTTTCTTGCGAAAACACACAAAATCAGAAAAAATGTTCAATGTTCCTTTAGTACCTACACAATTAGGCTTAAATGAAGATATTTATGCAGAGTTTCAACTAGCTATGGCTAAGTTTGCTAAGGACAAGCTATTTTCTTGCGAAAAAACAGAAAATCAGAAAAAAAAATGTTCAATGTTCCTCTAGTACCTACGCAATTAGAATGAAATGAAGATATATATGCAGAGTTTCAACTAGCTATGGCTAAGTTTGCTAAACACAAGCTATTTTCTTGCGAAAACACACAAAATCAGAAAAAATATTGTTAGGTTAGATTAAGTTAGATTAGGTTAGGTTAGCCTACGTACGCGCGCATATAGGTTAGGTTAGGTTGGATTAAGTTAGGTTAGGTTAAGTTAGGTTAGGATATGTTAGATTAAGTTAGGTTAGGTTAATTTAGGTTAGGTTAAGTTAGGTTAGGATACGTTAGGTTAGGATAGTTTAGCCTACGTACGCGCGCGTACGTAGGCTAACCTAGGCTAACCTAACTTAGCCTAACCTAACTTAATCTAACCTATCCTAACCTAACTTAATCTAACCTAACCTAACTTAACCTAACCTAACTTAATCCAACCTAACCTAACCTATATGCGCGCGTACGTAGGCTAACCTAACCTAATCTAACTTAACCTAACCTAACAATATTTTTTCTGATTTTGTGTGTTTTCGCAAGAAAATAGCTTGTCTTTAGCAAACTTAGCCATAGCTAGTTGAAACTCTGCATAAATATCTTCATTTCAGCCTAATTGCGTAGGTACTAGAGGAACATTGAACATTTTTTTTCTGATTTTGTGTGTTTTCGCAAGAAAATAGCTTGTCTTTAGCAAACTTAGCCATAGCTAGTTGAAACTCTGGATAAATATCTTAATTTAAGCCTAATTGCGTAGGTACTAAAGGAACATTGAACATTTTTTCTGATTTTGGGTGTTATCGCAAGAAAATAGCTTGTCTTTAGTAAACTTAGCCATAGCTAGTTGAAACTCTGCATAAATATCTTCATTTTTAGTCTAATTGCGTAGGTACAAAAGGAACATTGAACATTTTTTCTTATTTTGTGTGTTTTTTCAAGAAAACAGCTTGTCTTTAGCAAACTTAGCCATAGCTAGTTGAAACTCTGCATAGATATCTTATTTTTTAGTCTAATTGCGTAGGTACTAAAGGAAAATTGATAATTTTTTCTGATTTTGTGTGTTTTCACAAGAAAATATCTTTTCTTTAGCAAACTTAGTCATAGCCAGTTGAAACTCGGCATAGATATCTTAATTTTTAGTCTAATTGTGTAGGTACTAAAGGAACATTGAAAATTTTTTCTGATTTTGTGTGTTTTCGCAAGAAAATAGCTTGTCTTTAGCAAACTTAGCCGTTGAAACTCTGCATAGATATCTTCATTTTTAGTCTAATTGCGTAGGTACTAAAGGAACATTGATCATTTTTTCTGATTTTGTATGTTTTCACAAGAAAATAGCTTGTCTTTATCAAAATTAGCCATAGCTAGTTGTAACTATGCATAAATATCTTCATTTTTAGTCTAATTGCGTAGGTACTAAAGGAACATTTATCATTTTTTCTGATTTTGTGTGTTTTCACAAGAAAATAGCTTGTCTTTAGCAAACTTAGCCATAGCTAGTTGAAACTCTGCATAGATATCTTCATTTTTAGTCTAATTGCGTAGGTACTAAAGGAACATTGATCATTTTTTCTGATTTTGTGTGTTTTCACAAGAAAATAGCTTGTCTTTAGCAAACTCAGCCATAGCTAGTTGAAACTCTGCATAGATATCTTCATTTTTAGTCTAATTGCGTAGGTACTAAAGGAACATTGATCATTTTTTCTGATTTTGTGTGTTTTCACAAGAAAATAGCTTGTCTTTAGCAAACTTAGCCATAGCTAGTTGAAACTCTGGATAAATATCTTCATTTAATCCTAATTGCGTAGGTACTAAAGGAACATTGAACATTTTTTCTGATTTTGTGTGTTTTCGCAAGAAAATAGCTTGTCTTTAGCAAACTTAGCCATAGTTAGTTGAAACTCTGCATAGATATCTTCATTTTTAGTCTAATTGCGTAGGTACTAAAGGAACATTGAACATTTCTTCTGATTTTGTGTGTTTTCACAAGAAAATAGCTTGTCTTTAGCAAGCTTATCCATAGATAGTTTAAACTATGTATACATATCTTCATTTTTAGTCTAATTGCGTAGGTACTAAAGGAACATTGATCATTTTTTCTGATTTTGTGTGTTTTCGCAAGAAAATAGCATGTCTTTAGCAAACTTAGCCACAGTTAGTTGAAACTCTGCATAGATATCTTCATTTTTAGTCTAATTGCGTAGGTACTAAAGGAACATTGATCATTTTTTCTGATTTTGTGTGTTTTCGCAAGAAAATAGCTTGTCTTTAGCAAACTTAGCCACAGCTAGTTGAAACTCTGCATAAATATCTTCATTTTTAGTCTAATTGCGTAGGTACTAAAGGAACGTTGATCATTTTTTCTGATTTTGTGTGTTTTCACAAGAAAATAGCTTGTCTTTAGCAAACTTAGCCATAGCTAGTTGAAACTCTGCATAAATATCTTCATTTAAGCCTAATTGCGTAGGTACTAAAGGAACATTGGACATTTTTTCTGAGTTTGTGTGTTTTCGCCAGAAAATAGCTTGTCTTTAGCCAACTTAGCCATAGTTAGTTGAAACTCTGCATAAATATCTTCATTTTTAGTATAATTGCGTAGGTACTAAATGAGCATTGAACATTTTTTCTGATTTTGTGTGTTTTCACAAGAAAATAGCTTGTCTTTAGCAAACTTAGCCATAGCTAGTTGAAACTCTGCATAAATATCTTCATTTAAGCCTAATTGCGTAGGTACTAAAGGAACATGTGTGTCTCTGTGTGTGTGTCTCTGTGGGTGTGTCTCTGTGTGTGTGTCTCTGTTTGTGTGTCTCTGGGTTTGTGTCTCTGTGTCTGTCTCCGTGTGTGTGTGTCTCTGTGTTTGTGTCTCTGTGTGTCTGTGTGTTTTTCTCTGTGTGTCTCTCTCTGTGTGTGTGTGTCTGTGTGTGTGTGTGTCTCTGTGTGTGTCTCTGTCTGTGTGTCTCTCTCTGTTTGTCTCTGTGTGGGTGTGTCTCTTTGTCTTTGTTTCTCTGTGTGTGTCTCTGTGTGTCTCTGTGTGAGTGTCTCTGTGTGTGTGTCTCTGTATGTGTGTCTTTGTATGTGTGTCTCTGTTTGTGTGTCTCTGTGTGTGTGTCTCTGTGTGTGTCTCTCTGTGTGT